>NC_092375.1:185531032-185851444 GCF_030028105.1 Mobula birostris
ATCTGCTCTCACTCCATCCTCTCGTCACCCCACTAGGAATAGGGTTCCCCTTGTCCTCACCTACTACCCCACCAACCTCCGGGTCCAACATATCATTCTCCGTAACTTCCGCCACCTCCAACGGGATCCCACCACTAAGCACGTCTTTCCCTCCCCCACCCTTGCTTTCTGCAGGGATCGCTCCCTACGCGACTCCCTTGTCCATTCGTCCCCCCCATCCCTTCCCACCGATCTCCCTCCCGGCACTTATCCTTGTAAGTGGAACAAGTGCTACACATGCCCTTACACTTCCTCCCTTACCGCCATTCAGAGTCCCAGACAGTCCTTCCAGGTGAGGCGACACTTCACCTGTGAGTCGGCTGGGGTGATATACTGTGTCCGGTGCTCCTGATGTGGCCTTCTATATATTGGTGAGACCCGACGCAGACTGGGAGACCGTTTCGCTGAACACCTACGCTGTGTCCGCCAGAGAAAGAGGATCTCCCAGTGGCCACACATTTTAATTCCACATCCCATTCCCATTCTGACATGTCTATCCACGGCCTCCTCTACTGTAAAGATGAAGCCACACTCAAGTTGGAAGAACAACAACTTATATTCCGTCTGGGTAGACTCCAACCTGATGGCATGAACATTGACTTCTCTAACTTCTGTTAATGCCCCACCTCCCCCTCGTACCCCATCCGTTATTTATTTATTTTATATATATAATTTTTTCTCTCTCTCTTTTTCTCCCTCTGTCCCTCTCACTATATTCCTTGCCCATCCTCTGGGTTCCCCCCTGCCCCTTTTCCTTCTCCCTGGGCCGCCTGTCCCATGATCCTCTCGTATCCCCTTTGCCAATCACCTGTCCAGCTCTTGGCTCCATCCCTCCCCCTCCTGTCTTCTCCTATCATTTTGGATCTCCCCCTCCCCCTCCCACTTTCAAATTTCTTACTATCTCTTCCTTCAGTTAGTCCTGACGAAGGGTCTCGGCCCAAAACGTTGACTGTACCTCTTCCTAGGGATGCTGCCTGGCCTGCTGCATTCACCAGCAAGTTTTATGTGTGTTGCTTGAAATTCCAGCATCTGCAGATTTCCTCGTGTTTGCAACATTCTTGTAAATCTCCTCTGTACTCTCTCAATGTTATTGACATCTTTCCTATAATTCAGTGACCAGAACTGTACACAATAAATTGCTCTGCCTCCCAGATGATCCTACGTTCATCCAGCTCCAGTTCCAGCTCCTTAATGCGGTCTTTGAGAGCTGGAGTTGGCTGCACTTCCTGCCTGTGTAGTCATCAGGGAGACTATCGGGTTCCATGAATTCCCACATCCTACCGGAGAAGCATTCCACTGCCGTCTCTGCCATCCTGCCTGCACTGTACAATGGGCAACTAAGACCAAATCAGCAATAACAAAAGGGAAAACCTACCCTTCTCACCTGTTTCTTTGGCGTCTTCTCGTCAAGGCCGCTTGGGTCAAAGTCTCTAAGTTCCCACTCTGACTCAGCTCCCACTCCAACGATGGCAGCTCCGCTGGACCCTATCTCTCTTTATGTTTTAGAAAAATAAGAAAAACCACGACGCAGGGAGAAAGTACTCACTGCATTTGGTGGTGCTCCGCCTGCCTTCCGCTATCACCAATGCCTATAATGCTTCTTGCGCCTGTGCGCTGGCTACTGTTTTGTAGGGTTTTCCGTTCAAAGGCATTGGTATTCCCATGGTGAAGCAGACTCGATGGGCTGAATGGCCTTATTCCGCTCCTATGTCTTACGGTCTTATATTTTGCTCTTTGACTTTCCTTGTCAGCCATGGTTGCTTCATCCTCCCTTCAGAATACTTCATTTTCTTTGGGTTGTATCTATCCTGCACCTTCCAAGTTGCTCCCAGAAGCTCCGGCCATTGCCGTTCTGCCATCATCTTCTCCCTCTCAAACTGCAGGGTGAATTCTATCGCAATATGATCACTGACTCCTAAGGGTTCCTTTACCTTAATCTCCCTAATCAAATCTGGGTCATTGTACTACACCCAATCCAGAAGGGCTGATCTCTAGTGGGCTCAGCTACAAGCTGCTCTAAAAACACACATGTATTCTGCAAATTCCATCTCTTGGAATCCAGCATCAACCTGATTTTCCCAATGTACCTGCATATAAAAATTCCCAAGACTATTGCAAATTTGGATCAAGTCTGCAGCCATATCGCATATAGTTATAAATATTAGAGAAAAGTACCATCATAGCAAGGACTATGATGCTCATTTAGAGTGGACAACCTTTCTACCCCGATCATTAACGCTTCCATGTTCATTTGTCATTAAAACAGACTGAATTCTAATATTAAACAGGAAATCAAATAGAATTCACTGCAATGTCTACTTCAGATCTTTCTTCCTCATTGTGTATTAGTTCATGGTTCTATAAATGAAGCAATGTTACTATTTAATATTACTAGTACAATGTACAGTAATCACTTCAGATCTTCCTTCCTGACTGTATGGTTCCATAAACCAGGCAATGTCTGTTCACGTTTGACATAGCATTAATTATTTCAACTTCAATAACAAAAATGAATCAAATTTTAGTCAGAGTGCTTGAATCTAATTCTCTTAAAGTTATGTTTAAGCCTGTATGAATAAATCCCCAAGAGAATTATCACATTAATCTATTCTTTCTTTCATCTTTCTGCTAATAAGGTCAAACCATGTGCTTGATTTGCAGCTGCTAACTTCAAACACTAGAACAGAAATCATAAAATCAATATCCTACTCTACATTAATCAGTGATATGCTATATAGAAGACAATTTTCTGTCCTCGACTACAGAGCTGAAGCTTTCTATGACTTTCTTGAGGATATTTTTTCCACAAAATCGCCAATCCATATTGCACAAAATGCTGGAGCACATCACACAAACCAATCTTCCGTCCTTGGACTCACTTTACACCTCACGCTGTTGGAGCAGTGCTGCCAGGATAATCAAGGACACGATCCACCCAGCCAACACACTTTTCGTCCCTCTTCCCTCCGGGAGAAGGCTCAGGAGTTTGAAGACTCGTAGAGCCAGATCTGGGAACAGCTTCTTTCCAAATGTGATAAGACTGCTGAACGGATCCTGACCCAGATCTGGGCCGTACCCTCCAAGTATCCGGACCTGCCTCTCGGTTTTTTGCACTACCTTACTTTCCCTTTTTTTTTCTATTTATGCTTTATAATTTAAATTTTTACTATTTACTATTGATTTGTACTCCAGGGAGTGCAAAGTGCAGAATCAAATATCGCTGTGATGATTGTACGCTCTAGTATCAATTGTTTGGCGACAATAAAGTAAAGTAAAGTAAAGCATCTCAGCAGGTCAGGCAGTACCTATGGAAATGAATAAATCGTTCATGTTTCAGGCAAAGACTCAGCCTGAAAGACCAACTGTTTATTCAGTTCCATGGATGCTGCCTGACCTGCTGAGTTCCTCCAGCATTGTGTGTATGTTGCTTTGTATTTATTGCACATGCAGAATTTCTCATGTTTACAATCCACGTAGATCAGTGGGGTCTTGAGGATTAATCTTGACTGAGTTTTTATTTTGGCCAATACAAGTGCAGCCATTGCCTTATTGACGCTAGGTTGGTGAGTGGAAGGGCAGCTTGAGTTTTTGCACTCTGATGTTGCATACTGATAGCCATCGGCTCTGTTGACTGCATTTTGTACTCACATGTGAGAAATAACCCCTAGGGCATCATGCCAGGTAGGCTAGTGGTCTTAAACGTAACAGAGTCAACAGCTTCAGTCAAGTGGAACATTGACAGGAGGAGTTAAAGTTAAAGGCAAAATAGGAAGTTACTTAATACAGTTTATAATTTTTACAATGGCTTGGAGTTTTTATTAACCTATTCTTATTGAGGGAGGGGAGTTTGGGGGTCAACGTCGTTGTTGTGTTTAGTGTGCGGAAGAGAGGGTTGGGTTCAATGTTCTTGTTGCGTTTCGTTAATTTTTTTGTGCAGGAGAGTGAGTTTGCTGTTTCTCTTTGAACAACAGCCATGGGTTTTCTTTGTTTTGTAGCTATCTGGAGAATCTCGGAGTTGAATACTGCATACATACTTTGATAATAAATGAACCTTTGAACCTGAAAGGAATGGAAAATTATGTTTTGTGTAGTTTCTACGATTATGAGAGTAAGTTGCAGAAGGACATCAGGTGAACAGTGTATAGGGACAACAATAATGAGGAGTGAAAACAGAATAACAATAGACACGATTAGATAAAATTTTAAATATAATGTAGAAGACTGCTAGCAAGGTTAAAATCAAGTTCAATGTTTCTTCCCATTACTGAGAACACAACAGTATGCAGCACATTCTTTGTAAATTACTTACATGATTTTCTTGACTGGCTCAAAATTCCAGGGAATGTTAACTCCTATCAGTAAAACCCAGCTATTTATAAAATGTAGTAATATTTATACAAATAATATTCAAACAGTTTTCCTAAGGATGACAACGCACTCAGACACAGTGGCTTCTACAGGGCCAGCCAAAGGTGTTATTGTCCTTACAAATGTATTTTTTATGATCATAAGAGCTTGCTGGACATTAAGAACCTAACGGACTGCAGGTCTATGCCACCAGCAAATTGCTCATAGAAGGAAAAACTAAAGGAGCTGGACTTAGTGGGGACTGTACTGCTGTTTGCTACAGAGAGGCAACGGTGCATGGAGGCGGTGTGAGTGATAGTCTAATTTGCTTTTCTTGTGATTGCAAGACCCTGTTGGACGTTGGTAATGTGGAATGCTGCAAGCCTCCGGTTTATTTGCGAGACAGGTGGCGAGGCATCTGCGTGGCCTTGGTTGCGGGGAGGACTAGGCCATAAGCTGTGGGGTCGCCTGTTTGCAGCCGTCCAGGAGAGTCACTGCCACCTGTGCTGCTCTCCAGTGTTCACGCAGCAGAGAACATGTATTGTGTTTGACTGCTGACTGCTATAGCACTCATGGACTCAGAAAGTTAAAATATATATTTTACGCATGACTGTATTTTACTGCTATCTTATATGTGCTATATGTGCCTTGTGCTGTGCATGACTGTTGCTACTGAGTCTCGAGCTTGTCCCCAGTGTAACACTGTTTCATTTGGCTGTATTCATGGGAATTCATTTTCAGCTGAATGACGGCTAAACTTGACCTTGAACTTGAAATGAAAGTTATATGGCAATTTCAATAAATTAATTTAAACTATTTTATACAATGAAGATTACAATAGGGGACAGTAATTAGTATTCTTGAAATGATTTGTTTTAAAATTGGATGGAGTACAGAAGAATTTGTTAAAAGATTTAGTCTAGTTTATTCCATGATCTCAGTGGACCCAGTGTGAGTTTGAAGCATTGCTGTCCACCACACACTTCCAGTTAGCTAATAACTAGGTGAAATCTCACTGCATCTCTGGACCTGGAGATGTCTGGTAAGGCAAATTTAAGCCTCATTTACAAGAAAGTGTCAAACAGCATTGTACTGAGACCTTTTGCCTGAAATACCCCTGACAGTCTTTGAGAGAAACTGAAGCTTGGGAAGGAGCTTTGTTGCCTGTCAAACTGCATAGTCGGAGGCTCTCAGTAAGTTTCTAGTAAGTTTTATTTTCTCTTTTTTTATTTATTAGAAGATATCTAGTGTGGTGAGAATGGGTCCACGGTTTGTGGTGTGTGAAATGCGGGCACTCTGGGAGAATGAGGAGGTGATAGGTAAGAGCTACAGGGAGGTAGTTACCCTGAAGATGCAGCAGGCAGGTACCTGGGTGACCGTCACGAGAGGGAAAGGGAATAGGAGGCCAAGTCATGTCAAGTCAAGTCACTTTTATTGTCATTTCGACCATAACTGCTTGTACAGTACACAGTAAAAACGAGACAACGTTTTTCAGGACCATGGTGCTACCTGAACAATACAAAATATACACTGAACTACGTAAAAAAAAGCACAAACTACACTAGACTACAGACCTACCCAGGACTGCATAAAATGCACAAAACAGTGCAGGCATTACAATAAATAGTAAACAAGACAAAACGCACAGTAGAGGGAATTAGGTTGGTGTCAGTCTGGGCTCTGGGTATTGAGGAGTCTGATGGCTTGGGGGAAGAAACTGTTACATAGTCTGGTCGTGAGAGCCCAAATGCTTCGGTGCCTTTTGCCGGATGGCAGGAGGGAGAAGAGTTTGTATGAGGGGTGCGTGGGGTTCTTCATAATGCTGTTTGCTTTACGGATGCAGTGTGTGGTTTAAATGTCTGTAATGGCAGGAAGAGAGACTCTGATGATCTTCTCAGCTGACCTCACTATCCGCTGCAGGGTCTTGTGATCTGAGGTGGTGCAATTTCCGAACCAGGCCGTGATACAGCTGCTCAGGATGCTCTCAATACAACCTCTGTAGAATGTGGTGAGGGTGGGGGTTGGGAGATGGACTTTTCTCAGCCTTCACAGAAAGTAGAGACGCTGCTGAGCTTTCTTGACTATGAAGCTGGTGTTGAGGGACCAGGTGAGATTCTCCGCCAGGTGAAGACCAAGAAATTTGGTGCTCTTAATGATCTCTACGGAGGAGTCGTCGATGTTCAGCGGAGAGTGGTCGCTCCGTGTCCTCCTGAAGTTAACAACCATCTCTTTTGTTTTGTTCACATTCAGAGACAGGTTGTTGGCTCTGCACCAGTCCGTTAGCCGCTGCACCTCCTGTCTTCTGTGCCAACTCATCGTCCTTGCTGATGAGACCCACCACGGTCATGTCATCGGCGAACTTGATGATGTGGTTCGAGCTGTGTGTTGCAGCACAGTCGTGGATCAGCCAGTACAGATTACCACTGTGGTCATTCCCTCAATAATAAATATACCCCTTTGGATGCTGTTGGTGGAGTTGACCTACCAGAAGGGAGCGGCAGTGATTGAATCTGGCTCTGTAGCTTGGAAATGATTCCATACTTTCTAGAGTTGAGCAGCTCTCATTAATCCATCATTCTCATGAATGGCTATATGGCAGTGATTTGACACAGCCAACACAATTCAATTGTTTCTTCCTTAACAGGGTATACTGCTCCATCTTTTGAGTTACATTGAGATTTGGTATGTCATTACAGGCACTCACAAATTTCTATAGATGTACCGTTAGAGCATTCTAACAGGCCGTGTCACCGACCGGTATGGTGGGGGGGGGGCACTTCACAGGATCGAAATAAACTGCAGGGAGTTGTAAATACAGTCATCTCCATCATGGGCAGCAGCCTCCCCTGCGCCAAGCACATTTACAAGGAGTGATACCTCAAAAAGGCGGCATCCATCATTAAGGACCCCCCATCACACAGGTCTTGCCCTCTCATTGCTACCAGCAGAGGGGACGTACAGGAGCCTGAAGGCATACAGTCAGTGATTCAGGAACAGCTGCTGCCCCTCTGCCATCCGATTTTTGAATGGACATTGAACCTCACTACTTTTTTCCTCTTCTTTCACCACTGATTTAATTTAGCATTTTTTAATGTTAAACATAATTTAACATTTTAACAAGTTTATATGTATATATACTTCCTACTGTAATTTCCACTTTTTGTTGTTATGTAGTGCAACGTAGTGCTGCCACATAACAACAAACTTCACGACATCTCCCGGTGATATTGAACCTGATTCTGATTCTCACTACAATCTCTGTACTCTGTACCTACCGAGTCAAATTGTATGGAGGGCAATCTGTGGGAAACAGGAAGAAATCTGAAATGCATTTCTGACTCACCTGTAGTTCATTTTGGACTTCAAACAACAGTACACACATGATCAATTATGTCATAATGTGTCATCACACCTCGATACACTGCATATGCTCAACACTGATTCCCACGATAAAACAAAGAGAGAAAAACTAGTTTAACAACATTTAGAAAATTTACAAGACCTTAAGATATAGGAGCTGAATTAGGATATTTGACCCATCAAGTCTGCTCTGCCATTTCATCATGGCTGATCTGTTTCACTCTCAGCCCCCAATTCCTTGTATCCATTAAAGTGCTGACTAATCAAGAATCAATCAACCTCTGCCTTAAATATACCCAATGGCCTGGCCTCTATAGCCACCCAAGGCAACGAATTCCAGAGATTCACCACTCTCTGGCTAAAGAAATTCCTCCTCATCTCCTTTCTAAATGTACATCCCTCTATTCTGAGGTATAGACTCTGCCACCATAGAAAACATCCTCTCCACATCCACTCTCTGCAGCAATTTTTCTTATTAGGCGGGCCCTTAGGATGGATTCAGCAGGCCAAGCAGCATCTAGGTAAAGAGTGCAGTCGACATTTCAGGCCGAACCCCTTTGGCAGGACTGTGTTGTTGCTGGGATTTCCAGCATTTGTAGATTTTCTCTTGTTTCCCTTAGGATGGTTGCTGGTTTATTGGTTTCTGAGGTGGGTAGTGGGGCTAAGGAACTGGATTCTCCTTTAGATGAAGCAGGAGGTGTCAGATTGAATGGACAGGAGGCTCGGATGGGTGGTGTGGCATTTCTTCTCTCATGCCTCCGTAATTCCTTTGACTCCACTGTAATACTGATACCTCTGACTTTCTTTTTGTGCATACACACTCCTGTATTCTTGTTGTCTTTTGCACACTGGTGGAATGCCCAAGCAGCTGCAGTCTTTCATTGATTCTGCTATGGTTATTATTCTATAGTTTTACTGAGTATACCCACAAGAAAATGTATCTTCGGTTTGTATATGGTGACATATATGTACTTTGATACTAAGTTGACTTGAACTTTGAACTTTTTAATTTTTGTCATATTTGATGGTCATGCTAGACTTGCTGACATTTCACCTGTGAATCTATCGGTATCATCTAATCTACATGGTTCTCACGATTCGGTCTCCTCTACATTGGTGAGCTCCGACATAGATTGGGAACTGTTTCGTTAAGCACAGTTATTCTCCTCACCACAAAATGTGGGTTTTCCTAGTGGCCACTATTTTAACGCTACTTTCCATTCTCATTCCAACATCATGATCCATGACCTCCTATGTTGCCATGATGAGGCAACACCTCATATTTCATCTGGGTAGCCTCCAACCTGATCGCATGAACATTGTTTTAACCATATAACAATATAACCATATAATAATTACAGCACGGAAACAGGCCATCTCGGCCCTTCTAGTCCATGCCGAACTCTTACTCTCACCTAGTCCCACCGACCTGCACTCAGCCCATAACCTTCCATTCCTTTCCTGTCCATATATCTATCCAATTTAACTTTAAACGACAACATCGTACCTGCCTCAACCACTTCTGCTGGAAGCTTGTTCCACACAGTGACCACTCTCTGAGTAAAGAAGTTCCCCCTCATGATACCCCTAAACTTTTGCCATTTAGCTCTCAACTCATGTCCTCTTGGTTGAATCTCCCCCTCTCTCAATGGAAAAAGCCTATCCATGTCAACTCTATCTATCCCCCTCATAATTTTAAATACCGCTGTCAAGTCCCCCCTCAACCTTCTACGCTCCAAAGAATAAAGACCTAACTTGTTCAACCTTTCTCTGTAACTTAGGAGATGAAACTCAGGCAACATTTTAGTAAATCTCCGCTGTACTCTCTCAATTTTATTGACATCTTTCCTATAATTCGGTGACCAGAACTGTATACAATACTCCAAATTTGGCCTTACCAGTGCCTTGTACAATTTCAACATTACATCCCAACTCCTATACTCAATGCTCTGATTAATAAAGGCCAGCAAACCAAAAGCTTTCTTCACCACCCTATCCACATGAGATTCTGCCTTCAGGGAACTATGCACCATTATTCCTAGATCCCTCTGTTCTACTGCATTCTTTAATGCCCTACCATTTACCATTTCTCTAATTTCCATTAATTTCTCTCTCGTTCCTTATCCCTTTTCCATTCCCCATTCTGGTTCTCCTCTCACCCCTTCTCTTCTTGTCCCCTACCATCACATCACTCTGATTCCCCTCTTTGTTCCCTTTCTTCTATGGCTCATTACCCTGCCCTATCACAATCCTTCTTCTTCAGCCCTTTACCTCTTCTACCTATCACCTCCCAGCTTCTCACTTCACCCCTCCTCCCTCACCCAGCATCCTTCCCACTCACCTGGTTTCACCCATCACGTGCTGCCTTGTACTGATCCCCCTCACCTACCTTCTTATTCTGGCGTCTTCCCCCTCCCTTTGCAGTCCTGATGAAGGGTCCGGGCCCAAATATTGACTGTTCATTCCTCCCCATAGATGCTACTGAACCAGCTAAGTTTCTTAGGCATTTTGTACGTTTGTATTTGTGTTTTTTTTTTACATCATTTCAACTCTTCCATACTTAAATTATTCATTCTAGCAGGGGTTCCCAACCTGGAGTCCATGGACCCCTTGCTTAATGGTATTGGGCCATGGTATAAAAAAGGTTGGGAACCCCAGCCCTAGAAGCACATCACTGCACTCTGGTTAAATATATGATATTGCACACTCTATTTCTTCTTATTAGTTCCTGCATCTTCATATTCTAAATGCAGCTGTCCTTGCTGATTAAGGTAACATTGTTGATGCAGTACAAGGGACATTTTTTCAATTGCCTTTTAAATATTAATGTACTTGGGAATTATAGTGTTACGGCACTGAATACAAATGCTGGAGTTGCTTACATAATGATGATTCTTAAAACTGACAGTATTAAAATTGATGTTACATTAAGGCCTATCTTCGATAAGCTCAGTAATTTATCTATATTATCATTAACTTTGCAGTTTGTATTATCTAAGACAAATTCAAGAGAGCTGTTCAAATGATGAGCTCTGAGAGAAAAAAATAATGAGTCATTCATGAGAAATTATAACTTTGGAAGGGATGCTAATTTAAGAGAGAAGTTCATTTCAAATTATACACTTGATACAAAGAGTCTTAACTCCACATCATTTTAAGATTACACAATGAGCATTAAATGCGTACTGATCTTAGTCCTCAGTTACTAAGTGTAGTGATTATTTGAATCAGAATCAGTTTTATTATCACCAACAAATATCATGAAATTCATTGTTTTGTCACAGCAATACATACGGCAGCAGTGATATATTGTTCACAGTCTGGTATGGCGGGGAGGTCTACTGTGCAGGATCAAAGTAAGCTGCAGGGAGTTGGAAATTTAGTCAGCTCCATCATGGGTACTAGCCTAGGTAGTATTCAAGACATCTTCAAGGAGCAATGCCTCAAAAAAGAGGCATCCGTTATGAAGGACCCCCATCACCCAAGACATGCCTTCTTCTCATTGCTACCAGCAGGAAGGAGGTACAGAAGCCTGAAGGCACACATTCAACAATTCAGGAACAGCTTCTTCCCCTCTGCAATTTGATTTTTGAATGCACATTGAACCCATGAACCCTACCTCACTACTTTATTTTTGTTTTTGCTCAACTTATTTAATTTAAATATATATATATACTTCCTGTATTTCACAGTTTTTGTCTGTAATTATGTATTGCATTATACTACAGCTGCAAAGTGAACAAATTTCCTGAAATATGTCAATGATATTAAACCTGATTCTGTCACAACAGTGCAATACAGAAAAGTTACAATAATATACTATACTGGTATACACAGTATAAATATGTTATACATTTATAATAAAAATATATTAACAAATCACTCATTCATTTATTATGTGCTGTTGTGTATGACAGACAATCATACTCTTCACCTTGATTGTTCTTGACAATTTTTTTTACAGAAGTGGTTTGCCATTACCTTCTTCTGGGCCATGTCTCTGCAAGATGGGTGACCCCAGCCAGTATCAATTCTCTTCAGAGATTGTCTGCCTGGCGTCAGTAGTTGCATAGCCAGCACTTGTGATATGCACCAGCCGCTCTCATGCATCACATGACATTGATCGGGGGTGGGGGGGGTGGTTAAGCAGGTGCTACTCCTTGCCCAAGAGTGCCCTGTAGACTGGCGGAGGAAAGGAGTGCTGCACTCCTCCTTTAATATATGTACTCTTTGCCATGGTGATGACAGCCACCCGCATGGGTGTGACACTGCCTGTGGGGGTGCACTTTGAATTTTTTGGCATCCCAAGCAGCTTTTGGCCAAGTTTTCAATCTGTTTATCTATTCCCAGCCACCACACATAACTCCAGGCAAGATGCTTCATCTTAACTGTGTACCCAGGTGTCCTTCATGCAGATTCTCTAACACTCTGGTGTGCAGTTTAGAGGGAATCACAACACGTGGTAAACAGCAGTGTTCTTTGACATCTCAACAGTTGGTCTACATCTCCCTGAGAACTCTGGAAACATAGGGTTACCATGAACTGGCCATCCTTGCATAGTGATTTCATAGACTTTTGATAATGCCGGACCATTCCTTGTTTCCCTTTGTATCTCAAAATTTGTTACCAGCAACTGGTCCACCATTGCGGTGTGGAACACTTCTGCTGGGTTGCAGTATGAAGACTTTCCTTCTTCAGTTGCCAGTAGTGGAAGATGTGACAAGCCATCAGCGTTGCTGTTTTGTTTGGTACCCTTGGACTCGATGTCATAAAAGTGGGTAGTCATCACTGGAATTCCCTTCCTGGGATTGAAAATAGACACAAGGGGCTGGTGATCTGTCACTAGTTTAAACTTTTGTCCATAGAGGTAGTGGTGGAACTTCTTTATTCCCCATACCAGACTAAGGGTCTCTTGGTTGATCTGAGCGTAGTTGCATTCTGCTCTCGTCAGTGATCTTGAAGCAAACGCAATCGGATATTTAGATCCATCTTGCATAATGTTTGACAAAATGGCTCAATACCTTAAGGGGACGTATCACACACCAGTCTGATGGGCAGAAATGGGTCATAATGGGTGAACAGCTCATGTGATGTTATTAGTCTCTTTGTTTCCTTGAATGCTCTTTCACATCTTTCTGACCATTCCCACTTTGCTCCTGTCTGTAACAGTACATTCAATGGATGCAGCACTGTAGCAATGTTTGGGAGAAACCAGTGGTAGTAGTTTACAGGGCCCGAGTATGAGCTGAGTTGTGACACATTTTTCAGTTTGGGTGCATGTAGCACTGCTTCAGTCTTCTCTTGTGACTTATGTAAGCCATGTTTGTCAATGACATGTCCACAATATGAGATTTCATTCTTGAAAAACTCCCATTTCTCTCTCTTTGTGTGCAGACCACACTCACTCAGCCTGGTGAGTGCTTTACCAAGGCTGTGGAGGTGCTCCTCATCATTTTTGCCAGATACGATGAGGTCATCAAGGTAACATTGTGTTCCTGGGGTATCTTGGAGCACTTGGTCCATTGCCCTTTGCCAAATTGCTGGAATTGATGAGATGCCAAACACGAGACGATTACACTGGACCAGTCTCTTGTGAGTGTTGATTGTGAGGAACTTCCTGCTTTACTCCTCAATCTCCATTTGAGAAAGGCTTGTGACAAGCCAATCTTTGAAAACCTCTCCCCGCCTGCCAAAGATGCAAGTACCTACGAGCATATTTGCTCATGTTTCATAATGATTTCAGGCAGATTGTTATGATTGGTATGTACTGTATGTATGGAGGCTTCTGGGTCACATTGTGTTCAATGAAGGCTGAAGATGTTCTTAGTGGTTTATTTTATCCTCTGTGGTGGAAACTTTCTTTCTTACAGACATGTAGCAAAATGATAAACATGCCTACAACTGGCAGCCCTATGAGCAAATGTGCAGAAAAAAATCTTCACCTTCTGAATCTTCCCCAAAAGAATGGGTGATACACTGCAGCTAATAATGTCTTTCTTTGTACTGTTTCTCAGAAAGGGATTGTGTTTTTCACTTAACAGATTTATTTTGGATGTGATTCAGCAGCTGACAAAACAAATTGCATCTTTCAGTTATTTATTGGACAAGATGCCACACTACATCCAAACTAGATTCACAGAATTGCATTCTAACTGGTCAGATGCTTCACATTCAATGTGCAATATTCACAGTTCAATAGCAGTATTTTTTTGTAAATAGGTTACTTAGATGCTGAAGCACATTTAGGAAGGCCATTTCACAAAGCATTTCTCCTCATTTTACCATCCATACACAGAATGCAATGCCTAGCATGGTTTCCTTACATTAGATTAAATTGAAATTGGGGAATCAAAAACATAACTCACAAATTAAGATCTAGAGATTGCCGAAATCCTTTAAGATTTTGGCAGTTAGAACAGGATAGAGTCGACTAATGTCCTACAGATCCCACAGAACTGACAAGATTTAAGACTAATGATTGGTAGATATAAGCTGCTTGCACATTCTGCTGCTCACATAACTTACCCATTCCCCTCTGAACATGGCCCCTTTCGCCCCAGCCATTCTCTTCTTGACTTAAAACCATAAGACCATAAGATATAGGATCAGAAGTAAGCCATTTGGCCCATCGAGTCTGCTCCGCCATTCAATCATGGGCTGATCCAATACTTCCAGTCATCCCCACTCCCCTGCTTTCATCCCATACCCTTTGATACCCTGGCTAATCAAGAACCTATCTATCTCTGCCTTAAATGCACCCAATGACTTGGCCTCCACAGCCACTCGTGGCAAGATTTACCAGCCTCTGACTAAAGTAATTTCTCTGCCTCTCAGTTCCAAGTGGACGTCCTTCAATCCTGAAGTCGTGCCCTCTTGTCCTAGACTCCCCTACCATGGGAAATAACTTTGCCATGTCTAATCTGTTCAGGCCTTTTAACATTCGGAATGTTCCTATGAGATCCCCCCTCATTCTCCTGAACCCCAGGGAATACAGCCCAAGAGCTGCCAGACGTTCCTCATACAGTAACACTTTCATTCCTGGAATCATTCTCGTGAATCTTCTTTGAACCCTCTCCAATGTCAGTATATCGTTTCTAAAATAAGGAGCCCAAAATTGCACACAATACTCCAAGTGTGGTCTCAAGAGTGTCTTATAGACCCTCAACATCACATCCCTGCTCTTATATTCTATACCTCTAGAAATGAATGCCAACATTGCATTTGCCTTCTTCCCAACCGACTCAACTTGGAGGCTAACCTTTAGGGTATCCTGCACAAGGACTCCCAAGACCCTTTGCATCTTTGCATTTTGAATTCTCTCCCCATCTAAATAATAGTCTGCCCGTTTATTTCTTCCACCAAAGTGCATGACCATGCAATTTCCAATATCGTATTTCATTTGCCACTTCTTTGTCTATTCCCCTAAACTATGTAAGTCTCCCTGCAGGCTCTGTTTCCTCAACACTACCCACTCCTCCACCTATCTTTGTATCTTTGTCAAATTTATCCACAAATCCATTAACCCCATAGTCCACATCATTGATATTCATCGTAAAAAGCAGCGGTCCCAACACCGACCTCTGTGGAACTTCACTGGTAACCGGCCCCCAGCCAGAATATGATCCCTTTATTCCCACTCTCTGTTTTATCCCAACCAGGCAATGCTCCACCCATGCTAGTAACTCCCCTGTAATTCCATGGGATCTTATCTTGCTATGCAGCCTCATGTGCGGCACCTTGTCAAAGGCCTTCTGAAAATCCAAGTACACCACATCTACTACATCTCCTTTGTCTACCCTGCTTGCAGTTTCCTCAAAAAATTGCAGTAGGTTAGTCAGGTAGGATTTTCCTTTCAGGAAACCATGCTGGTTTTGGCCTATCATGTCATGTGCCTCCAGGTACTCCATAATCTCATCCCTAACAATCAATTTCAACAGCTTCCCAACCACTGATGTCAGGCTAACAGGTCTATAGTTTCCTTTCTGCTGCCTCCCACCCTTCTTAAATAGCAGAGTAACATTTGCAATTTTCCAGTCATCTGGTACAATGCCAGAATCTATCAATTCTTGAAAGATCATTGTTAATGCCTCCACAATCTCTCCAGCTACTTCCTTCAGAACCCAAGTGTGCATTCCATCAGGTCCAGGAGATTTATCCACCCTCAGACCATTGAGCTTCCAGAGCACCTTCTCAGTCGTAATTTTCACTGCACAAACTTCACTTCCCTGACACTTTTGAATGTCTGGAATACTGCATATGTCTTTCACTGTGAAGACTGATGCAAAATACACATTCAGTTCCTCTGCCATCTCTGTGTCTCTCATTACAATATCTCCAGCATTATTTTCTATGGGTCCTATATCTACCCTCAACTCTTTTTTACCCTTTATATACTTAGATTAGTCGCCAGCTTCCTTTCATAGTTCATATTTTCATTCCTGAAGACCATCTTAGTTTCCTTCTGCAAGTTTTTAAAAGCTTCCCTCCCAATCCTCTATCTTCCCACTAGCTTTGGCTTCCTTGTATACCCTTTCTTTTGCTTTTTCTTTGGCTCTGACTTCACTTGTCAGCCACAGTAGAGTCCTTCTTCCATTTGAAAATTTCTTCTTATTTGGAATATATCTGTTTTGCACTTCCCTCATTTTTTGCAGGAACTCCAGCCATTGCTGCTCTGCTGTCCTTCCTGCTAGTGTCTCTTTCCAGTCAACCTTGGCCAGTTCCTCTCTCATGCCATTGTAATTTCCTTTATTCCACTGAAATACCGACATATTGGAATTCAGTTCCTCCTTCTCAAATTTCAAAGTGAACTCGATCATATTGTGATCACTATTCACCAAGGGTTCCTTAACTTTAAGCTCTCTTATCACCTGCAGATCATTGCACAGTCGATCCCCTAGTGAGCTCAACAACAAGCTGTTCTAAAAAGCCATCCCTTAGACATCCTGCAAATTCTCTCTCTTGAGGTCTAGTACTGGCCTGGTTTTCCCAATCCACTTTCATGTTAAAATCCCCAATGGTTATCATGATATTGCCCTTCTGACATGCCTTTTCTATCTCCTGCTGTAATTTGTAATCTACATCCCGGCTGCTGTTTGTAGGCCTGAGAAATGGGAAGTCAATGTTCTTTGGTCTTCGGAGGGTTCATTTTACAGTACTGTGCAAAATTGGAAGAATGGGCAAAAAAGTGGCAAATGGAATACAGTGTTGGGAAATGTATGATAATGCATTTTGGATAAAAGGAACAATGGTACAGACTATTTTCTAAATGGGGAAACAATTCAAACATAAGAGGTGCAAAGGGACTTAGGAGTCCTCATGCAAGACTCCCAGAAGTTTAATTTACATGTTGTGTCTGTGGTAAAGAAGGCAAATGCAATATTGGCATTTATTTCAAGGGGAATAGAATATAAAACCAAGGAGATAATGCGGAGGCTTTATAAGACACTAGTCATGCCACACTTGTGATTTTGTCAACAGTTTTGTGCCCCATATCTCAGAAAGGATGTGTTGTGTTTGGAGAGAGTCCAGAGGAGGTTTATGAGCATAATGAAAGGGTTAACACATGAGGAGCGTTTGGCAGCCTTGAGCCTGTACTTCCTGGAATTTGAAACCTACCTTATGTTGAAAGGACTAGAAAAGGTGTATGTGGAGAGGATGTTTCCTATGGTGGGGGTATCCAGAATTAAAAGGCACAGCCTCAAAATATAGAGAGCCTACCTTTTAGAACAGAGGTAAGGAGGAATTTCTTTAGACGATAAAAGTTAATCTGTGGAATGCTCTGCCACAGACTGCGGTGGAGGCCAAGTCCATGGGTATATTTGAAGCAGAGGTTGATAGTTTCCTGATTGGTCAAGGCATCGATGGATATGGCAAGCAGGCAGGTGTATGGGTTAAATGGAATTGGGATCGGCCATGATGGAATGGCGGAGCAGTCTTGATGGGCTGAATGGTTTTATATGTAGTAGGTGTCTACGATTTTTGCTCAATACTGTATACTGAGCTATTACAGTTGCCACAGAAACACAAGAGAAATTTGACCCTTCCCCTTTCCACTCCCCCAACGGCCAGGGAAGTTCGTCAGTGCCCCATCGTGTGCTAAAGTTAAATTGGAAGTGGTTGCACTTACTCCAACCTACTTGCAAGAGGAAAGCATCAAGTATGTTGCAGATGTAAACGAGATTCATGCCTCACATAATCGCAGACTGGTACCTTCAGCATTTATGGGCTAGTTTTCGGAAGTCAGGGAGTCTGGCAGCTGAAGGGGGCAAGAATTCCTGACCAAGCAGGTTTAGTGGTTTCCAGAATCAAAAGGAACAGGAGCACCACCTCTAAACTCCAAACTGAGGTGTGTGATCATCCTCATCTCTGTGAGTGACCATGCACCCTTCCATCCATTGCCATGATCAACACACACGCACGCACGCACACTCACACTCACACTCACCTCCAGGCTGACAGAAGATTTAACCTTTGGCCAAAGCCCCTAATTGTCTACCAGCCCCTCCTCTCTCATAAGATCCCCTCTCCCTCACTGCAACAAGGAATACTGTATTTCCCTGCTCTTCCGGCTCAGACCATAACAAATAATAACTATCTATTGACATTTCCTAGGCGCTGAAGAAATGAGCTACTGTCTTCAATGTGGCTCCTTATTATTTTCATTTCAAGGATTCCCAACAAATGAAACTATAACATTCTTCTCACCCCATCCTACCCATCATTGTCTCTCAATTATTATCAGGGCCAGGAGGCAGGAAATCCAGAGCCAAGGCCTCTTAATTTAATTTTCAATTTCATTATGTGTTCATGTGGCTTTGTCCCTTTTTCTGCCAGCAAGCTTTAGAAATCAATTATTTTTCCCTCGAGTGATCTGACCAACTCAAAATAAATTATGATGAGGGTTGGTAGACTCCCAGAAGAATCTAGTGGTAATTTGTTTTGTTAAACCATTTTTGTCAAGCAGATTTTGTAGATAACTTCAAGTGGTTCAAAATGTGTCATTACATTACAAAAATCATTTAACTATTGAGTCAAGCAGCAGGAAATTCCACCTAGATAGACATCCACACAGACCAGGCGCCCACTATTTAGGAATATTCAAGTCAAGTTGCTAAGAAATATCCAACAGAGGAGATTCAGCCTATTGAGTCTATGCTGACTATCAGGATGTTCTCATCAATCTCATTCTCCTCACAACCTATTCTTTCACAGTACATCATTTCCCACTTCCTTCTCCTGCTAGCTGTTCCTGGGACAACTTACAATGGTCTTTCCTTAGCTAAGCATGTCTTTGGGATGTAGGAGAAAGAAACACGGTACCCTCAGTAAGAAACAACAAATTCCACACTGACAGTGTCTGTCAGAGTCAGGTTTTGCAATCACCATCTTGTATGATGCAAAATTTGTTGCTTTATGGCATAATTACAGTACAAAGACTTTAAATTACAAAATAAATAAAATAAGGTAGTGTCCATGGGTTCATGGACCATGCAGAAATCGGATGGCAGAGGGGAAGAACCACTTACTAATTACTGAGCGTAGATATTCTGCCCCCTGTAGCTCCTCTCTGATGGTAGGAGTGAGAAGAGAACATGCCTCAGATGGCAAGTGTCCTTCCTGATAGGTTCCTCCTTCTTGAGGCATTGCATATTGATGATGTGCTCGATGGCCAAACACTAGAGCAATCCTTTTTATGCCAAGGACCCCTACCATTAACCAAGGGGTCCATGGACCCCAGACTGGGAACCCTGCAGTAGAGCTATATAGCAGCGACACCAACTCCCGTACCTCTCTGCCAACATGTCTATGTGGCGCTAGCACTTTCTCCTCATATCTATCAAGGCTTTGTTTGGGAGCTCTGCTTTCCTGCCACATCTTAAGGGTGTTCTGGTAGATTAATTAGCCACTATAAGTTACCCTTTCGTGTAGGTAAGTGGCTTTGTACTACAGCGGTTTCTACAAAACAAACCAGAACCGCTGAGAGGCTAAGCATGATGTGGGGGGGCAGGAGCTGATGCTGTGCGATGCATGATGTGGGGGGGGGGGAGCTGATGCTGTGCGATGCATGATGTGGGGGGGGAGCTGATGCTGTACTAAGCATGATGTGGGGGGGGAGCTGATGCTGTACTAAGCATGATGTGGGGGGGCGGGAGCTGATGCTGTACTAAGCATGATGTGGGGGGGGGCTGATGCTGTGCGATGCATGATGTGGGGGGGGAGCTGATGCTGTACTAAGCATGATGTGGGGGGGGCTGATGCTGTGCGATGCATGATGTGGGGGGGCTGATGCTGTGCGATGCATGATGTGGGGGGGAGCTGATGCTGTGCGATGCATGATGTGGGGGGGGAGCTGATGCTGTACTAAGCATGATGTGGGGGGGGGAGCTGATGCTGTGCGATGCATGATGTGGGGGGGCGGGAGCTGATGCTGTGCAATGCATGATGTGGGGGGGGCTGATGCTGTGCGATGCATGATGTGGGGGGGGGCTGATGCTGTACTAAGCATGATGTGGGGGGGGAGCTGATGCTGTGCGATGTATGATGTGGGGGGGGCTGATGCTGTGCGATGCATGATGTGGGGGGGGGCTGATGCTGTACTAAGCATGATGTGGGGGGGGCTGATGCTGTACTAAGCATGATGTGGGGGGGAGCTGATGCTGTACTAAGCATGATGTGGGGGGGGGAGCTGATGCTGTACTAAGCATGATGTGGGGGGGGGAGCTGATGCTGTACCAAGCATGATGTGGGGGGGGGAGCTGATGCTGTACTAAGCATGATGTGGGGGGGGGACCTGATGCTGTACTAAGCATGATGGGGGGGGGAGCTGATGCTGTACTAAGCATGATGTGGGGGGGAGCTGATGCTGTACTAAGCATGATGTGGGGGGGGGGGAGCTGATGCTGTGCGATGTACTTGCCATCAATAACAAAGTTCAAACTTTGAAGAAAGTACATTTCATCATTTATTGATAAATCAGCAAAGGCAAACTATCTTGCAGCGTTGAAACTAACTGAAACTAAAACCAATGATATAACGAAAGAAGCAGTCTAAGCACATTCAGACGTACTTATGCCAAGCATTCTTAAACATATTTAAATGATAAATGAACTGTAACTAAGCGAAGTGAACTTACATGAAGTGATCAACAAAATAAATCATTCCCAGCCGCCTCTGACTCTGACCAGACGAAAAACTGAATCAAAGATAAAGCATAAATACATTACTATACTTTTCACTTCTATCACACCCCAACCCACATGAAATGCCTGCTTCGCTGCTGCTGCTACTGTGCGATTGAGAATCTCCGGAGGGGAAGGCCCCAAATCCTTGGCTTTGCCTATTGCCTGTTGCTGGGGCCGGGGTTGAAGCGCTCGGCATAGATGGTGCTCAGTGCTCGGTGTCAGAGGGCTGGTCAGAGGTTCAAAGTTTTCAGACGGACTCAAGAGTCAACTGTGGTCGGGTGCTTCCAGGGTTCTGCATCAGTAAGTTTGCGGTGCTGGAGGTTCATGGCAGGGAAAGTTTCTCCCTTCTACCATCTGCGTGAGATGATGGGACTTTTGAGAGACTTTGAGACGTTTTTTTTTACCGTGCCCATGGTCTGTTCTTTCTCAAATTACAGTATTTCTTTTCACTGTTGTAACTATATGTTATAATTATGTGGGTTTTTTTTCAGTTTTTTTACTCTTGGTTTGTCTTGTGTTTCTGTGATATCACACTGGAGGAACATTGTATCATTTCCTAATGCATACATTACTAAATGACAATAAAAGAGGACGGCGTGCCCTCATAATCTAATCTAATCTAAATACCCATACTAAACGTCATATACGCGCAACACAAAATATAATACACATAGAAAATAGATGCATGACTCCTCCAATTACCAAATGTTAACTGTCATCATTGTTGTTATGTGCTATAATATAACGTGGGCGATCATGGTCTCATGACCATGATTGTTCTTGGCAAATTTTTCTACTGAAGCGTCATTACAAGATAGGTCACCCCAGCCATTATCAATGCTCTTCAGAGATTGTCTTTCTGGTATCAGTGGACACTTAACCAGGGCTTGAGATCTGCACCAGTTGCTCATACGACCATCCATCACCTGCTCCCATGGCTTCAAGTGGCCCTGATCATGGGGCTAAGGAGGTGCTACATCTTACTCAAGAGTGACCCACAGGGTAGCGGAGGGAAGCAGCGCCTTACACATCCTTTGGTAGAGACGTATGTCAACCCTGGCACCCAAAATGTTAATGTCAATAGGCATGTGCAGAAATGAAAACAGGAAAAATTAGGAGAGGGAGAATGTGACTAATAGGATTGATCCCTTGAGTGCCATCATAGACTTGGTGATCCAGAAGGCCTCCTCCTCGGTCATTATAAGATCCCTCGTACTTTATATTATAATTGTTGCCTTGGCAGAACTTCCACAGGGAGTGCTTATTTGTTAACAACTTACATTAAAATTACGTCCAAGTATCTTTAATCGCCAAGATATCTTAGAATGATAGAGCAATCCAGCACAGCTGCAGGCACTTGGGCCCAATCAGTCCATACTGACCCAGCCAGTCCCAATTTCCTGTGTGTGGCTCAGATCCCTCTTCATCCCACCCTCTATGTACCTGTCCAAGTGCTCCTTAAATGATACTATTGTACTTGACCTGGCAGCTCGCTCTCGGAAAAGCAGAATCAAACAAAGTTTGAAAACAAAGTGCATCAAGGCAAAGGATCAAATTTTTTGTCAGATGGGAAATTCGACAGGCCTGGAAGTTTAGGGAGGAAATTCAAGAGTTTGGGGCCTAGGCTACTGATGGAATGATTAAAGTGTGGGATCCACTAGATGTCAGGATGGAAAGGAGATGTTCCATTGAGGAAGAGACTAGCTAACCGAGCAACTTGAATGCAGGAATGTGAATTTTAATACTGAGATAACGGCTGTGTTAGTGATCACGCTAGTGATGAATCAAAGGGACAGTGTGAGGTTGAAGGAGCTGTGGTTTGTAGTTCAATGTCATTAAAAGACAGAAAAACTTAATTGATGAAGATAAGCATTTCCAGATAGCTTGGCCTGTAACATACACATGATGCATTCTAAATCTAATGTGGGGAACAGCAGTTTAAGGGCCACATGTGTTATTAAAGAGGAACTGGTGAGAAGCTGAGGGGAAGAAAAATAGTGGAATTATTCATCATGGAGCATGGTGGAGATGTGTGGTAAACATGGCTCCATCCCTCAATGCAAAGAGAAATGTTCCGCTACAATCTCATCAAATCATTGCAAGACGCAAAAAATGCTTACTCTATATGCAAACTATTTGAATAGGGAAGTCACTGGATCCTGGGTTTCCTCACTTGCAGACCCAGTCAGTATAGATTGGCAAACACATCTCCATGATCTCCATCAGCACAGGTTCACCACAGGGCTGTGTGCTCAGCCCGCTGATCTAGTCACTTTATATTTATGACTGTGAGACAAAGTGCAGCTCCAGCACCACATTTAAGTTTGCTGATGATACCACTGTTGTTGGCTGAACCAAAGGTGGTATTGAATTGGCATATACTTTATACTTTATTGTCGCCAAACAATTGATACTAGAACGTACAATCATCATAGCGATATTTGATTCTGCGCTTCCCGCTCCTTGGATTACAAATCGATAGTAAGTATTAAAAATTTAAATTATAAATCATAAATAGAAAATAGAAAAATGGAAAGTAAGGTAGTGCAAAAAAACCGAGATGCAGGTCCAGATATTTGGAGGGTACGGCCCAGATCTGGGATCAAGTCATATAGATCATATAGGAGGGAGACTGAAAATCGGTTTACACGGTGCGACAACAACCTCCAACTGAACATCAACACAATCAAACAGCTGATTATTGACCACAGGAGGAAGAAATTGAGGGTCCATGAGCCAGTCCTTATTGAGAGTCAGAGGTGGAGAGGGTCAGTAACTTTCAATTCCTATTGGAGAACCAGCACATTTGAACCATTTTAAAGAAGGCACAGCAATGCCTCTACTTTCATAGAAGTTTGTGCAAATTTAGCATGTCATCTAAAACTTCTACAAACTTTTATAGATGGACTTTGGAGAGTATCCTGACGAGTTGCATCATAGCCCAGTATGGAAACACCAGTGCCAAAAAATAGAAAGGCATAAACAAAGTGTTGGCTACAGCCCAGTCCATCAGCGGAAAATCCCTACTCACCATTGATCACATCTACAAAGAGCAGCACCCATCATCCAGACCACGCTCCCTTCTCACTGCTGCCATTGAGACGGAGATTCAGAAGCCTTTGGTCCCACATACCAAGTTCAGAAGTTGTTATCCTTGTAACTTTTCATTGATTCTGTTGTATTCATTTGTTCTGCTGTGAATGCCTGCAAGAAAATGAATCTTAGGGTTCTTTATGGTGACATATACATACTCTGATAATAAAATGACTTTGATCCCCTTGTTGAGAACACAGACTTACATTATTTCCCGTGAAATGGTACTTGCAACATTTCAAAATCAGAATCAAGTTTAATGTCATATGTCATGAAATTTGTTGTTTTGCTGCCACAATACCTTACAATACATAATAATATAACAAAACTATAAATTGCTGTAAGTAGTGCAAAGAGGGAAAAAAAGTGAGGTAGTGTTCACGGGTTCATTATCCATTCAGATTTCTGATGGTGGAAGAGAAGAAGCTGTTTCTAAATCATTGAGTGTGTGCCTTCGGGTTCCTGTGCCTCCTCCTTGATGGTTGCAATGAGAAGAGAGCAGGTGCTGGGTGATGGGGGTCTTCAGTGACGTATGCCGCCTTTTGAAGGTGCCCTGGATGCTGGGGAGGCTAGTGACCATGATGGAGCTGGCTGAGCTTACAACTTTCTGCAGCTTCTTTTCTGAATCTGTACAGTGGCCCCTCCATACCAGACAGTAGTGCAACCAGTTATAATGCTCTCCGTAGTACATCTGTAGAAACTTGTGAGATTATTTGTGACATACCAATTCTCCTCAAACTCCTAATGAAATATAGCCACAGTCATGCCGCCTTGGTAATTAGATCATTATAAGCACATAAGACATAAGGCATTGAGTCTGCTCTGAAATTCAATCATGGCGTATCCTTTTTACCTCTCCTCAGCCCTTCACCCCGTAACCTTTGATGGTGTGGCCAATCAAGTCTGTCAATCTCTATCTTAAAAACACCCAATGATCTGCCTCCACAGCCACCTGCAGCAACAAATTTTTCAAATTCACCATTCTCTAGCTAAAAATTATTCTCCACATCTCTGCTTTAAATGGACACCCATCTATCCTGAGGCTGTGCTCTCTTGTCATAAACTCCCCCACCATGGGAAACATCCTTTCCACATCTACTCTGCCTAGGCATTTCAACATTCAAAAGGTTTCAATGAGATCCCCCCGCCATCCTTCTAAATCAGCAAGTACAGATCCAGGGATATCAAATGTGTTCTTCGTATGATAACCCTTTAACTCCTGGAATCATTTTTTCTAAGATGAAGGGCCCAAAACTGTTCACAGTACTCAAGGTGAGGCCTCATCAGTGCCTTATAAAAGCCTCAGCATCTCATCCTTGCTCTTGTATTCTAGACCTCTTGAAATGGATGCTAACATGGCATTTGCCTTCCTCACCACTGACTCTACCTGCAAAGTACCTTCAGGGTGTTCTACACAAGGACTCCTAAGTATCTTTGCATCTCAGATTTTTGGATTTTCTCCCCATTTAGAAAATACTCCGCACATTTATTTCTACCACCAAATTGCATGACCATGCATTTTCCAACGTTGTATTTCATTTGCCACTCTTTTGCCCGTTCTCCTAATCTAAGTCCTTCTGCAGCCTACCTGTTTCCTCAACACTAACTGTCGCTCCACCGATCTTTGTACCAAATGCAAACTTGGCAACAAAGTCATCTATTCCGTCATCTAAATCATTGATATACATCATAAAGAGAAGTGGTCCCAACACCGACCCCTGCGGAACACCACTAGTCACTGGCAGCCAACCAGAAAAGGATCCTCTTATTCCCACACGCTGCCTCTGACCAATCAGTCAATGTTCTAACCATGCCAGTAACTTTTCTTTAATAGCATGGGCTCTTAACTTGGCAAGCAGCTTCATGTGTGGCACCTTGTCAAAGGCCTTCTGAAAGTCTAAATATATAACATTCATTGCATCCCCTTTATCCATCCTACTTGTAATCTCCTCAAAGAATTCCAACAGGTTCATCAGGCAAGATTTTCCCTTAAGAAAACCATGCTGATTTTATCCTATCTTGTCCTGTATCACCAAGTACTCCATAACCTCATCCTTAACAATTAACTCTAACATCTTTCCAACTACTGAGGTCAGGCAAACTGGTCTATAATTTCCTTTCTGGTGCCTTCCTCCTTTCTTAAAGAGTGGAGTGACATTTGCAATTTTCCAGTCCTCTGGCACCATGTCAGAGTCCAATAATTTTTGAAAGAACATTACTAATGTCAACACAATCTCTTTCAGAACCCTAGGGTACAGTTCATCTAGTCTGGATGACTTATGTACCCCTAGGTCTTTCTGCTTTTTGAGCACCTTCTCCCTTGTAATAGTAACTGCACTCACTTCTCTTCCCTCACACCCTTCAACACCAGGTACACTGCTAGTGTCTTCCACAGTGAAGACTGATGCAAAATGCTCATTTAATTCATCTGCCATCTCCTTGTCCCTCGTTATTATTTTTCTAGCCCCATTTTCTAGTGGTCCTATATCCACTCTCATCTCTCTTTTATGTTTTACATACTTGAAAAAGTTTTTACTATCCACTTTGATATTGTTTGCTAGCTTGCTTTCATATTTCATCTTTTCCCTTCTAATGATTCTTTTAGTTGCTCTCTGTAGGTTTTTAAAATCTTCCCCCTAAATTTTGCTGATCTGTATGCCCTCTCTTTTGCTTCTACATGAGTTTTGACTTCCCTTGTCTGTCACGGTTGTACTATTTTGCCATTAGAGTATTTCTGCGTTTTTGGAATACATCTATCCACCCTCCTCATTTTTCCAAAACAGTATACTTATTATTAGGAGGAATGGCTACAGGGATGCTCTGGCTACAGTCCTGACTGCAGGGCCTTCAGGAGAAATTTCCATTTCTCCTGACAGTCACCCAGCTACTCGCCTCCCGCAACTTCGGGGTGACTACTTCCCTGTAACTCTGATCGATTATCTCCTCACTCTCCTGTAAAAGCCGAAGGTCATCCAGCTGCTGCTCCAGATCCCTAACACGGTCTTCAAGGAAATTCAGCCGGATGCACTTTATGCCGACATATTTCCCTGGGAGACTCTGGGTCTCCCAGGACTCCAACATCCAGCATGAAGAACACACAATGGCCATTTACAACACTAGGTACAGTGAGAGAGAAAAAAAGGGAATCCTAATAGAAATTTACGCAGAGTCAACGCCTCTTCTGACCAAAGCCTCCTTTGAGCCAAAGCCTGACACATAAATCACACCACTGGCCTACTCTAGACGATAGCTGCCCCACTTATCCCTTCTGAGCATCGCCTACCTGCGAGAAACCTCAACACTGTGGCCTGCTCCTGCCACTGACTGGACCATCAGATTGAGCCCGAACATCCGTGAAGTTCTCCTTTTAAGCAAGCGTCACTGACTTGTGAGAAACCTCGTCGCTGTGACCTGTTCCTACCTTTGATTGGGCCGCTGGAATCCATATGTTGAGCCCATCATAAACTGAAGAAAAGGTCCTCCAAGACGTTGACACCCTAAAAACTTAAAACTGCTCATCCTTCCCACTGCTGGTCCCTCGATGAGGACATTTCCTTTTGGTTCTTACATAAAACTTTTTTGATGTTATGTCCTTCCCAACTTCAGAATAACATATGGATGAAACAATAGAGGACAACTTGCTTTGTCTCAACTACCGTGAGAATCTAAGTGTCTATGTTCAGTGGTGTGAAACAAGCTAACTGCTAAATTCTGACAAATCCTCATGGAAATTATTTCTGTTTGCTTTTGATCTTTTTCTTCCATAATTACGTCACTTGTTGTCCTTTACGAAAGCAACCATGTTCTGGAAAGTGGCATGGAACCAACACCATTTGAACAATATAACAAATTAAGCAAGCTTTAGTGAAGAACTGGGATAGCAGTATTATAGGACCGATTTTTGCACTTAAAGTCCAAGTGTCTAACATAAAAACTGAAACTAAAGAATTCAGACATAAACCAAAAGAAACACTTCAATAACTTGGAAGCACAGTGGCAGAACCAATGAAGCTTCATAGCTCCAACGACTCAGGTTTAATTCTGATCTCAGGTCAGTGTGGGATTTGCACATTCCCCCAATGATCACAGTGGTTTCCTCTGGAAGGTCCAGTTTCCTCTCTCATCCCAAAGACGTGGATTAGTAGGCTAATAGGTCCTCATACTTGGGTGAGTGGTAAAATCTCAGAGTAGTTGATAGGAATTAGTGTAACTGCTTGCCTAATATTCTGTGTGGACTCAGTGGATTGAGAATCTGTTTCTGTGCTGTAATACTCTGTTAGCGCATATTCTGGAGTAAGGGTATACAGCAAATATTAATTTCACCAGCAACCGGTCTTCAGATTTGAATGTGGATTACGGATTGAAATTAAAATGCAGCTCAGAAGAATTAGACCTCGGATGTCCCTGCAGATGTATGAATACAGCCTAGAGTCAAGTGGCAATTAACATTCACTTTGGAGTGAGCAGCGAAGGACGTGTTTAAAAATTATACGTAATTCTCCCTGACTTTCAAATTTAGAAGACTAAGGGTATTTCACGGTTTTTGGATTTATTTTTAGATGACTCCCTTATGTCTTTTGAACAATTATCTAACAAATATAACTTACCAAGAATACATTTTTTTAGATATCTCCAAGTTAGAAATTTCCTAAGTACTATACTCTCTTCCTTTCCGACGCTACCTCCTACATATATTTTAGATACTATAATTAACCTTAATCCATGTCAGAAAGGTGTAACGGCTATTATTTATAATATAATTATGAAACTTAGGAAAGCTCCATTCGACAAGATTGGGTCAGATTGGGAAAAGGAATTGGGCTTTATTATTTCAGTGAATGACTGGGTGCATATTTTACAACTAGTCAATACTTCCTCTATCTGTTCTAAACACTCTCTAATTCAATTTAAAGTTGTCCATAGAGCACATATGTCTAAAGATAAATTAGCTCGTTTTCATTCTCATATTAACCCTCTTTGTGACAGATGTCATGGGGAGATAGCTTCCTTAACTCATATGTTTTGGGCCTGTCCTACTTTGGAAACTTTTTGGAAAGACATTTTTAATATTATTTCAAAGGTATTGAATATAGATATTTCTCCCCATCCTATTACTGCTATCTTTGGATTACCTAAAATTTCCAGTAATCTTTCCCCTTCAGCCCGTAGGTTGATTGCGTTTCTTACTTTAATGGTGAAAAGATGTATTTTACAATATTGGAAGGAGATTAATGCTCCAACTACGTTCTTTTGGTTTTCCCAGACGATACTATGTCTAAATTTGGAAAAAATTAGATGTAATCTTTATGATTCTTCAGTTAAATTTGAACAGAACTGGAGATCTTTTATTCAACATTTTCATTTAATGTAACCTTTTTTCTTTCTCTGTCCATATTTACATTCCCTTCTTGCTTTTTAACTGTTTTTAATGGAGGTCAGGTTTGAGGACGTGATTGTTTTAAGTTGTTTAAGTCTACTTGGTACCTAGTTAGCCCATTGCTTTGCTTTGCTTTTTAGATCAGTTACACGGTGGGTTTTTTTTGGGGGGTTTTTTTGCGTTTTTTTTTTCCTTTTCCTTATTGACATGTATGAAAATTAGTATACTATTATATTACCTTATTTTATATCTAAACTGCACTGTTTGTACTAACTTCTTTTTGTGTATTAATATTTCTTGTAAAGTTATATTGCAACAGTGTATCAGTGCCTATATGGTTTACCTTTTGTGTACTAATTCAATAAAAAGATTTAAAAAGAAAGAAAAATTATACGTAATTCAAAGGAAGCATTGTAGATACATCGGAACGATAAATTTGTCCTGCTGTTACCTTTGTTACCTTTATAAAACGTCATGTAATATTGGGTTGAGCAGGCTCCTCCTTCCAAGATTGTCTCAGTATGTTATGCCTGTTGCTTGTTTCTGCTGAATAAAATACTCCCGTATCCATGAGCCTCGGTGTCTCTCCGCTGACTTTATTCACTGTGACAACAGACTTTATGACTAATTCTGCCCTCTTGCAACAAGTTGATATGTGAGATGTTTGTAAACTGTCTGGAGATGGGTTCAAATTGTTCTCTTCAGCAAATAGTCACCCAAGGGTATATCCAAAGACCATCTAATGGAATTTTCATTCTAAGCTTGCTCTGCATTGGACAGTTGTTGTTGTATAAAGTTGTTACCAAGCTTTTCTTCTTCTTGTAGGATTTTGCCATTATGTTTTTGCATCACGTTGCAACAATAGCGCTTATAACTTTTTCATACGTTAACAACATGGTGCGAGTGGGAACTCTGGTGCTGTGCCTTCATGATGCAGCTGACTTTCTGCTAGAGGTAAGGGAAGTGCTCATTACTTTTAATAATTGTTATTGACATTATAACTGGGTATTCTCATACCTATCACTTCATAAAAAGATCCATACTGATAATATTTTGTGAAATGGGAAAGAGAAGTCACAAAACATGCAGTAGTTATACTTCCAGTAGTTGGTTTTGCTTCACGCACAAAACGCTGGAGGAACTCAGCAGGTCAGGCAGTATCTTTGGAAAAGAGTAAACAGTCGACATTTCGGGCCGAGACCCTCCTTCAGGACTGAGAGAGAAGCAATCAGAGGCCTGAATTGGAAGGTGGGAGGCGGGGAAAGAGGCTAGCTGGAAGGTGATAGGTGAAGCCAGGCGAGTGGGCAAGTCAAGGGCTGGAGGAGAACAAATCTGATAGGAGAGGCAAGTAGACAATAGAAGAAAGGGAAGTGGAGGGGACCAAGGGGGAGGTAATACGCATACGCAGGTGAGAAGTAAAAGGTCAGAGTGGGGAACAGAGGGGGGGCGGCAGTGTAATTTTGTTCACCAAAAGGAGGAGTTGATATTTATGCCGTCAGGTTGGAGGGTAACCAGACGGAATATAAGGTGTTGTTCCTCCACCTTGAGGGTGGCCTCTTCTTGGTACAAGAGGAGGCCATGGATAGACACATCCAAAATGGAATGGGAATCTGAATTGCTTACTTTTTTTCTGTTTATGTAAGTCCTTTTTCATTATTACTGACTGCTTTCCAAATCCTCTATGCTATAAATGAGCTTCCTCTCATTTGTTAGGATTACTCAGTGAGCTTGTTTGGTATCTGTCCAAAAGAGTTATCCAATATAAGAAATTGTATAGATTAATGAATGAACTTTCTCGAGTCTCCATCCGAGTATAGGTATCGATTTTAACTGACTTTGCAATGACAAACTCTGCCATCTTTATCGGAGATGATGCCTGGGCATGTCTAGTCCAGTGGTATTTATACCCCGGTGTCTGTTCCCCCAATTAGCCAGTCCTCATCCAATCAGGTTTCCCCTGTCCCACTTTGTTTACAATCAAATTCCAGTTCTTACTTTATAGTGAGACCTTTTCCTTTGTTAAAACTATTTTCATCAAGTTTTATTTCAATGGCTTCCTACATCAGGTGATCCCAAAAGCTATTGGCGTGGCACAGTAGTTTTGTGCTGTTGAAGTCAATCCTATGGCCATTGTGAGTGCAATGCTCTTCAATCTCATTGAAACCTATGGAATGTTGATAGGCCTAGATAGAGTGTATGTGAAGAGAACGTTTCATCAGATAGAAGAGTCTAGGATCAGAGGGTACAGCCTCTAAATTGAGAGATGTTCATTTAGAGCAGAGATGTGGAGGCATTTCTTTAGCCAGAGGTTGGTAGATCGATGAAATTCATTGCCACAGAGGTCAGGCCACTGGATGCATTTAAGGCGGAGGCTGATGGGTTCTTGGTTAGTCAGGCCATGAAAGGTCATGGGGAGAAGGGAGGAGAATGGGATAAAGAGGGAAATTGATCGGCCATGATGAAGCAATGGAGCTGACTTGATGAGCCGAGTGGACTAATTCTGCTCCAGTGTCTTATGGTCTTACTTAACTTGATATTCTTCATGCATAATGCTAAAGAATGAATGGCAACAGTCGATCTTTTGGGTCAAAAATCATTTTCAGGACTGAGAAAGGAGGAAGATGCCAGAATAAAAAGGTGGGGGAAGAGGGGGAAGGAGGCTAGCTGGAAGGTGATAGGAGAAGCGAAGTGGGTGGAAACGGTCAAGGACCGGAGAAGAAAGAATCTGATAGGAGAGGAGAGTGGACCATAGGAGAAAGGGATGGACCCGGGAGAAGTAATAGGCAGGTAAGAAGATGTGAAAGGTCAGAGTGGGGATAGAGGGTGGGAGGAGAGAACTCTAATCACCAGAAGGTGAAATCGATATTCATGCCATCAGGTTGGAGGATACCCCAACAGATTATAAGGTGTTGTTCCTCCACCCTGAGAATGGCCTAATTGTAGCAAATAACCAGTAGACATATTTTGAGCAAATTCCCTCAGGTAAACTAAATTTTTCAAAGATCAGTGTAAATTATTCTCTATGCAGCAAATAGAATTAGTCATTGATTAAGCAGTCTGTCATTTGTTGAATGTGCAATTTATTTGCACATTTATGTACAAAATAGCTTTGTAATTTATCTACGTATTTCATCTACATTATTTCCATTTTCTGAAGCTATTTACTTACCATGTTAGTAAATGTGTGTTTGTGAGCTGGATCCACAGATAATAATTGAATGAGAAATATACCCATCTCAAGGCATTAGATATGTTTAATGTTCCTGGTACTGTCATACTTATTTGTGACTAGGCACAGACTAATAAACTCTTGTGTCACTTTTCATCTACTTGTTCCTAAGGAGAGAGCAAATTTAAGACAATGATATTAGTCAGATACAGTATTGAACATTCAAAGCCAGTCTTTTTTTTTTAATTTACAGGCAGCTAAGATGGCAAACTATGCCAAATGTCAACGACTGTGTGACCTCCTATTTGTAATGTTTAGCTTGGTCTTCATAAGTACGAGGCTTGGTCTTTACCCAATATGGTAAGTAAACAGTAAACCTAATATCACAATTTATTTAACAACAACGTTGTTGCTTGACTATTATAAACATGCCAAAATACAAAAACATCTTGGAAACTGCACAAATAATTAGACAACATCATTTCACAGATTCCTTGAAATAAGACTAGATTTCATGCTGCACTTTTCACACTACTGAGTTGAGCCAAAGTTCTTCACAGCAAATGAAATCACTTTCAGATGTAGCCATTATTGCAGGGGACACAATAGGAATCTGCTGATGGTACATTTCTGCTAACAGCAATCCTAATAATAATATTAGGCTAATAACTCTAATATTTTACTATTTGTTGATTTATTTGTGGTAATATTACTCGATATGTTGTGTGTACTGTGTTGTGCACTTTGCTCCAGAGGACCATTGATTCGCGTGGCTGTCGTACTGCCCTCACTGAGGTGTTGTAACGTCAACTAGACAGTCAACCAAACTCCATTCAAAAATGACAGAACGGGTAGGATATAGCCTCCTAGCTCCTTGGTTTTATTGCATTCTCAGTGGTATGACAGAATAAAGAGTGAAGCTGAAAAGCAACAAAATACAGTGCAAACACTGCATTGTTCCATTCACACAAAGGTAAGTAAGAACTTAGTTACATTTCCTGCAGGTAAATATTATGGCATTCCAACAAGTAAATACTACAGGGAAATGGTACGTGAAAACAATTAGCATCCAGGCCTAATACATTCAAAAATAACATTCTACTTCAGTGTAATCTTATTGATCCCTTTAAATTAACTTCTAAACAATGTAACATCAACTTACAAGCAATGCTTCTTCTGGGAAACAACAAGATGGCTTTAGTCAGAAAATTCTTTAACTCCAAACATAATCCTCTGGTTTTCTACCGCCCCCCCTCATTGTAGTTTCCTACTTACTATGTTCTGACTACACAGGAAGTGACCTAATACAGATCTGAAGCTGCTTATTTTCATAATAAAAGCCAAATGTGCTGAATCACTTAGAAAGAAACAAACATAAAACGCTTGCTGAAGGGCAGCACAATGGTATACAAATATAAGGTTGATTGACAATAAACCTGATCTTGAACTTGAACTCTTTAAAGACTACTGTTTGATTATTGGAACAATAGGAAACCATTTAGACCCCCAAGCCTAATGAGTTCATGGCTGATGTGCCACCTCATTGCACCTTTGCCCACATATTTTGAACATGGCGGGTACAGGGTCCTGTTTCTGTAATCTCCATTATTCTACAAACATTTACCCTCGTCATCAAAATTAAGGACAGCACAGTATTATAGTAGTTAGTACAACGCTTTACAGTACCAGTAACCTGGGTTAAATTCCCACCGCTGCCTGTAAGCGGTTTGTATGTTCTCCCCCGTGACAGCTTGGGTTTCCTCCTGGTGCTCCGGTTTCCTTCCACATTCCAAAGGCGTACTGTTTGGTAGGTTAATTGGTCATCGCAAATCGTTCCGTGATTAGGCTGGGGTTAAATCGGGGGATTGCTGGGCGGCGTGGCTCCTAGGACCAGAAGGGCCTATTCCGTGCTGTATTTCAATAATTGCTGTATTTCAATTAATTAAACTTATTAATTTCAAATTACAATTGACTTCACGTCACTTGACATTTCTGGAAGAGTTATAAGTATTCTTTGTATACAGGAATGTTTCCTAACCTGATTCTTGTAAAGCACAGCTCGATGTTTTGATGGTGATCTTTCATCTTAGATTATCCAGCTTCAGAAATAATTCATTTTTATCTTCCAATCAACACTCCTTAAAAGATGCAACTTTTTTATAATATCATCTTTTGGTTAAATTGCAAAGAGAAAATACAGAAATCAGATATCATTCAGTAACTTAATGCTGCATGTAATTCACAGCTTAAAATATCCTTTTTGGCAAAGTTCCTCCTGACTGAGAAAATATTTTTGGCCCTGGGGGAATTAAAGTATGGAAGAAAACGTCAACCTCGAATGGGTCAAGGACAGTGGAAACAGCCAAATCAATTGTCTTTGCTCTTGCCATGAGTTTGAAGGAATGGAGGCAGCCATTTTTTGAAGCTGCTGTTCATCCTCCATTTTGTGAACTGGAGTTGCTTGGTATGATTGGTGCTTTAATATAGACACAATGATGCCCCAGGTAATCTGCTGGACTAAAGACCATTTCCAAATACAAAGTTCTTTGGTTAGATATACATGCAGGTTTGTAAATGCTGTGGTCTGTGTCTGGCCAGAGTGATTGGAGCTGGTTACTGGTTTGGTAACTGATTTAAAATGAAGTACCATAAATTACCAGTTGTCACTTTCAGAAGAGGGCAATAAATGGTTGCTGGTTTGGACCAGAGCCAATAAGAAAATATAGGTCAGTCAGTTGACCCATAGCAAATAACACTGAAATGCAACATTTGAACTGTTAAGGAATGAATATAAAAGCAGAAGCTTTGAATGTAGGATAGTGATAACTTCAAAGATTCACCAATCCAAGGAAGAACGCCCCCTGCCAGGGGCTGGGAGAAAAAGGATAGATCGTCTGGCCAGCGGGAGATCCCCTATTTCAGTGTTATAAATTACAGAAGTGATCTGAGTGAGAACTGGTACAAAAAGAACAGTAGAATTTGTGTTTTAAGTTGTTAGCCTGGGGTCAACATATTTACGTTGTTGTTTGAGCAGAGACAATAAAGTACAAGTTTTGATTAGTTAAGAGTTGCATAGTGAGTTTCCTAACCAAGTTCTGCTGATGAATGGTCAACAGTGTAGACTCCTCTTCCTTTTGAGGATCTCAAAGCTAGCCAAAGAAAAAGGGAAAGACATTTATCAAAATTCAAAATATACAGCATACTAAGTTTTCACCAAATTTGTCAATGGATCCTGAAAGAGGAGCATGACCCTTTTATGAACATTTGAAATAAGCCAACATAGATTTTAAGCACTATGAACCAATATAATAGAGGCCTTACCACTGGTACAGACTGGGTAATGTGTTCACCCAGAACTTTCATTTTATACTCAATGGAATGGACAAGGTTCAAACCAATTTCACTACCCATATGTCTAGATTAATACAAACCAATTCAGAAGTCAAATTTAGGCAGAGATTGCTAATGGTTAACAGCTCTAATTTTTGTCTGTTATTAGCTATTGTGCTTATAAGAGAAAGATTTAAAAATCTGTATGTGGCAGACACTTGTAACTTTGCACTCTTGTGATTTTTGAGAAATTTGTAGTTACAAAAATAGCTTTCTATAAAATATATTGTTGTGTATAATCGTTGGACAAATACCATAAAGTACAACTACTCGCTGTCAAAGAGTTTAAAGCAATAATTTACCATTTGGCTCTGCTGGCATTTTGACATTTTCTAGAAGTGTTCAATTCACTTCCTGTCATCTAACTTTATTGCCGGCAATTTATTATAATCTGCATGTACCATTCTGCAGCGGTTTCAGAAAAAATGTATAAAGGTACAACTTCTTCTTTATACTTTGAATATAGTTTCAGCCCATTAGCTTTAATCTTAGTATGGTCAATACTTCGTAGAAATTGGTGTGAAAGCTAGATAGGGTCATAAAGAAATCTTTTGACACATCATAAGTCTAAGTTTTGAATAAGGGGATGGGATGTTATGCTGAAGTTGAATAAGACATCGGTGAGGCCTAATTTGGAGTATTGTGTGCCGTTTTGGTCACCTACCTATAGGACAAATGTAACCAAGGTTGAAATTTACAAGGGTGTTACTGTGTCTGGGGGACCGGATTTATAAGGAAAGATTGAATAGGTTAGGACTGTATACCTTGGAAAGTAGAAGATTGAGAGGAGATTTGATAGAGGTATACAAAATTATGAAGGGTATAAATAGGGTGAACGCAAGCAGACTTTTTCTACGGAGGTTGGGTGGGACTACAACCAGAGGTCATGGGTTAATGGTGAAAGGTGAAAAGTTTAAGGGGAACATGAGAGGAAACTTCTTCACTCAGGGGGTTGTGAGAGCATGGAATGAGCTGCCAGCACAAGTGATGTAAGCTCAATTTCAACATTTAAGAGAAGTTTGGATAGGTACATGGATGGCAGGTGTATGCAGGGCTATGGTCCCGGTGCAGGTTGATGGGAGTAGACAGTTTAAATAGTTCGACACAGGCTGTATGGGCTGAAGGGCCTGTTTCTGTGCTGTACTTTTTTATGACTCTAATATCATTTATACTAAGGATGAATCTTTAGGCCAGTAGTCTATATTTCTATTAAAATCCAGCAATTTAAAACATGATAGCTAAGTTTTAAAATGGCATTTGAAGAATATGTCATTGCTCGTTCGTTTGTTATGTGCCATGTAGACAATTGTGGTCTTTCCATGACCATGATCGTTCTTGGCAATTTTTCCAACAGAAGTGGTTTGCCATACAAGACTCTTTACAAGACAGGTGACCCCAGCCATTATCCATACTCTTCAGATATTGTCTGCCTGGTGTCAGTGTTCTGGACACAAAATAATCTGCAGATGCTGGGGTCAAAGCAACACTCACAACACGCTGGAGGAACTCAGCAGGTCAGGCAGCATCCGTGGAAAAGATCAGTCGACATTTCGGGCCGGAACCCTTCGTCAGGACTGTGGAGGGAAGGAGCAACACCTCATATACCGTCTAGGTAGTCTCCAGCCCCTTGGTATGAACATAGAATTCTCCAACTTCCGGTAATTCCCTCCCCCTCCCTTCCCCTATCCCTATGTCACTCTGCCCCCTCCCCCAGCTGCCTATCACCTCCCTCATGGTTATGCCTCCTTCTACTACCCATTGTGTTTTCCCCTATTCCTTCTTCACCTTTCCTGCCTATCACCTCCCCCTCCCCCACCCCCACCCCTTTATCTTTCCCCTTACTGGTTTTTCACCTGGAACCTACCAGCCTTCTCCTTCTCACCCTCACCCCACCTTCCTTACAGGGCCTCTGCCCCCTCCCTCTACAGTCCTGACGAAGGGTTCCGGCCCGAAACGTCGACCGATCTTTTCCACGGATGCTGCCCGACCTGCTGAGTTCCTCCAGTGTGTTGTGAATGTCAGTGATCTGGATAGGCTAGGTGAGTGACTCAGATAGGTTAGGTGAGTGGGCAAATTAATGGCAGATGCAATTTAATGTGGATAAATGTGAGGTTATCCACTTTGGTGGCAAGAACAGGAAAACAGATTATTATCTGAATGGTGGCCGATTAGGAAAAGGGGAGGTGCAATGAGACCTGGGTGTCATTATACACCAGTCATTGAAAATGGGCATGCAGGTACAGCAGGCGGTGAAAAAGGCGAATGGTATGCTGGCATTCATAGCAAGTGGATTCAAGTACAGGAGCAGGGAGGTTCTACTGCAGTTGTACAAGGCCTTGGTGAGACCACACCTGGAGTATTGTGTGCAGTTTTGGTCCCCTAATCTAAGGAAAGACATTCTTGCCATAGAGGGAGTACAAAGAAGGTTTACCAGATTGATTGCTGGGATGGCAGGACTTTCATATGAAGAAAGACTGGATCGACTAGGCTTATACTCGCTGGAATTTAGGAGATTGAGGGGTATCTTATTGAAACGTATAAAATTCTAAAGGAATTGGACAGGCTAGATGCAGGAAGATTGATCCCGATGTTGGGGAAGTCCAGAATGAGGGGTCACAGTTTGAGGATAAAGGGGAAGCCTTTTAGGACCAAGATGAGGAAAAAGTTCTTCACACAGAGAGTGGTGAATGTGTGGAATTCTCTGCCACAGGAAACAGTTGAGGCCAGTTCATTGGCTATATTTAAGAGGGAGTTAGATATGGCCCTTGTAGCTAAAGGGATCAGGGGGTATGGAGAGAAGGCAGGTACAGGGTTCTGAGTTGGATGATCAGCCATGATCGTACTGAATGGTGGTGCAGGCTCGAAGGGCCGAATGGCCTACTCTTGCACCTATTTTTCATGTTTTTATGTTTCTATCACATAACCAGGACTTGTGATATACACCAGCTGCTCATACGACCATCCACCACCTGCTCCCATGACTTCACATGACCCTTATCAGGTGGGGGAAGGGGCTAAGCAGGTGCTACACCTTGTCCAAGGGTGACCTGCAGGCTAGTGGAGGAAAGGAACACCTTACACCTCCTTTGGTAGAGACCCTTCCACCCCACGTTATTTCTATTGAATGAATTATGAAAAATGGCTTCATTTATCAGTATATATCATTATAATTATGTCTACAAAAATATTGATATTTATTTATTGAGAGACATTGTGGAATAGGTCCTTCTGGCCCTTCAAGATGCACCACCCAGCAATTTCCTGATTTAACCCCAGCCTAATCACAGGACAATTTACAACGACCGATTAACCTACCAACTGGTACGTCTCTGGAATGTGGAAGGAAACCAGAGCACCCGGCGGAAATCCACGCAGTCACGTGGTGAACATACAAACTCCTTACGGGTAGTGACGGGAATTGAACCCAGGTTGCCTGTACTGTAAAGCATTGCGCAAACCACTACGCTACTGGGTCGTCCCAGTTAAGTATTTGTCTGTGGTTGGTTTTAAGGTGCTAATTTTGCAAAATGAGAGGTGGGAGTCAATCCTCTGAGAGTTCAGCAAGAAACCCCAATCAGTTTCTTTCCCATCTATCATTAGCATTTACCAATACCATAAAGATGGAAAGGACGTCAGATCTGACAAACACTCTTTCCAGAGGAGACGTCCTGCCACACTGAAGGGCGGGTTGTTCAGTAACTGCAGTGAGATCAATGCAAATCATGTTAGTGTTTCTGAATAGGAAAATCAGCATTTGCATTTCTACTGCAGGCACAGCAGGCGGAAATAACCTCAGAGCTAGCTGATAAGAACAGTTTATCAGGCCTCAGAGACTGACTGGATGGAAAAGTCCCAATGTAAAGTTGCTGTGAGAAAGAGGAAATCAGAGGTTATGGGGGGCTGTTGAGAGGAATCGTATGGGGTGAGTTAGGGTTGATGAAGTTGTCAAAATAGTTCAGTGCATAAGTTTGTCTGATAAGCTACCCATCCAGCTGTTTCAGAATCAGGTTTGGTATCCCTAGCATATGTCATGAAATCTTTGTTTTGTGGCAGCAGTACAATACAATATATTAAGATAGAGAAAAAAACTGAAAAAACATTTAATACTGTTAATTACATTTAAATAGTTACATTCAATGAGTGGTACAAAAAAAATAAGAACGTAGAGAGGTAGTGTTCATGGGTTCAATGTCCATTCAGGAATTTGATGGTAGAGGGGAAGAAGCTGTTCCTGAATCGTTGAATGTGTGTCTTCAGTACCTTCTTCCTGATGGTAGCAATGAGAAGAGGGCATGTCCTGGGTGATGGATGTCCTTAGTGATGGACACCACCTTTTTGAGGCATTACTCCTTGAAGATGTCCTAGATATTACAGTGTGTAGTACCCGTGATGGAGCTGACTAAGTTTACAACTCTCTGAAGCCTACTTTGATCCTGTGCAGTGCCCACCCCATACCACATAGTGATGCAGCCAGTTAGAATGCTCTCTACAGCACATCTCATGCTGTGAGCAAGCAGACCTGCAGGATGGATGGCAATTCCTATCTTCTACTTCTGACCTTTTCAAAACTCAATCTAACATCATTTGTGGCTTGATTTTACTTTTCACACAAGTAATGCTGCTACAGAAAAATACAAGCGTCAATCTGGGGCACCACAGTAGTGTAGGGATTAGTGCAACACCATTATTGTTTGGGCCGTCAGAGTTTGGAGTCCATTCTGACACCATCTTAAAGATGTTGGTACGTTCTTTCCCTGAGTACTTGTATTTCTTCCGGGTGCTCCGGTTTCCTCTCACAGTCCAAAGGTGTACCAGTTAGTAGATTAATTGGTCACTGTAAACTGTCCTGTGATTACAGTAGGGTTAAATAGGTGGGGCGACTCGTTGTGCCAGAAGGGCCTGTTCCACACTGTATCTCTACATAAAAAATAAATAAATTTAAATAGGTGACAACATGTGGAACATTTTCCTAGCATTGTTATTTCCTCAGTTAAATTGTATATTTTATTGATAATGTGGAATGTGGACATTGGTAATGTGCAAATCCAATTCACTGTCTCATTGGCTACCGGCGGGTGCGGATGGCGGAGGAGCCAGGTGGCCTCGATTGTAGTGAGGACCAGGCCTCAGACCATGATGTCAACTGTTTGCAGGAGAGAGGCTTTGGAGTCAGTGCGCTCCAACGGAGTGCCAGTAGCAGTGTGGTGCAGCATCCAAGCTGGAGTCAATGCTGCCCTGCTCACTCGACAGAAGAGATGATGTATTGTGTTTGACTAGACTGCTGCCACATTCATGGACTTGGGGACTTTCACCATACTATTCTTCTTGTGTGACTGTATTTTAAGACTTCTTACATGTGCTGTGTCTGACTGTTGGGACTGTGGTTTGCACCTTGGCCCTGGAGTAACACTGTTTCATTTGGCTGTATTCACGGGTATTCATGTATAGTTGGATGACAATTAAACTTGAAGTTGAACTTTAATACAACATACAATCTACTAGAGGAACTCAGTGGATCAACAGATAGTCCATTGACAATTCCTGCCCCCTTGAGTGAGGGGAAGGAATTGTTTATGTTTCAAGATAAATCCCTGCATCAGGACAATATATTTTAATAATTCCTTTTCACCGAAACTAATACTGGAGAAGTAGTTATAATTAAATTCATTTTTAAAGTAACTTCAAATTAATAATTTTGAATCATGTTGTGATAGAGTTAAGCAAACACAGCGGTTGTTTTTACTCCCTTGAATTGACTTTGCTTTCCAGGCACTGAAGTAATACCCTCATTCCTTCCAGTTGTAGTCACATCCAGACTTCCCAAAACCCACTGAAAAATCATCAGTTACATCATGTGCGTACATCTGTTCCCACTAAGACAAAATTATTATTAAGAAGAGTTGTGAAAGTGTCCAAAGCATACTTTGTGAAGTATTTTTTGGCATTCGTTTCCATGGTGAAGCAACTATCTGAAACTACAACTTGTCAAATATCAGCTGCAGAGTCAATAACATACACACAGATTGGAACTGAATAGATTATGATATCATTTAACTGCTATAAATACCTGTTACATATTTCCTTCAAGTGTTCCATCTGACAATGATTGACAACTAATTACTTCTGATATGCTTCAGCATGAATGCAGAAATGTCACCGGTTTCCCTGTATGTTAATATAAGGTCTTATCTGCTCTCTCAATAGAGATGAATAGCACCATTATCTCAGGTGTCCTGTCAGTATTTCAATAAAAATCAATCATGTGCTTATTACCGCATAGAAGTTTTAGGGAGTATGCCCTGTCCCACATCACAACAGTGAGGAGATTTCAAAAATACTTCATTGTCTCCAAAATACATTGGGAGATCCTGAGGCCATGAAAGATGCTGTATGAAAATCAACTCTGTGCAGAAACTCATAACAGAACAAGTTGGCAGGAGGTATATTAACTATCACGGAGCTTGTTGCCAGTAAAAAGCATGCATCTCAGGCCATTGGCAGACCAATGTTATGACACAGTCTTGTTGGAGGGAGTACTATGTAAAGAGAAAATGGAAGTATTAGCAAGTTCAGTACAGCCATAGCTGTAGTGTCTAGGGAAGGGTTTCTGCTCCTACTTCACTGAGTTCAATAAAGATAAATTATACTACCTAATAGGCCACTCTTCACTTGTTCCTTGACATTCCTTAGATCAGGGGTTCTCAAACTTTTTTATGCCATGGACCTCTTACTATTAACCTTGTTGGGAACCCCTGCCTTTTGTCTCGAGTCACAGGAAGTGAGTTAGTTTTTTGATGGATAATTCTCCTTGGTGTTTGTTGTTGTTCCTTTCCATGCCTTGTGGTGCATCAGGTAGCAACCTTGCCGTTCCTTTAGAAGTTTTGTCTGCTTTTTGTGAAGCCGCGTTGCTAGGTCGACGCTCAACCCAGCACGGATGGAAAGAATGCAATGACCCAGCCAGTTTCGAAGCCGGGACTGCTCGCCTTGAAGTCCAGTGCAGATGCCACCGCACTACCAGCTGGCTCCTTGATGTTCAGTGAGGAGAAACTTATGGTTGTTCAAGAGATAAGTGAAACAAGAGAAGATATTCATGCTGGGACTTAGTGGGAGGCTAGGGAGGAAATTACAGAGCCTCTGCTTCAGCGTTAGCCGCGGTTGAAATTCCTGAACACTGAAAGGTGACTAAATGGTACTCCATTGGTTAAAAAGGTAGCAAGGAAGTACAAGTCAGTCAGACTGACATCAGTGGTGGGGAAATTACTTGAGGGAATTCTGAGGGACAGGATTTGCCAGCACTGGGATAGGTGGATTCTGATTGGTAGGAGTCGGCTTGGTTTGTGCATGGAATGTCATGTTTGATGAACCTTTTAGAATTTTATTGAAGAGGTAAACAAAAACATAGATAAACATAAGGAAGTTGATGTTATTTATTTGTACTTTACAGAAACCTTTGACAAAGTCCTGCATGGCAGGCTGGTCTAGAAGGTTAAGTCCATGAAAGTCAGAAAGATCTAGTTAAGTGGATTGAAAATTGGCTCAAAGCTAGGAAGCAGAGAATGGTGGTTGGAGTTTGTTTCTCATAGTGGAGGCCCATGAGTAGTGGTGTGCCACAGGGTTCGGTGTTAGGACCCTGTTATTTGTAATTTATATAAACAGTCTTTGAGTACAGTCTTTTCCCCAAGGTAGGGGAGTCCAAAACTACAGGGCATAGATTTGGGGTCAGAGGGGAAAGATTTAAAAAGGACGTGAGGGGCAAACATTTTTCACACAGAAGGTTGTGAGTTTATGGACTGAGCTGCCAATGAAGGTGGTTGGGGCAGGTACAAAAGTATCATTTAAGAGGCACTAGGATAGGTACATGGAATGGCAGGACTTTAAAGGATATAGGCAGATGGTAGCGTAGGGGTCAGCACAAAACTTTACAGTTCTAGCAATCCGAGTTTAATTCCCACCACTGCCTGTAATGAGTTTGTACGTTCTTCCCGTGACCACGTGGGTTTCCTCTGGGTGCTCCAGTTTCCCTCCACTATCCAAAGAACTACAGGTTCTAGGTTAATTGGTCATTGTAAATTTCCTCATGATTAGGCTAGGATTAAATTGGGAGATTATGGGATGGTGAGGCTCCAAGTCCCAGAAGGGTCTACTCCGTGCTGTAGCTCAATAAAAATTTATGAAAAAGCAAACTGAGGCTAGGCGGGTGGACCCTATGATCAGCACTTATTGGGCCGAAGTCCTGTATCCACACTGCGTTACTCCATGGTTTTAAAGATGCAGTGGCTCTGTGAATTCAATGCTGAAGTCTATAATAATGGCTTATAAAGAGAGGGCATACAAGGAAGCAAGAATTAGTGGGAAGAGAGAGGATTGGGAAGTTTTTAAAACCTTACAAAAGGAAACCAAGAAGGTCATTAAGAGAGAAAAGAATAACTATGAAAGGAAGCTAGCAAATAATATCGAAGAGGATACTAAAAGCTTTTTCAAGTATATAAAGAGTAAATGACAGGTGAGAGTAGATATAGGACCGATAGAAAATGATGCTGGAGAAATTGTAATGGGAGATGAGGAGATGGCAGAGGAACTGAACAAGTATTTTGCATCAGTCTTCACTGAGGAAGACAGCAGTATACCGGACACTCAAGGGTGGCAGGGAAGAGAAGTGTGCGCAGCCACAATTACGACAGAGAAAGTACTAGGCTAAAGGTAGATAAATCTCCTGGAGCAGATGGAATGCACCCTCGTGTTCTGAAGGAAGTAGCTGTGGAGATTGCGGAGGCATTAGCGATGTTCTTTCAAAAGTTGATAGATTCTGGCATGGTTCCGGAGGACTGGAAGATTGCAAATCTCACTCCGCTATTTAAGAAGGAGGCAAGGAAGCAAAAAGGAAATTATAGACCTGTTAGCTTGACATCCGTGGTTGGGAAGTTGTTGGAGTCGATTGTCAAGGATAAGGTTACAGAGTACCTGGAGGCATATGACAAGATAGGCAGAACTCAGCATGGATTCCTTAAAGGAAAATCCTGCCTGACAAACCTATTATAATTTTTTGAGGAAATTACCAGTAGACTAGACAAGGGGGATGCAGTGAATGTTGTATATTTGGATTTTCAGAAGGCCTTTGACAAGGTGCCACACATGAGGCCACTTAACAAGATAAGAGCCCATGGAATTACGGGAAAGTTACATACGTGGATAGAGCGATGGCCGATTGGCAGGAAACAGAGAGTGGGAATAAAGGGATCCAACTCTGGTTGGCTGCCGGTTACCAGTGGTGTTCCGCAGGGATCAGTGTTGGGGCCGCTTCTTTTTACATTGTACATCAATGATTTAGATTATGGAATAGATGGCTTTGTGGCTAAGTTTGCTGACGATACGAAGATAGGTGGAGGGGCCGGTAGTGCTGAGGAAACGGAGAGTCTGCAGAGAGACTTGGATAGAATGGAAGAATGGGCAGAGGAGTGGCAAATGAAGTACAATGTTGGAAAGTGTATGGTTATGCACTTTGGCAGAAAAAATAAAGGGGCAGACTATTATTTAAATGGGGAAAGAATTCAAAGTTCTGAGATGCAACAGGACTTGGGAGTCCTCGTACAGGATACCCTTAAAGTTAACCTCCAGGTTGAGTAAGTAGTGAAGAAGGCGAATGCAATGTTGGCATTCATTTCTAGAGGAATAGAGTATAGGAGCAGGGATGTGATGTTGAGGCTCTATAAGGCGCTGGTGAGACCTCACTTGGAGTACTGTGGGCAGTTTTGGTCTCCTTATTTAAGAAAGGATGTGCTGACGTTGGAGAGGGTACAGAGAAGATTCACTAGAATGATTCCGGGAATGAGAGGATTAACATATGAGGAACGTTTGTCCGGTCTTGGACTGTATTCCTGAGTTTAGAAGAATGAGGGGAGACCTCATAGAAACATTTCGAATGTTAAAAGGCATGGACAGAGGGGATGTGGCAAAGTTGTTTCCCATGATGGGGGAATCTAGTATGAGAAAGCATGACTTAAGGATTGAAGGGCGCCCTTTCAGAACAGAAATGCGAAGAAATTTTTTTAGTCAGAGGGTGGTGAATCTATGGAATTTGTTACCATGGGCAGCAGTGGAGGCCAAGTCATTGGGCGTATTTAAGGCAGAGATTGATAGGTACAGGGCATCAAAGGTTATGGTGAGAAGGCGGGGGAGTGGGACTAAATAGGAGAAAATGGATCAGATCTTGATAAAATGGCAGAGCAGACTCGATGGGCCGAATGGCCTACTTCTGCTCCTTTGTCTTATGGTCTTATGGTCTATATTCCCATGGTAAATATAACTCAAAAAAATGTTCCAAGATAATGCCTTACAGCAGATCCAAATGAAAACAAAGGAGAAGAAACTTAATGAAAAAGACTGATTTAAAGTAGAATCTTAAAAACAAAGTGGTGGCGTTGGGCATGTGGTCAAGTAGGTAAGGGATTCCAAACATGAAACCTCAGTATATTCAGGTTTAGCAAGAATGAAAAGCAACGGGAATTGGACAGGAAGCCTGAATAAAATTCATGAAGTTATATTGATAAATTGGTAAATTAATTTATTATTGTCACATGTGCTAAAGTACAGTCAAAAACGTGTCTTGCATACCATTCGGACAGGTCAATTAATTACAACAGTGCACTGAGGCAGTCCTGTGCAAAACAGTAACAGTGCAGAGTGAAGAGCTACAGCTAGAGAGGAAGTGCAGTGCAGGTAGACACTGAGATGCAAGGTGGACTGTGAGGGTCTGTCACACTCTGGAACCACTAACAGCAAGATAGAGCCTGTCCTTGAGCCTGCTGTCACGTGGTGAGTAACAGCAGAAGGACTTACTCTTCTGGACATCATCTGATTCTACCGCAACACCATTATCCCATGTTCTTTCAGCTGGATATCTATCGATCTGGGTTTTGAACGAACACAATAAATGAATCCCTATGGCACACTGGAGTACATAACTTGAAAGCTTCATCAACCTCAAAATGAAGGAATTTCCCCTCATCTCCGCTCTAATTGTTACTCTGAAAGAGCAAGCCATACACTGGACTCCTCAGCCATCATGCATGCATTAATCTTGCATATCCTTTAATAACTTTGTGTTTCTGTGGGATCTCCTCTCATCCTTCTAATCTCCAAAGAATGAAGTCCCACTTTGCTCCATTTCCCCTCATGCTGCCAGCCTGCTGTTGAGTGATTCTTTCCCCAGTTTGCTCCATTTCCCCTCATGCTGGAACCAGCTGAGTGATCCTTTGCCGCACTGCTTCCATGGCAACGACATTCTTACCTGTGCGCAATATTCCAGGCGTGGGCTCACCAAAGGCCTAAGCAATTTCAATAAAGCTTCCTATCCCTGTATTCAAATCCTCACATAATTTGGCCTTCTTAACCACCTGATGCACCTGTTCATTGATTTTTGGTGACTTGTGCGCCAAGGTCCCCTTAAATTTGAGCACCACCCAAAAAAATTGAGTGTTATACTACATGTTATGTACACCAAAGTAGTTTGAGGAGATTTGATATGTCACCAAAGAAACTGTCAAGTTTCTACAGATTTACCATGGAGAGCATTCCAACAGGCTGCATCATCATCTGGTATGTGAGGGGTGGTGCTACTGAACGGGCTCAAAAGAAGTTGCAAAAAGTTATAAGCTCGGTCAGCTTCATCATGGGCACTAGCCTCCCCAGCATCCAGGACATCTTTAAGGAGTGATGCCTTAAAAAGGAGGCGTCTATTATTAAGGACGCTCGTCTCATTTCTACAATCAGGGAGGAGGTACGGCAGCCTGAAGACACACACTCAACAATTCAGGAACAGCTTCTTTCCCTCTGCCATCAGATTTCTGAATGGACATTGAACCCATGAACACTACCTCACTACTTTCTTGCACTATTTATCACATATATCTATTTTACATATGCAGTATATAAAATATCATTCATATATGTATTTACTGTAATTCGCAGATTTCATTACTAAGTATTGCAATATCCTACTGTCTCAAAAACAACAAATTTAATGATAGATGCTGGCGATATTGAACTTTATTCTGATTCTGATTAGGTCACCACCTCATTCTTCTGAATTCCAGTGAATACAGGCTCAGAGATATCAAATGGTCTTCATATGACAAGCCAGTTAACCCTGGAATCATTTCTGTGAACCCCCTTTGAACCCACTCTAGTTTCTTTATTATATGCTCTCTATTATATTTCCTCCCGATAGGTGCAATTGGATGCATTTTCAGAGGACTAATAAAGATAGGACGTATACAATGAATGGCAGGACCTTAAGGAGAAATGAAGAATAGAGGGACCCAAGTGTGCATCCAAAATATCATCTTACTGAAGCTGGCATGACAGGGTGGAGATACGTCTCTACCAAAGGAGGTGTAAGGTGTTCCTTCCCTCCGCTAGCCGGCAGGTCACCCTTGGGCAAGGTGTAGCACCTGCTTAGCCTCCCGCTGATAAGGGTCATGTGAGGCCATGGGAACAAGTGGTGGATGGTTGTATGAGCAGCTGGTGGACATCACAAGTCCTGGTTATGCCACTACTGATGCTAGGCAATTTCTGAAGCATATTGTTAATGGCTGGGGCCCCCTGTTTTGTAAATCATTACACAGAAGAAGGCAACGGCAAACCACTTCTGTAAAAAAAAATTTGCCAAGAACAATTATGGTCATGGAAGGACGATGATCGCCCACATTATACAACATGGCACATAATGAATGAAGAGGGGCAGAACTAGCTACAACAGCATTAAAGTATCTAGACATGCACTTGAATCAGTAGCTCATTAAAAGCTACAGACCAAGTACTGATGAATGGGATTAATATAGATAGACACTTCATAGTCAATATGGACATGGTGAGGGTGAAGTGGCTGTTTCTGTGCTCTGTGGTCTATCACTTTGGCTTTATATGAAATATACAGTTGAAAGCCCAGACTGAGGTTAAGCCAGATGATAATATTACAAGCAGTGGCATAAAGCAGTTGCTGAAAACAAAAAGAATCTAAAAAAAAGAGGGTAAACACACGAGTTGCAGGAAGTATGGTATTATTCTCCTGAGTGTTTACTAGAGTACAGTTTGATTTATCTGACCGCAGTTTGTGACAACACAGAACACTAGAGGCCAGCCAAGGAGAGACAGAGGAGCTGTGTACATACATCTATTGATGCCTCTGAACACATCTTCAGTGATGTTCCTGGAATCATCAGGTGTTTCGGGTCTTTCAACATCATACAACCTCCTCCAGGTGACCCAGCCGGGGCTGATCAGACCCCAGCTTGTGTCCAGATGGCTAGCTACTTATGACTCCATAGCTCCCCTCTTTTGAGCCACAGCCATCTTGAAGCCCTCTCTGCCGCATCGGTGGTACTGCGGATGGCTCTCCTCTTCCTCTCTCCCTCAATGCCCAAAATGCTGAAGGCTCTAACTAAAGAACGGGCTACGAATCCCCTACAATCAACCTCCACTGGGAGACACCTCGCTCTCCATCCAGCCTGCTGACAGTTGCTGACCAGTCCTGCGTACTTGGAGAGCTTCCTCTCAAAGGCCTCTTCCAAGCTATCTTCCCATGGGACTGTCAGCTCCAGCAGCACCACTTGCCTAGTAGACTCAGACACTAGCTCAATGTCTGGTCGCAGGGTGGTGGCTGTGATATGGTTGGGGAACTTCAGCTGCCCTTCGAGGTCCACCAACAGCTGCCAGTCCCTTGCAGAGGTCAGAATGAGAATATTACCACTACATATTTGGAGCCTGGCTCCGTGTCTTTGAATTCTGTATTCAAAAGACAGTATCTGAATAAAGCAGAGGTGCAAAATAGATCTTATGATGCCGAGAAAATAGGGCTGTGGCAGATTCGGGTCAGTCATCGAAGTTGTGATACATGTGATACTGTTTGGTAATGTTTCAGAATAACTGATCTGGTCATTGACAAATGTGTGTAGTTACCATTGGTCATGTTTCAGAAATAAAAGGATTTATGCATCAGATATAATTAAGTTTAAAAATCTCAAATAAAATAACTGTAATTTGTCATGCTGCGTTCATTTGCATTTTGAACTAATTTTAAATAGATTGTTTTCCTCTGAAGCCACAATTGAGAAACATTGGGATAATGAATTTCATTGCAAAGTTATTAAATGCATCCTGTAACTTACATTTACTGACTGTAAGCCTTGGGGATCTCAGTAAGTGAAGAAAATGGATTGGACAAAGTAAAACCTGGAAATAATTTATATTTTGTAAACGAAGGCCATTCCATAAGGAATATAAGATATAGGAGCAGAACTCAGCCATTTGGTCCATCAAGTCTGCTCCATCAATTCATCATGGCTGATCCATTTTCCCTCTCAGTCCTAATCTCTTGCCTTCTTCCCATATCCCTTCAGGCCTTGATTAATCAAGAATCTACCAACCTCTGCCTTAAAGATACATAAAATCTTGGCCTCCACAGCCACCTGTGGCAGTGAATTTCACTGATTCACCATTCTCTGTCTAAAGAAATTCCTCCTCATCTCTGTTCTAAAACGATGCCCTTCTAGTCTGACGCTGTGGCCTCTGATCTTAAACTCTCTCACCATAGGAAACATCCTCTCCACATCCCCTCTATCAAGGCCTTTCACTATCCGATAGGTTTCAGTTAGGTCACCCCTCATTCTTCTGAATTCCAGTGAGTACAGAGCCAGAGCCCTCAAACGCTCCTCATATGACAAGCCTTTCACTCCCAGAATAATTTTCATAAATGTCCTTCGAACTCCCTCCAGTGTCAACACATCCTTTCTAAGATAAACAGCCCAAACCTGCTCACAACATTCCAGTGATGCCTCACTGGTGCTTTATACTTGCATGTATTGATCCTTTCAGATACAGGAGATAAAAACAAGTTACTATTAAAAGAGTTTTGTTTTACTCATGTGCTTCTTGTGAGAACTGCGAAGCATATCGATAGCAAATTCTTTAAAGCATTGATACATTTGATATTTTTCTAAAATTAATATTTGATTAGTTTTAACCTGCATTCCAGGTGGTAAAAATTGCCATCTCTGATGATAATGTGTATCTTGTTTCAGGGTATTAAATACCACCTTGTTTGAAAGTTGGGAGATTGTTGGTCCATATCCATCATGGTGGGTCTTCAACTTGCTTCTCCTCTTGCTTCAGCTTCTGCATAGCTTCTGGTCATATCTCATCATCGGGATCACTTGTAGAGCTATTGCCAAAGGAAAGGTATGTCCTGCTTAATGTTGGGAAAATGACAATGTATTTCTCCAGTATTCTGATATAGATTCACAGATTTATTAACATATCATACAGTTCTGTGCAAAGTCTTGGGCACTTACATATAGCTAGGCTGCTGAAGACTTTTGCATAGTACTGTATGTTGGTTAAAATAGGAAGGTGGTTGGGAAACAAAAATAAGAGTGTGAATAAACTTCTCAGGCTGCCATCCAAGTACAGGTATTAATTTTAAGCAACATTTCGATGACAGACTCTGCCATCTTCATCAGTGATGATGCCTGGTCATGTCTAGTCCAGTGGTATTTATACCCCATCGTCCATTTCCCCCTGATTGGCCAGTCCTCATCCAATCAGGTTTCCACTGTCGCACCTTGTTTACAATCGAATTCCAGTTCTTACTTCGAGTGGGACTTTCGTCTTTGTTAAAATTCATTTCCTTTATTTCAATAGCTTCCTTCACCAGGTGGTCCCAAAAGCCATTGGCATGGCACTGTAGTCTTGTGCCATTGAAGTCAATCCTATGGCCATTGTGAATGTAATGTTCAGCTACCACCAATTTCTCTGGGTAAGCCAAACAGATACACCTCCTGGGCTCCTTGACATGGGATTCCAACATGCTTCCCAGCGCATATCGGCCAGACGGGACACATATATACAGTGACATAATATACAGCACTATGCAAAATTCTTAGGCACACTCTATATATATATATATTTGTTCATTTCTGTATCTTGTAGTGCATCAGGCAGCAATCTTACTGTTTCTTTAGCATTTTTATCTGTTTTTTATGAGGCCAAGTTGCTAGCTCAGTGCTCAACCCAGCATGGATAGAAAGCGTGTAAGGAGCTGGCTGGATTCGAACCTGGAACCACTCGCCTTGAAGACCAGTGTAGATGCCACTACACCACCTTACTGTGTCGTAATCATCATCATTATGTGTCATGTCTTATGACATGGGTGATCATAGACTCATGACCATGATTGTTCTTGGCAAATTTTTCTACGGAAGTGGTTTGCCATTGTCGTCTTCTGGACAGTGTCTTTACAGGACAGGTGATCCCAGCCATATTCAATACACTTCAAAGATTGTCTGCTTGGCACCAGTGTTTGCATAACCAGGACTTGTGACTGGCCGCTCATACAATCATTAACCACCTGCTTCCATGGTTTCACGTGACTCTGATCGGGGGGTGCTAAGCAGGTGCTACACCTTGCCCAAGGGTACCCTGCAGGCTAGCAGAGGGAAGGAGACATTGGTATAGATGTATCTCCACCCCACCACCCAACAGTACTCTTATTTTGCATCAAAAAATGTAAACTACTTGACCTCTCTACAATTAAACATTTTAAGCATCTGTTACAGCCGGGGTATTGTTGTCAGTGTTATATAGATACAAAGTAACATTGTAAAACAGGATCACAGAATGTTATATAAGACTATAATATATAGGAGCAGAATTAAGTCATTTAGCCAATTGAGTCTGCTCTGCCATTTCATCATGGCTGATCCAATTTTCCCTCTCATCCCCAATCTCTCTGCCTTCTCCCCGTATCCCTTCACGCCCTGACTAATCAAGAGTCGATCAAGCCCTGCCTTAAATATACCCGATGATTTGGCCTCCACACAGCATGTGGCAATGAATTCCACCGATTCACCACTCACTGGCTAAAGAAATCCTCTCCACATCCACTCTATAGAGGCCTTTCAACATCCGACAGCTTTCAGTCTGGTAGAACATAGTAGTGATAGATAAAGTACTTATGTGTGCCTTTTGTTTACACTCACTTATACTTTCAACGGTGAGTTACTATAATAAACTGTATACAGTAAAACTGCATAAATCCAGTGTGCTACTAACTTAGTAGCAGCAAATTGGCAGACTTTTCAAACTTTAGTAACGTTCCTATTACTACTCTAACACACTTTTACTTTACTTTAACGTCTCTGTACGTCCTCCCCACAGAATGTGTGGGTTTTCCCAGTTTCCTCTCGTTTCCCTCTACAGTCCAAAGATGTATTGGGTTGGTTAACTGGCCATCGTAAATTGCCCCGTGACTAGGTTGGGGTTGATTGGTTTGGGGTGGCGTGCCTCGAAGGGCCAGAAGGGCTCACTCTACGCTCTATCACCAAATAAATAAACATCCCTTCTGCAATCTATATTTACTATTCGTTATTATACATTAATTTCTAGATATTTTTCTATTCTCTTTAGCAGCAATTGACTTATTTTCTCTGCATTAAGTTGACTATCTATCATTCCCTGACTGTTCCCCATCCTATATGTAGATATGGTATTATTTATCTGTCAGCCTTCTTCGGATGAATTATTAAACGTGAGGCAATGGGCTTGCACTCATCATGAAATTATTTTAAAATGCATGGATGCAATCTATCCGGAGAAATTCTCCAAGGGTTTGATTAGCTATTTTTTTAATATATACCCCTTTTCTATGTTAATTTCTTCTGTCTCATTAGTCATCATATCATTCATCATTTTGTCTAATCCTTCCATGGTAATTGCCAGAACAAAATTTTATTGATTGATTGATTGACATACAACGCTAAGTAGACCCTTCTGGCCCTTTGAGCCATGGCACCCAGCAATCACCTATTTAAACCTATTCTTATCACAGGATGAATTTACAATGACCAATTAACCTACTAACTAGTACATATTTGGACTGTGGGAGGAAACTGGAGCACCCGGAAGAAACCCGTGCAGTCATGGGAAGAACGTACAAATTCCTTACAAACAGTGACAAGAATTAAACCCGTGTCACCTGCACTGTAACGTGTTGTCCTAGCCACTATGATATCGTGCCTCCCATTTTTAAGAGTTAAGTAGTTTATATTACAAGGAAACAACAAGAATTCTGCAGATGCTGGAAATTCAAGCAACACACATCAAAGTTGCTGGTGAACGCAGCAGACCTGGCAGCATCTCTAGGAAGAGGTACAGTTGACGTTTCAGGCCGAGACCCTGACGAAGGGTCTTGGCCTGAAACGTCGACTGTACCTCTTCCCAGAGATGCTGCCTGGCCTGCTGCGTTCACCAGCAACTTTGATGTCTGTTGCTATATTACAAGGAAGGTCACTTAACCCTTGTATATGTTGAGTCTTCAGGCATCCAGAATAGTTTGAGTACTCCAGTTAGGGCAGGAGTTCCCAAGCCTTTTTACGCCATGGACCCCTACCATTAACCGATCAGTCCGTGGACCCAGGATGGGAACCCTCGCGTTAGAGTAACAATTGATATTGCAGTGTTCAACGAGCTTGCCAATTAGCTTGCAGACATTTCATCTCCAGTCAAGGTGACATCCTCAGTGCGCAGTTGTTGGTGTTTCTCTCTGGGAGTTTTTGCATTTATGGAGGCCCTGCTTTGTTTGCTTGGTCCAGATTGGCTACCCCTTCAGTTGAGCATTGAATTATATTGGCTCACATTTCTTTGGCTCTTAGGGGTTTGTAGGTACTGTCTATTTCAATATGATTGTTTACAGAGTTAGCAGAAGAGAACCACACTTCTAAAAATTCTCTTGCTTACTTCGTGTTTTCCTCTCGTCATTGGCTTGTGAGAAAAGTCACACAGACCTTATTCAACTGGCGACCTCGCCCTACATCGAGAATACTGTATCTCTGAAATGACAGCTTGACTGCTCAAACCTCATGGCATCACAGTCACACACAAACCAACGGCAACTTTAACAAAGCTTGTCTCAAGAACCAAGGTACCAGTGAACACAATTGACCAAAGCAATGCGATGTACAGGATCACCTGTGGAGACTGCAACAAGAACTACGTCGGCCAGTCAGGACGTAAACTCCCAACTTATTTACGGGAACACAAACTGGCGGTACGGAGACATGATACACTGTCGCTGATCTCGGTAGACGAGGACCGACAAGAACACCACTTTAACTGGGGCACTGTGGAGGTTCTGGCACAGGCAAACCTGAAGCAGGCACAGGAATTTTTAGAAGCCTGGTTCTCTTCTGATAACTCCGTAAACAAGCATATCGAAATTGACGACATCTACGAACCCCTAAGAGCCAAAGAAGCGCAAGTCAATTGAATTCAAACACGAGCAAATTACCAAGCTTGGCAGACACCACAACATCAAACGCCTCAACCCAAGCTACCAATATTCACCACCATCACTAGAGTAACAGACACTAAGTAGACACCACAGCGTTTTCTTTCCAATCCTGTTTCAATATGTTGACACAGACTAATATCTTCACATGACGATGCCAAAAGTTTCTTCAGATACATAAAGCGCAAAAGAGAGGCAAGGGTGGACATCAGACCACTGGAAAACAATGCTGAAGAGGTAGTGATGGGGGCGAAGGAAATGGCGGATGAACTGAATAAGTATTTTGCATCATTCTTCACTGTGGAAGACGCTGGCAGTATGGTGGAAGTTCCAGATGTCAGGAGTGATGAAGTGTGTGAAGATGCCTTTACTGGAGAGAAGGGTCTTGGGAAACTGAAAGGTTTAAAAGTAGATAAATCACCTGGACCAGATGGTGTGCACCCCAAGGTTCTAAAATAGGTGGCTCATTAGTAATGATCTTTCAAGAATCACTAGATTCTGGAAGACTGAAAAATTGTAAATGTCACTCCACTCTTCGAGAGGGGTGAGAGGAAGAAGAAAAGAAACTATAGGCTGGTTAGTCTGACCTCAGTGGTTGAGAAGATGTTGGAGTCAATTATTAAGGATGAAGTCTCAGGGTACTTGGAGACACACGTTCAAATAGGCAGTAGTCAGCATGGTTTCCTCAAAGGAAAATCTTGCCTGACAAATCTATTGGAATTCTTTGAAGAAACGAAAAGCAAGTTAGACAAAGGAGAATTGGTTCATGTTGTGTACTTAGATTTTCAGAGGCCTTTGACAAGGTGCCACATATGAGGCTGCTTAACAAGCTATGAATCCATGGTATTACAGGAAAGATTCCAGCATGGGTAAAGCAGTGGCTGATTCGCAGGAGGCAGAGAGAGGGAGTCTTCTCTGACTGGCTGCTGGTGACACGGTATTGGGAGCGATTCTTCTTACGTTATATGTCAATGATTTGGATAATGGAATTAATGATATTGTTGCTAAGTTTGCAGATGATTATGAAGATAGATGGAGGGGCAGGTAGTATTGAGGAAGTAGGGAGGCTTTAGAATGACTTAGACAGATTAGGAGAATGGGCAAAAGTGACAAATGGAATACAGTGTCAGGAAGTGTATGGTCATGCACTTTAGTAGAAGAAATGAAAGAGAGAGAAATGGAGAGAAAATGCAAAAAAACTGAGGCATAAAGAGACTTGGGAGTCTTTGTGCAGGATTCCCTAAAGGTTAATTTGCAGGGTGAGACTGTGGGGAGGAAGACAAATGCAATGTCCGCACTCGTTTCAAGAGGGCCAGAATATAAAAGTAAGGATGTAATGTTGAGACTTTATAAAGTACTGGTGAGGCCTCACTTCGAGTATTGTGAGCAGTTTTGGTCCCCTTATCTCAGAAAGAATGTGCTGAAACTGGGAGGGTTCAAAGGAGGTTTATGAAAATGATTCCAGAATTGAATGGCTTGTCATATGAAGAGCGTTTGGCGGCTCTGGGCCTGTATTCACTGGAATTGGGAAAAATGAAGGGTGACTTCATTGAAACCTATCGAATTGTGAAAGCCCTTGACACAGCCTCAGAGTAGAGGGGCATCCTTTTAGAACAGAGATTAAGAGGAATTTCTTCAGCCGGAGGTGGTGAATCTGTGGAATTCTTTGCCACAGGTAGCTGTGGAGGCCATGTCTTTATGTATATTAAAGGAAGAGGTTGATAGATGTTTGATTGGTCAGGGCATGAACGGATATGGGGAGATAGCAGGATATTGGGACTGAGAGGAAAATTGGATCAGCCATGATGTAATGGTGGTGCAGACTTGATGGGCCAAACGACCTAATTCTGCTCCTTTATCTTATAGTTTTATGGTATTATTCAAGAATGATGCCAGCTTTATAATTTGTTCTTTCCAGTTATTTGAAAATGAAATTATGATTATGTAGCAGAACAAATTCTGATTCATACCATGTTGCCACGTATGTATGGGAGCCCTGACAAACAAGAACTTTTCAAATGAATTTCACATCTGAAGCCACTTACCTTGCTTAGTGTCGCTGCCAAACCCTGAATGAAACATCCACATAGTCCCTGGTCGTGGTTTTCCACCATTTGCTCCCCTGTCCAGCAGTTGGCCGATCTGCATATTTAGCCAGCTGCCAAGCTGAAAGACGTACAACACAGAACAAACCAGTTCAGCAATGGACAAGCCATTCATCCCACGTGATGTGCAATATTGGTGCCAATTTATGCTAAATGTCCTCCTCCATATTCCTCCATTCCTTTCATAGTCATGTGTCTATCTAGAAGTCCCTTAAACTCCACCAAGCTATCTGCTTCCACTGCTATACCTGGTCACCACTATTACTATATCACTTCTGTACTTGTTGAAGAAGATGGCACCAGCAGATAACACGATTAAAGGCAATGTCCTTCAGACAGTTCACAGAATCTTCTTTTACTTCTTCTTCTTTCAAATATGATTCTGCTACTAAGCTGCGTGCAATTGGAACCTGTAATTTACATTGTGACGATGCGTTTGAGCGATCTCATGCTTTGCTGTCTCGGAGGGAATTCGGTGAGGTTTGGAGTGGAGTGGTGCGGGCTGGAGGCCAAGAAGTCTGGAGACAGGGTGCAAACGTACGATCAACTCTATTTCTCACAGATGCCCCTGACTAAAGTGCGTGCAAGATTGAAATCGTCAGGGACGAGAGCGAAACGCGAGCAGGTGTTCAGTACCATCTACCTGCATTTGACCTGTCTCTCCCCTTCTCTCCCTCTCACTCAGTACTGCTGGAGTCTGGAGTCTTGGGTCCTGGGCAAGGTTAAATCGGTGCAGTCTGTGAATTGAACTCTGCAGCTCATGTTATGATGTGTTTCTGGTTTCTAGTTACCCTTTTTTTTAGCAAATTTTGTGCGACTTTGATCTGGGCAGACTGGCTCTGCGGCCTGCAGTCAGTGAACGACACGGTGCTAACCGGAACATTCCCAGCCTGGCTCAAGGACTCTGTGGTTTGATGTTTAGGGTTCTGTGTGTTTTCTTTTGCTGTTCGCATGACTTGTTCTTTTTTTGCGCATTTGGCATTCTTTTTTATGGGTACCATGTTGTTTCTTGCTTCATGGCTGTCTCTGGTAAGACAAATCTCAGGGTTGTATGCTATGTACGTACTTCGTTATAAATGTACTTTGAATCATTCAATCTTTAATCTATTCCAAGCACTTGTCACTCCCTGAATAAAATATTTGTTACTCATGTTACCTTTAAACGTTGTTCCATCTTACTTAAAAATGGCCTCTGGTGTATGACATTTTTGCTTGTGGAAAGGATTCTGACTCTCTACTCTACCTGGACCCCTTATAATTTTTAAAACCTCTATCAGGTCTTTCTTCATTCTCCAAACACAGGGGCAAACAACTGAAGTTTGTCCAACGTTTATAGCTGGTGCTCTCTAGCCCAGACAGCCCTCTGGTAAACCCTCTCTTAACCCCCTCCACAGACTACATGTTCTTACTATAATGGGGCAACCAGGGCTGCACATAATACCCCAAGTGTGGTCTGAGTAAAGTTTTATACACCTGCAACACAACTTTTTTATTCTTGTACTCAAAAATAAAACAAAAACAAAATAAAATAATGAAAAATTGTTCTTGATGTTAAATTTGCCTAGACACCATGTTCTGGGTTCGAGTCTCCCCAACAGCAGCAAACTCCTTCCCTCAAATTACCATCTTTTCTTTTCTGTAACCATACTGCCCTGTTCCTTCCTTGTACACGTCATTGTCATGTTTGCCCATAGCAATCATCCTTCTCTTCCACAATTCCTCTTTACTGTTCTTACTTCGGATATGGTTTATCCTTGAAAGGAAAGAAATGCTATAAAAAGAACTAAACTAAAAATGTTCTTGCTCATTTTTCTAAATATTAGGCTCTTCCAATATTGTACCTCTAAGTGGATACATGACCATGCAGTAAGTGAAATGCTCCCACACACATAAACTTTGCTGCTGTACAGCTGGAATTGGGCACAGTTAGAAAACTTTCACAAAACATGAAAGATTTACCTTGTTGTACTGTTTTTCATTATACCCTTCAGTTAATAAATTAGATCAAAAGTATGTGAATTTTACTTTTCATGCTAACCATTTAAAGTATCGTTTGCTCATTATATGCCATGTTGTATGACGTAGGCAATTATGGTCTTCCTATGTTTCAATAATTTGTTCAATGTATTTGGTGTGTTTTACAAAGGCTTGCACTGGCATGGATATCATGAATACAATATTTGATAATTACTTTGTAATTTCTTCATTTCTTTCATAAATGATCATATTTTGGTTCATGTTTTATTTAAAGTTTCACAATCCAGATTTGAGATCTGATCAAGTTCATTCATTCGTTCATTATGTGCCCTGTTGTATGACATGGGCACTCATGGTTTTTCCATAACCATGATTGTTCTTGGCAAACTTTTCCTACCGAAGTGGTCTGCTATTTCCTTCTTCTGGGCAGTGTCTTTACAAGACAGGTGACCCCAGCCATTATCAATACTCTTCAGAGATTGTCTGCCTGGCATCAGTGGTTGCATAACCAGGACTTGTGATATGCACCAGCTGCTCATATGACCATCCGTCACTTGCTCCCATGGCTTCACGTGACCCTGATCTGGGAGGTTGAGGTGCTGCACCTTGCCCAAGGGTGACGTGCAGGTTAGCAGAGGGAAGAAGTACTTTACACCTCCTTTGATAGAGACGTAACTCCACCCTGCCATCATAGTATGCATATTACAAAAAAAACATTTAAAGTTTTTCACACAACGAGTGGTGGGCGCGTGGAATGCACTGCCAGCGGCAGTGGTGGAAGCGCATATAATAGGGTCTTTTAAGAGCCTCTTAGATAGGTAGATGGAGCTCAGAAAAATAGAAGGCTATGTGCTAGGGAAATTCGAGGCAGTCTCTAGAGTAGATTACATGGCTGGCACAACATTGTGGGCCGAAGGGCCTGTAATGTCCTGTAAATTTCGATGTTCTATGTTCTATGTAAGTGCCAGGGCAACACACACAAAATGCTAAACGAAGTCAGCAGGTCGGGCATCATCTATGGATAAGTGTGAACAGTCAACGTTTTGCTCCAAGACCCTTCTTCAGCACTGTGGGTGTTGCTTTGGATTTCCAGCATCTGCAGACCTTCTCGTGTTTATGATTTGCCGTTTTCAGGCCGTGGAAAAATCTCCTGCTCAGATCAATGACATGTCCATGCAGCTGTTAAAAAAATTATAGAGGGAACACTGATGTTTCCTATCGCTTATGTTTAAATATGTTCGGTGTCCCACAGCACAGCTGCAGCAAGTGCATAATGAGAAAGCCCAGCTGTTCATTGCACTTCGTGGCAATGTTAGAGAGAGATCAAATGTTAGAGGGAGATCAAGGCAGGGAATAAATAAACAAAATAGTGATTTATCCAAACTATAATTATAGATTAAGTGACACTAATTGTAACATGTGCTGTAGCTCCTTCAAATTTCCAAAACTGTTGGCATTCCAAAACAAAACAATGTTGCAGTTAACAACATATATTTGGTTTTGTTCCTCATATGCTGGCTAAAATTAGAGGGAAATTGATAGCCAAAGAATCCCTTTTCTGACTAACTACAGCTTAACAACAAAGAGAAAAAACACCTGCATTTGTATAGAGTCTTCAACATGATGAGCTAGTCCAAAGCACACTACAGTAATATAAGCAGAAAAACAAGATCTTGGTTACAAACATGACAAAATCTGCAGATGCTGGAAATCCAAAGCAACACACACAAAATGCTTCAGGAACTCAGCAGGCCAGGCACTATCTATGGAAAAGAGTAAATAGTTGACAATTCTAGCCGAAACTCTTAAGTCTCGGCCCAAAACGTCAACTGTTTACTCCTTTCTTTAAATGCTGCCTGGTCTGTTGAGTTCCTCCAGCATTTTGTTTGTGTTGCTGTTGTTGCTTACAAAGCAAGGTTTTGGGTAGGTTCTTCAAAGAGGAGAGGGAAGGGTAGTTTAAAGAATCATTCATTTGTCATGTGCCGTCTGACATGGGTTGTCATGATCTGTCCATGACCATGATTGCCCTTGGCAAATTTTTCTACAGAGGTGATTTGCCATTGCCTTCTTCTGGGCAGTGTCTTTACAAGATGGATGATCCCACCATTATCAATACTCTTCAGAGATTGTCTGCCTGGCGTCAGTGGTCACATAACCAAGGCTTGTGATGTGCACCTGTTGCTCGTACAACCATCCACCACCTGCTCCCATGGCTTCAGGTGACCCTGATCAGGGGGAGGTGCTAAGCAGGTGCTACACCTGCCCAAGGGTGACCTGCAGGCTAGCGGAGGGAAGGAGCACCTTACTCCTCCTTTGGTAGAGACATATCTCCACCCCGCCACCCAAGTTTAAAGAGTATGTAGCCTAAATGCCTGAAGGTAAAACTGCTAATAAATAATGTAAAAAGGAATGGGATGCAGATAAGACGAAAGTGGGTATTAAATTTTACATTCTAACGTGTGTAGACATGGTTAACTGAATGGCAATAAAAACTCTGGAGGTTGTATGCTGATCCTGTTCCTGTCCAAAGAGTGCCAGAGCTGTAGAAAGATCACAGTAGCTCTACAGGAAACAATAGTACATTAGCAGTCAGAATTATTATTGTCGTTCATTAACAATAAATATATTTACAACAGCAAGATGTCCACTTAGTACATTTTTTTCTCACTCTGCCTATTTGATCTCTTTTTTTTGGTGCACACCTCGAAGGCTGGAAAGTGGAATCCTTTGCATGTAAGTTTTAACTCTTGCACCTAGTAGAATAGTGCTTTCATTCTTTGTTCCTATTCTTGTGTAATTTAACTTAATAACCCCATGAGAGCCATATTTAATTTCAAATGTAGTTTGCTCTCAGTTTTAAGGATCGTGTTTGATGAAGGGTTGTTATCACTATGAAGGCTTCAAGTTACCCTACACTGACAATTATATCGCAATTCAAAGCTTTGCTTCTGCAGTGTGGATTTTAATTGCTTGTTTAATTGCTAATAGTGCCACTGCTCAAAAGATATTGGGAGCCTCAGGATATATTCAGCAAACCTTGTGGAAATTGCTTGGATACTGCAGTGTGGTACACTGTGAAAAGATCTGGCTCTTTGCAGTTCATCAGTAATGAATGGTGGAGATCTCAAAATATTAAAAAGGGTAACTTTTGAAATACAGAATGTTAGGAGTTTTGATTAAGGCTACCCTAAAAATAGTGTCATATCACATAATCATTAATCCTGCATGGGCAACAGACACAGTGCCGGAGAATTCGGCAGGTCAGGCAGCATCAGAAGAGCGGGGAAAGCAGTCAATTTTTTTTGGACCGGGACCTTGCGGGACCTTGCAGGACCTTTGAGCATATCCTTCATTTTTTCATTTAATAATCTTCTTCATGATAGAGCTTGGAGCAGAGTTCTGGGAATCTGGTGCTGAGCATGAGTGTGGCATGTCTGGCTTTGTGTGGCTGACTTATTGCAAGCAGGGCCTCAGTATTTGAGATATTGATTGGCCTAGAGAGGATACTGACACCCCAGCACTGGTACTATTTTCCAGTGCCTTGAAGTGCGTGCTGCAGACAGTCCAGATTTCAGAAGTATAAGGTGGGGGGGAGATCACTGCTACATGATAGATATGAATTTTTTGAATGAAATCTGAGGTCACTATCTTTCAGACACTGTTTTCCTCAAAATATTTTTTTAAATCATTTATATTGGCTGTTACTGTTCTCAGTTTATTTTTGAGTTGCAGTGTGGTGATCATCTCTACTGTATTCCTAGACAGAGAGACCCCACACTACGGTTCAGGGAGTCACTCCTCAGCCACTGGAAAAGGACAATTGAAATGACCCAGGCAAAAAAATCAATTCCCTTACAGCAGTAAAACTCCTTTGTGGTAACCTGTTAGACTTCTCTTGTTTCTTGAAGATTGTAAACAGTTTTCTGCCCCTTATCTAAGAAGGGACGTGCTGACATTGGAAAAGGTTCAGAGGTAGGTCACGGAAATGATTCAGGGATTGAAAGGCTTGTCATATGAGGTGTTTTTGATGGTTCTGGGCCCCTACTCACTGGAATTCAGAAAAATTAGGGGGAGACCTCATTGAAACCTAATTTTGAAAGGCCTCAATAAAGCAGATGTAAAGAGCATGTTTCCTAAAGCAAGGGAATCTAAGACCTGAGGGATGTCCATTCAGAACAGAGATGAGGAGGAATTTCTTTAACCAGAGATTGGTCAATCTGTGGAATTCATTGCCAGTGGCACCTGTGGAGGCCAAGTCACTGGGTATATTTAAAGCAGAGGTTGATAGATTCTTGATTAGTCAGGGCATGAAAGGATAGGGGAAGAAGGCAGGAGACTGGGGATGAGAGGGAAGTGGATCAGGCATGATGAAATGGTGGAGGGAACTCAATGAGCCAAATGGCCTAATTCTGCTCCTATATCTTATGCTGTTATGGTCTTGATTATAGCACCTCTGAGATCCCCTGGTATATCCTTTGCTTTCCAAATATGGACAATTGACCGATGGATCTGTAATTGAACCTCTTCACTGATGAGCTTCAGAATTTTAGCCCAGATAAACTCTGCTCCTCAGGACTTGTGATAGTTTAGTTGGAACATGCCTTGTTGACTTCTTGATGTTCAGAAGGAGTAGTAGGACTAGACTGAGATGGAAGCTGCGAGATAGAGTCAAAGGTGATTGTGGCAGAGACTTTGTTGAGCAAGACTTTGAAATATTTTGTCTGACAGGCATTAGTTGCCTCTGAAGTGGCCGGAGAATTGATGACAGACATTATTTTCACCCAACCTCCTTATGGAAAATTAATATATCCATTTTTATGCTCACCTGAGTTTTACTAACTATTAGCTAAGAATTTAAGAATGAAATAGCTTTGAGGGGAGCCTTTCATCACTGGATTCTGTGCCACTCATTCCAGGGCAGTCCGTCTCTTTGTCATTTTTACAATATTCTTGCAATCAGTTGTCCCACCTTCTACCTCTTTCATTGGCTTTCAATGATCACAACAAAAATAGACCAGAATAGCATTTTTAATAAGTGATATATTTAGTGGAGATGTTAACATTCCTCTCAAAGCAATAATTAAAAACAAGAAGTTAACCTCTACATTATGTAAGGATTTGTGGTCTATCTTATGCCAACAGGTTTTTGACCCAGTCAATTCATTTCAATTGACGTATTAATTTGCATCTTACTTTTAAGCTCTTCATTTCACTAATTTACATGACAAAAATTGTCTTTGTTTTAATGTCCCGCAATTCCCCAGGTATCGAAAGATGACCGAAGCGACATTGAATCCAGCTCCGATGAGGAAGAATCGCCACTGTCAGCTGCAAAAAGTGGACACAACAGCACCACAAATGGGACAAATGGATACCTAAGTGGTGGCGTCTATTCGGAGGAACATTAGCTGTTCTATAGAGTACTATAGAGTGTTGCACATCCATTAATTCAAAGTATTGCACAGACGAGCTGTCAATTCACTCCTGGAAATATTTCACAAAATGCATTTTATCATGTATCTCCATATCAGAAATATCACAACATTCTGACAGTGCACTGCCATTTTCTGTATGAGAACGAATGACAATAACCGCCATCGACATGTGGGCATGCTGTGTACGTAAGTGTAATCCAACTCAATGGGAACGGTATTTTCATATGTATTGTCTTTCTATATTACATTATTTATTTTTATATGTTTGAAATTTGTGGAAAAGGGAAGATTTCAGTGTTTTACTCTACCACATGTTGTTTGGGAAGAGTAAAATCCATTTTAGATAAATTATGTTGTGCACCGCTCAATCTGCTGTAGTTTGTGACATGTCACATGCAGTAGGCCACTTCTAGTTCTTGAATACGGTGGTTTAGGCATCAGCAGTAATATGTTTTGTGCTCTTTTGTGTTCCTAATTGTTTTATTTCAATGGTTTCTTTGGTATGATGTTTGCAGAGGCCATTTGGTCCCCATTGAAAGAGAAAAAAACGAATGCTTGAGTTAAAGAGATAAATTAAACAGCAAGATTGCTTTCAGTATATTTCTGTGGAACAATCTAACCACTTCTGAATTTATGACACTGATTCCTGATAAATAAAATCCTTTCTGTGCCACATCAACAGAAAATGTCACTTTTTTCATCACAGCCATCTATAGTGACACAAGTATTCATATTATCCCAAGGGGGTACCTAATGTTTAGGTGAACTCAATAGGGTTCCATGGAGGAGGAAGTCATATTTAACAAATCTAAGCATTCCTGGGGATGTTACCAATAGAGTATAAAATTAGAAACTAAGGCATCCCTTGTATTTGAATATTCAAAATGCAATTGAGAAAGGAACACTCGAAAGAATGTTAGATAAAGGCCAGGTGGTTCGGGCAAGGAAGAGACCAACTATAATAACAGCGACACAGGAGTGTAGTGGTTAGCACAAAGCTTTTACAGTATCGGCGACCCGGGTTCAACTTCCATTGTGGCCTGTAAGGAGTTCATACATTCTCCCCATGACTGGGAGGGTTTCCTCCCACAGTTCAAAACCATACCGGTTGATAGATGAATTGATCATTGTAAATTGTCCAATGATTAGGCTAGGATTAAGTTGGGGTTTGCTGGGCGGCAGGGCTTGAAGGGCCAAAAAGGCCTATTCTGCACTATATTTCAATAATAAAAAAATAAGCTTAACCCAGTTTGTTTGGATAGAGAGTAGCTAGAAACAGTTGTGCTCTAGGGAAGATGCGAGAGTCTGGGAAATGGACAAGGTGTAGGATCTGCACTGTTTTATTGAATGGCAAAGTAGGCTTCATGAGCAACACACACCAAAGGCTGGAGGAACTCATCAGGCAAGGCATTATCTATAGAAATGAGTAAACAGTCGACGTTTCGGGCTGAGACCCTTCATCAGGACTCTTGTTTTTGTTGCTAAGCAACTGATATTTCTGATGTTCACATATTCTAATGTTCTAGCACTTTAGGGTAGAATAGGCTAATATAATCCACAATGTGCAAGGTCAAAAGAAACCTTATAATTAATAAACATGAGGAAATCTGCAGATACTGGAAATCCAGAGCAACACAAACACAAAATGCTTGTGGAGCACAGCAGGTCAGGCAGCATCTATGGAAATGAATAAACACTCAACGCTTTGGGCTGAGATCCTTCTTCGGGACTGAAAAGGAAGAGGAAAGATGCCAGAATTAAAAAGTAGGGGAGGGGAAGGAGGCAATCTGGAAGGTGATAGGTGAAGCCAGGTGGGTGGGAAAAGTGGATGGCAAGAGAAGAAGGAATTTGATAGGGGAGGAGAGTAGACCATGGGAGAAACAGAAGGAGGAGGGGACCCAGGAGAAGGTGATAGGTAAGTGAGAAGAGGTAAAAGTTGGAGTGGGGAATGGGGTGTGGGGCGAAATTTGTTTGCCAGAAAAAGAAATCAATATTCATGCTATCAGGTAGGAGGTTTGGAGGTTAGCCAGACAAAATAGAAGGTGTTGTTCATCCACCCTGAGGGTGGCTCGTCTTGGCACAAGAGGAGGCCATGGATCAACACATTGGAACAAGAATGGGAATGGGAATTAAAATGTTTGGCCCCTGGGAATTCCCGCTTGTAGCGGATGGTGCGGAGGTGCTCAGTGAACCGATCCCCTTAACTTACGATGGGTCTCACCAGTATAGAGGAGGCCACATCAGGAGTACCAGACACAACAGATGATGCCAACAGATTCACAGGTGAAAAATTGCCTCACCTGGAAGGACTGTTTGGGGCCCTGAATGGTGGTGAGGAAGGAGGTGTATGGGCAGCTCTTAGGCTGCTCGCAAGTGGAGGGAAAAAATGGACAAGGGAATAACGGAGGGAGCACTCTCTGTGGAAAGCATTGGGGGGGAGGTAACGTTATGTTTAGCAGTAGGATGCCTTTGGAGATGGCAAATATTGCAGTGGATAACGTTGGCTGAAGAGATAATAGGTAAGGGCAAGAAGGACTATCACTATTAATGTGGCGGGAAGAGGGGTGAGTATGAATGTCTGGGAAATGGAGGAGATGCAGGTGAGGGCAGCATCAATGGTGGAGGAAGGGAAATTCCTGTTCATTGAAGAAGGAGGACATCTCTGATGTCCTGGAATGGAAAGCTGCATCCTGGGAGGAGATGTGGTGGAGACGAAGAAACTGAGAAAAGTGAATAGCATTTTTACAGGAGATAGGGTGGGAAGAACTCTAGTCGAGATAACCGGGATAATTGCAGGTGTTCCCAGCCCGTTTAAGAAAATCAGTAAATCTTATTTTTTGGCTAAACTCCTCCAATGGAAATCATCACCACTAATCAAATTCTAGTACAATTAAAAATAAAAGCATCAGATTCAGAACACAAAACATAGAACAGTACAGCACAGTACAGGCACTTTGGCCCATGATGTTGTGCAACTTTTTAACCTATTCTAAGATCAATCTAAAACTCCACTCTCACATAGACCTCCATTTACTTTCACCCACACATCTAGGAGTCAGTTCAATGTCCCTAAAGAATCTACCTCTATCAACCCTCCTGGCAGTGCGTTCCATGTGCTCACCACCGTCTCAGTCCTGAAGAACGGTCTTGGCCAAAACATTGACTGTCTATTAATTTCCATAGGTGCTACCTGACCTGCTCCGAGTTCCTGCAGAATCTTGTGTGTGTTGCTGTGGATTTCCAGCACCTGCAGACTTTCTCATGTTTATGATTTACCTCTGACCTACTTGCAGGGGAAGGGAACCAGAAGGCTGGAACAGATAGTGGAGGGGTTGTGGAGAAAGATGCTGTTAAGCTTACATACAAATTCAGGGTTGAGCACGGTTGCACTGATGTTCTGAGCTGCCTTTATTTCAATGCAAAAAATATTGTAGGAATGGCAGATGAGTTTAGGGCATAGATCAGCACCTGGAATTATGACATTGTAGTCATTACTGAGAATTGTTTGCAGGAGGGGCAGGACTGGCAGCTCAGTGATCCAGGGTTCTGCTGTTTTAGATGTGATAGAACAGGAGGGATTAAAGGGGGAGAGGCCGCATTATTAGTCAGGGAAAATGTCATGGCAGTACTCAGTCAGGACAGACTGGGGAGCTTGTCTAGTGAGACATTACGTGTAGAACTGAGGAATAAGAAAGGTATGACCAGGTTAATAGGATTATATTATAGACCATCCACAGTCTGTGGGATTTAGAGGAGCAAATTTGAAGAGAGAATGCAGACTGGTGCAAGAAATAAATAATAATCGATGACTGGAATTCCCATATTGTAAAAGGGCTGGATGGGCAAGAGTCTGCCAAATGTGTTCAAGAAATGTGTTTAATCAGTACATAGTCCCAACTAGAGAGAGTGCAATACTGGATCTCCTATTAGGGAATGAGACAGGGCAGGTGACAGAAGTTTGTGCACAAGAACACTTTGCATCTCGTGATCATAATGCTATTAGTTTGAAGGTAATTATGGAAAAGGAAAGGTCTGGTCCTTGGGTTGAGATTCTAAATTGGAGAAAGGTCAATTTTGATGGTATCAGCAGGGATCTGGCAAGTGTGGATTGGGACGGGCTGTTTTCTGGCAAAGGTGTACTTGGTAAGTGAGAAAGTGAAATTTCGAGAGTACATAGTTTGTATGTTCCTGTCAAAGTAAAAAGCAAGGATAACAGGTATAGGGAAACTTTTTTTTGGGAAAATATTGAGGCCCTGGTTAAGAAAGAGAAGTTGGTGCGTAGCAGATATAGGCAGTGCAAGTACAATACAGTCCATCACTCTATTCTATGATATTCCCCCTATACTTTTCTCTAATCACCTTAAAATTATACCCTCTGGGAAAAAGGCACTGGCTGCCCACCCTGTCAAAGCCTCTTGTCATTTTATGCAACTCTATCAATTCACCTCTCATCTCCCTTCACTCTAAAGAAAAAGGCCCAACTCGTTTAACCTTTCCTCAGTCTTCATAACGAAGGAAAAGATTAAATACAAAGGTAAGCTAGACAATACAAGAAGTTTCCACAGATATATAAAGTGTAAAAGAGAGGCGAGGGTGGATATTGGCCTGCTGGAAAATGATGCTTGAGAGGTAGTAATGCAGGACAAAGAAATGGTGGACGAGCTGAATAAGTATTTTCCACAGTCTGCACTGTGGAAGTATGCAAGAAGTCCAAGAGTGCCAGGGGGCATAAGTACATCAAGTTACCATTACTAGAGAGAAGGTGCTTGGAAAACTGAAAGATCTAAAGGTAGGTAAGTCACCTGGATCAGAAAGGGTTCTGAAGAAATTGTGGAGAGATTAATCGTGATCATTCAAAAATCACTTGATTCTGGCATGGTTCCAGAGGACTAGAAAATTGCAAATGTCACTCCACTCCTCAAGAAGGGAGAGGGGCAGAAGAAAATAAACTATAGGCCAATTAGTCTGACCTCAGTGGTTGGGAAGTTGCTGGAGTCAATCGTTAAGGATGTGGTTTTGGTGTATTTGAAGGCACATGATAAAATAGGTTGTAGTCAGCATGGTTTCCTTAAGAGAAAACTCTGACAGACAAACCTGTTGGAATTCTTTGAAGAAATAAAAAGCAGGATAGACAAAGGAGAATCGGTGGATGTTGTTTACTTGAATTTTCAGAAGGCCTTTGACAAGGTGCCACACATGAGGCTACTTAATAAGTTATGACCCCAGGGTATTACAGGAAAGATGCTAGCATGGATAAAGCATTGGCTGATTGGCAGAAAGCAAAGAGTAGGAATAAAGGGAGCCTTTCCTGGTTGGCTGACGATGAATAGTGGTGTTCCACAGGGGGTGTGCTGGGACTGATTATTTTTATGCTATATGTCAATAATTTTCGATAACAGAATTCATGGTTTAGTGGCCAGGTTTGGGAATGAAATGAAGATAGGTGGGGCAGCTGGTAATATTGGGAAGTAGAAAGGCTACCCAAGGACTTAGACAGATTAGCAGAATGGACAATGAATTGGCAGATGAAATACAATGTCAGAAAGTTATGCACTCTGGTAGAAGAAATGAAAGCATAGACTATAAGGTGCAAATGGACTTGGGAGTTCACGTGCAGGATTCCCTGAGGGGTAGTTTGCAGGTTGACTCTGTGGTGAGGAAGGCAAATATAACAAATGTTTGCATTCATTTCGAGAGGACTAGAATGTAAAAGCAAGGACGTAATGCTGAGCTTTATAAGGCACTGGTGAGGTCTCACTTGCAGTATTGTGAGCAGTTTGGGACTCCTCATCTAAGAAAGAACGTCCTGCCATTGGAGAGGTTCAAAGGAGGTTCACAAAAATGATTCCAGAATTGAAAGGCTTGACATATGAAGAGTGTTTAATGGTTCAGACCTGTACTTACTGGAATTCAGAACAATGGGATGGGGAGGGGGGATTTCATCGAAACCTATCGAATGTTAAAAGGCCTCGATAGAATGGATGTGGATAAAATGCTTCCAATGGTGCAGAAGTCTAAGACCTGCGGCAAAGCCTCAGAATAGAAGGACGTCCATTTAAAATGGAGCGGAGGAATTTCTTTAGCCAGGGAGTGTGAATCTGTGGAATTCATTACCACAGGTGGTGTTGGAAGCCAAGTCTTAATGTATATTTAAGGCAGAGCTTGATAGATTTTTGATTTGTCCAAGCAGGAAGGGATACTCTGGGAAGACAGGATCAGATAAGTCTTGCTGATGGTTATATAGTTGTACAGCAGAGAAGCAGGCCCTTCAGCCCAGCACAATGTGTTTCTATACTAATCTCACTTGCCCAGAACTGCACACAATGCTCCAAGTGCAGCCAAACTTGTGTTTTCTAAAACTGTAAAGTGACATCGGTTCCTTAAGGTTGTTAAAACTGGAGTAGGTAATAAGTAAAGGTGAGTTACTGTCAAATTAAAACCAGTCACTCCGGGCAGATGGGCCTTGTCAGCTGTGGTTGGCAGCTCATCTAGGAAAAGCAAAACTCTAATCTCAAACCTCTGCTGCCTTGTGGCTGTACCTACGCAAGGAAAAGGCTTCAGATGTAAACCCCAAGGGAAAATCCAGACCCGATTCCCTAAGGCAGCCCGACATTAAAATCAATGCGGACTGGCAACTCCTGTAATGCCAACGGTGCCAAACTGTATTGATCTCTCCCAATCCTTTGGGTTTATCTGCTGCGAGGAGAGGGGGAGCCTGCTGTACGGACAACAGTTTGGAACAAGGAGGTTACCTGAAGCTGGAAATTTGATGTCCAGTGAAGAAGTCTACAACGTGGCCAGAAGGAAAATGAGGTATCACATCTCTCCGTAATAATACAGGAGGTAACAGGCAGGGAGGTCAGAGTGCGAGTGGGATGGGAAATGAAAATAGAAAGCAACAGGAAACTCAGGGTCAAAAGAGAAGATCTGCAGATGCTGGAAATCGAAGCATCACACACAAAATGCTGGACGAACTCAGCAGGCCAGGCAACATCTATGGAAAAAAGTGCAGTCGACGTTTTGTGCTGAGACCTCATTGGCAGCACTGGAGAAAAGAAGATGAGGAATAGATTTAAAAGGTGGAGGGAGGGGAGAGAGAAAGAGAAGGTGATAGGTGAAACCGGGAGGGGGAAGGATGAAGTAAAGAGCTGGGAAGTTGATTAGTGAAAGAGATACAGGGCTGGAGAAGGGGGGTATCTGATAGGAAAGGACAGAAGGCCATGGAAGGAAGAAAACAGAAGAGGAGCACCGGAGGGAGGTGATGGGCAGGCAAGGAGATAAGGTGAGAGAGGGAAAAGGGGATGGGGAAGGTTGAGGGTGTGGGGGGTGGGGCGGGGTAGGGAAGGAGCATCACCAGAAGTTTGAGAGATCGATGTTCGTGTCATCAAGTTGGAGGCTACCCCAGATGGAATATAAGGTGCTGTTCTTCCAACCAGAGTGTGGCCTCATCTCGACAGTAGAGGAGGTGTTGGGTTGATATATCGGAATGGCAATAGGAAGTGGAATTAAAATGATGGCCACTGGGAGATCCCAGTTCTTCCAGCAGACGAAGCGTAGGTGCTCGGCGAAGCGGTCTCCCAATCTACTTGAGCGAGCTCAGGGTGCTCCTTCGAGGCCAGCTTGACGAAGTCTCTGATGAACTGATAAGGGGAGCCAAAGGGGCCACACTTCTATGAACACTTAGTGTGCCATTCTGAGGCGAGACTTTGGCAAGATCAATCATCTGGCTGTACTTCTACTCCTGCATACAGGCAGAAACCAAATACCGCAGCACCAGCGGTGAGAACTACAAAGGTATGGTAATGGGAACTGAGAGGAAAAATGGATACAGAACAGATTCAATAGGCCAAATGGCCTAATTTTATTCCTACATCTTATGGTCTTATGGCGTTATACCTGCTCTCTACCAAAGGGAGACAAAATTGCCAGTCACCTTAATCTGAAATGAATGAGATGCAATATAAGTGGAAAGAAACAAACACAACCTATGTACATGGTTAAAAATTAAGTTATCATAAAACTGAATACCACAGTGGTATTACTTAGACCACAGTTGAACATACCTGAGATCCTGTATGCATCTACTAGAGTTTAACATTCAAACAAGAACAATAACAGTTATCTCATAGATAGGTTGCGAATCAGGTATCAGTACCAGACCATGCATTTCTTCAAGTTATCTCTAAAGTTCATCCGTGGTTCACTTTATTATTAATGAATGTAGCTAATGTTGACCAAGTTTTGAGGGCATTCATCAACGAAAACAGTGTGAAACTAAACTGCGCCCTTGCTTTAATTGCTGAGTGAAACTGAGAACAAGTGAATCATGGTGTTCAGCAGAGTCCAGATGAAAAGAATTCCAAAAAGAGGAGGAGGTGCTGGCTGTATTGAGGCCATTTAGGGTGGATAGATCTGCTAGGCCTGATGAGATTTACCCTCGGACCCCGCAGGAGGCTAGTGCAGAAACTGCAGGGGCCCTAGCAGAGATACTTAGAGCGTCCGTAGTCACGGGTGAGGATCCTGAGGATCAGAGGACAGCTAATGTTGTTCCATTGTTTAGGAAAGGCTCTAAGGATAAGCCAGGGAATTATAGGCTGGTGAGCCTGACATTAGTAGTGGGTAACTTATCAGAAGGTATTTTAAGGGACCAGATATGGATAGACAGGGACTGATTAGGGATAGTCAACATGGTTTTGAGCGTGATAGGTCATGTCTAGCCAATTTACTGGAGCTTTCTTGAGGAAGGTACCAGGAAAATGGATGAAGGAAAGACAGTTCACCCATGACCTCCAGTTCTAGTCTCACCAAACTCCATGGAAAAAGCCTGCTTGCATTTACCCCATCTGTACCTCTCAATTTTGTATACCTCTATCAAATCTCCCCTCATTCTCCTACACTCTAAGGAATAAAGTCCTAACCGATTCAACATGTCCATTTAACTCACATCCTGAAGTCCTGGCAACATCCTAGTAAATTTTCTCTTCACTCTTTCAATCTTATTGATATCCTTCCTGTAGGTAGATGACTGGAACAGCACGTAATATTTCATAGTGGTGTCAAGAAAACAACCTCTCCCTCAATGTCGCAAAAGGAGCTGGTTGTGGGCTACAGGAGGAATGGAGACAGGCTAGCCCCTATTGACATCAATGGATCTGGGTTGAGAGGGTGAACAGCTTTAAGTTCCTCAGCATAAAGATCACCGAGGATCTCACGTGGTCTGTACACATCAGCTGTGCGGTGAAAAAGGCACAACAGCGCCTCTTTCACCTCAGACGGTTGAAGAAGTTTTCTATGGGCCCCCAAATCCTAAGGACCTTCTACAGGGGACACAATTGAGATCATCCTGACTGGCTGCATCACTGTCCAGTATGGGAGCTGTACTTCCCTCGATCACAGGACTCTGCAGAGAGTGGTGTGGACAGCCCAGCGGATATGTAGATGTGAACTTCCCGTGATTCAGGAAATTTACAAAAACAGGTGTGTAAAAAGGACCCGATAGGATCATTGGAGACCCAGGTCACCGCAACCACAAACTGTTCCAGTTGCTACCATCTGGGAAATGGTACCACAGCATAAAAGCCAGGACCAACAGGCTCCAGGACAGCTTCTTCCACCAGGCCATCAGACTGATTAATTCATACTTACACAATTTTATTTCTATGTTATACTGACTATCCTGTTGTACCTAATATTTATTATAAATTACTATGATTGCACATTGCTCATTTAGATGGAGACGTAACATAAATATTTTTAACCCTCATGTATATGAAGGATGTAAGTAATGAAGTCAATTCAATTCAAAATTAGGCCCTACCAGAGTTTAATACAACAACATTGTAACACCCCCCCCCAACAGTTTCAGAATTAGGGGTAGGCCATTTAGAACGGAGTTGAGGAAAAATTTTTTCACCCAGAGAGTGGTGGATATATGGAATGCTCTGCCCCAGAAGGCTTTGGAGGCCAAGTCTCTGGATGCTTTCAAAAAAGAGATAGCTAGAGCTCTTAAAGATAATGGAATCAAAGGTTATGGGGATAAGGCAGGAACTGGATACTGATAGTGGATGATCAGCCATGATCACAGTGAATGGTGTTGCTGGCTTGAAGGGCCGAATGGCCTATTCCTGCACCTATTGCCTATCTCCTGTGCTCCTGGCTTTATGAAGGCCAATGTGCCAAAAGCATTCTTTCCAACACTATCTACCTGTGATGCCACTTACAAGGAATTATGGACCAGTATTCCCAGATCCATTCATTCTACCGCACACCTCAGTGACCTGCTGCTCACCATGTAAACTAGCACTGGCTGGTGCTCCCTAAGTGCGACACTTGTCTGCATTAAGTTCCAGCTGCCATTTTTCAACTATAAGAGTAAATAATATATTCACGTTTTTCAGGTTAGTCCACTGAACTCTGATGCTGCTTAAAGTAACAACAGATCAAAATCAAAATCAAATCAAGTTTATTATCACCCAAATATACATGTATGCTGCCAAATGAAACAGCATTCCTCTGAGGCCAAGATGCTAAACATACACAGCATATTCAAAATAGCAAGCAAGGAAAAACATTCACCCAAAAAAAAACATATACAGTCCAAGACTCTGAGCGACAAGTCTCACAGTTGCCAGCAATCCGGCCTGTCATTCTAGTAACCAAACAAACACTGGAGGGCAGCAGTGACGAGAGACGCCAGTCCCCGACCAAGCATGGTCGCCACACTAACCCGCCTCCAGCATCCCCTCACCTGCACTGCAGCAGCAGGCAAGCCTGCGTCTTGAGGCCTAGTCCTCGGTACAACCGAGGCTACACAACTCCCATGCCGCCTGTCTCACCACCAAACAAGGGAGACAGGCCTGTGGCATCTTACATTATCAGTGTCCAACAGGATCTTGTGATCTCAAGAGAAACATCCAAGACAACAGCAATATTGCCATTTTGTTTTATATATGTGTTCATCCATCGTCGACGTCAATAAGGACCTCGACACGATCATGATGGTGTCGAGACTAGCGCGTGATTTGGATTTAAGTGAGGGAGAGTTGCGCAGCGTCAGCCTCACTCTCCCTTCCCAATTCCCATCTGGATCCAGTGGCAAGACAGAGTCTAGACAGCTGGAGATGGGACTAGGCGCCGTGGATGACCAGGACGTCTTCTGTGTCTTGTTCTGCTCTACACGTTTCACGACGCTTGCAGAGGCCGCCTCTCTTGACCATTGGACCTTTGGTCTCGTCCACTCAATCCGCCGGAGTCTGTCTTCACATGCTGGGATAGACAACTCCCTATCACACCGAGGGTTTGAGAACCGTCGGCTACCCTCACCTGGTTTAGCCGGCGTGTCGAAGCCGTTGCCCGGGGTGTGGCCGCTGTCGCATGCAAACAGCTACGGGGAGCCACAGGTGAGAGCTGAGTTCCAGGTGGGGACCAAAGTTGGACAAACCACCTTGAAAAGGGCGCGACATGTTCCCCCACCAGAGGTGCTACCCCTCCCTGACACCCCATACACCCCTTATATAAAGATTTATATATAAAGATAAGATGATTGATTTTTTATAAAGGATATCAGACAAAATATTTGAAACCACTGAATTTTCCTGCATAGCATATAAAAGTCTATCACCTATTTAATAACTAATAGATGATCATCCTGTATCCTCCTACATTGCAGTGTCCCATCAGAATACATGTGCAGAGGAAAACCGACTCTAACATAGAGATGGCGACATGAGTTTATTTGTAATAACTCCAAAAGACGCTCAGCTGGGCGACATCGCGTGAAGTAACATTCTGAAAATTAGGACCCTTCTGTTAATACTAATTGGGCACCTGCTTAAATTATACAAGCAACACAGAATCCCTGAGCTTATCAAAATAAACTTAACAAGCTTCAACAGAAGGTACCAAGAGACCGCAAGAGCGACTGTCTCTAGAAAAACAAGAAACTCAGAACCATTAATGACTGGTGTTAAACAACAATTAACCAATTCAGGTGCTCTAGAAACCTCAGAGCCCAACACTCTCAAACACCCCGCAGAGGCCGGAAGAACTCATTACAGCACGTGCATTGGAAATGACTACAACAAAAGCCTACAGTGAAGCAGGTCAATACCTTAACAGTCGTACTTGCTCTTTATTCAGTAAGATGCCTCTCTCACCAAAACTGATAAACCGTAATATGTACAAATGAATTAATAGCAGGAATAGACCATTCAGCCCATCAAACATGCTGTACCACTTAATAAGTTGTTGGCTGATGTTATTGTGATCTCAACTTTGCATTCCATTGGTCCACATACCTTTTCTTTCCCTTGCTTACTAAGAATTTACCTCACCCTACCTTAAAACATTCTTTGAAGGAGACAGTTCCAAAGACTCACAGTCCACAAAGAAACAAATGCTACCTCATCTCTGTCTTCAATGACCTGTGCAATATATTTAAACAGTGATGATTACTTCCTGCTTCTCCCTCAAAAGGAAACATCCTCTCCACATCCGTCTTCTCAAGACCATTCAGGAGCTTTTACATTTCAATAAAGTCCTTTCTCACAGTAATATGATCCTAACAACCATATCTAGAAATAATACAACATTAATTATACCTGATTATTTTAATAAGGCCAGATTTTCTCACCACTTCTGAAACTTTTCAACTGATCAAGTAAAATACATCATTAGATTATAGACACCAGAGGTACTACAAATGCTGGAAATCTAGAGCAATATACACAATGTGCAGGGGGCGCACAGCAGGTCAGGCAGCATCAATGGATGGGAATAAACAGTCGATACTTTACTTTGGTCAAGACCCTTCATCAGGACCACGATCCCGATGAAGTCCTAATGAAGAGTCTCAGCCCAAAACATTGACTGTTTATTCCCATCCATAGATGCTGCCCGACCCGCTGAGAGCCTCCAGCACATTGTGTACAGCAAATGTTCCACTTGCTCTGTTTGCTTGGCTTTCTGTTTACCCATCTCTGCATTCAGCAACAGAATGTACCCCACTTCCCTATACTTGTGGCCCCTGTGTTAACTGTTTGCTTTGCAAGCAGTCATAGAGTCATGTACGGTACAGCCCTTCAGCCCATCAAGTCCATCCCAAAACCACTTAAACTGCCAACTCCCATGGACCTGCACCAGGACCATCGCCCTCCACACCCCTACCATCCATGTACTTATCCAAACTTCTCTTAAATGTTGAAATCAAGCTTGCAAGCACCACTTGTGCTGGCAGCTCGTTCCACACTCTCGCCACCCTCTGAGTGAAGAAGCTTCCACTTAAACTGTTCACCTTTCACCTTTTAACTCATGAGTTCCGGATGTAAACCCACCCAATCTCAGTGGAAAAAATCTGCTTGCATATACCCTGTCTATACCCCTCATAACTTTGTATACCTCTATCAAATCTCCTTTCAATCATCTACTGTATGTTCCAAGGAATAAAGTCCTAACCTATTCAATCTTTCCACTTACAGTAACTCGGGTCTTTCAGCTGTGAATGCTTCACTTTCTTCAAAAAGTAATTCTGTCCCTGCTGCAGTAACAGGCTTTTGGTGTAACCTCTTGTTCCTGGCTCAACGCCACAGCAGAGGTCAAAGAGACAGCATCCACAATGCTAGTGACTTAAGGGTCATGGAGTGGGCCAGGGTTGGGTATCATGCAGTGGGGGCACCGCATTGAAAGGACATAATCCCTGATGTGTATTAAAAATATGACCAAAACAGTTTCGTGCAAACAGACTAACTTGGTGTGCAGTTAAGTTGTTCATACCAGGTAGAGTTCACTAGCATTAATATTGAAAACATGTTACTTTTCGTTCATTTAATTTGAAAAAATATGTATACTTCTATTCAGTACCGTTTCATTCCCATTGGATTTATTGACTCTACTGAATAATTCTCAATCTGCTGTTTGGTGGTTCTGCATGAAGAAAGGTTGTTTTTTATTTTGATTATTATAGTTGTGCACAAGGATTTGGAGTTGATGTGAGTTAGATAAATATGGCAATTTACTTTATGCAAATAAACTTAAAAGTTCTATTCAATGGGAAAAAAAAGCAAAATATTTTTGGAATCAAAACAAAGTGATTGCAGAACGCTTTAAAAAATGTAATCCAGATTCTCAACAGGAAATGCAAATTGTTCTAAACATAAACATTTAAACTCAGCAGATTTCAGGAAATGGCCCTAGGCTGTTAATTACCAACTTCCATTGAATTCAGTGGATGGGTCCAGCCTCAGGAATGCAAAATGAGAAGTAAGCTGAGTGTAACATAATTGAAGATTTCCATGAATTTATTGTGTGGGAAAAAAAACCTTGGAGAATACTGAAGTGTACAGCATCCCAAATTTAAAAATAACATATCCATATCTCAATGTCTCCTTTTGAGTATCCTAATCTAAATAACACCTTAACTGGCAATGAAGCTAATCCATTTAGTAAAGAAAAATAAAAAAAAAAACAAAAACTCTCAAGTGTCACCTACTTACTGCTCATTACTTGGCTGGCATTTGGGGCAGCAAGGAATGTCCTCCATCTCTGGTGGTGTTTACAGCTTCCTTCATCGTGTAAGTAGCTTCCTCTCAGTTTTCACTACTGTCAGTCGTGCAAGTACCCGGGTAGAGACTCAGGAATACTGTCGCACTCAGATCTAAAAGGATTCTTCATTGGTGTTTCCATGACAATTTTGTTCTACCAGTCCGGGTTGTTAGGCCTGAGATGAATCCCCCAACTAGTGGACCACTCTTAGTCTGGCCTCTACCCTTTGACCTGTTTAACATGGGTGACCCTACCTCCAAATCTCATGACAAGGTTGTGATCCCTCTAGAAGGATCGACTGTCAACATTAGTCTAAACAACACACACAAGATGCTGGTGAACGCAGCAGGCCAGGCAGCATCAATAGGAAGAAGTACAGTCAACGTTTCGGGTCGAGACCCTTCGTCAGGATTAACGGAAAAAAGAGATAGTAAGAGATTTGAAAGTAGGAGGGGGAGGGGGAGACCTGAAATGATAGGAGAAGACAGGAGGGGGAGGGATGAGGACAAGAGCTGGGAAGTTGATTGGCAAAAGGGATACAAGGCTGGAGAAGGGGGAGTATCATGAGACAGAAGGCCTTAGAGGAAGATGGAGAACAGGCAAGGAGTTATTGTGAGAGGGAAAGAGAGGGGAAAATAAGTAAGTAAATAAATAAATAAATAAATAAATAGGGATGGGGTAAGAAGGGAAGGAGGGGCATTAACGGAAGTTAGAGAAATCAATGTTCATGCCATCAGGTCGGAGGCTACCCAAACGGAATATAACGTGTTGTTCCTCCAACCTGAGTGTGGCTTCATCTTGACAGCAGAGGAGGCCATGGATTGACATGTCGGAATGGGAATGGGATGTGGAATTAAAATGTGTGGCCACTGGGAGATCCTGCGTTCTCTGGCGGACAGAGCATAGGTGTTCAGCGAAGCGGTCTCCCAGTCTGCGTCAGGTCTCTTCTCCAGCCTCGTATCCCTTTGCCAATCAGCTTCCCAGCTCTTGGCTTCATCCCTCCCCCTCCTGTCTTCTCCTATCATTTCGGATCTACCCCTCCCACTTTCAAATCTCTTACTATCTCTTTTTTCAGTTAGTCCTGACGAAGGGTCTCGACCCGAAACGTTGACTGTACTACTTCCTATAGATGCTGCCTGGCCTGCTGCGTTCACCAGAATTTTGTGTGTGTTGCTTAACATTAGTTTAATTTTATTTAATCAAACCAAAGCGATGTTTTAGAAAGCTGGTGAGCAGATGAATATGCACAAATATGGGCCTCACCATTGCTATCCAAACATTTATTTATGTAATCCACACCAAAGATCTGTGAATTTATAAATGTGCCCTTCCTTATTTCTGGAAGAATATCTCCCTGGTACCTTAAAGTTTACCACAATGAGGACTGGAGCTGGCTCCTCAAAAGGAACTTGACAGGACCCAACTGCAGTACTGTGCCAAAATCTTAGACACATATACAAGTATATAACTAGGTTGTCTAAGACCTTAGCACAGTGCGGTAGTTATTTAATATATTGAACTGTACTACTGCCACAAAAAGCATATTTCATGACATATGTGAGTGATGATAAGCCTGATTCTGATATGGGTGGGTTGAGAGTCAGAAAGAGTCAGGGAGAGGGGAAAGCATGGGAAGCACTAGAGAGACATTCTGTAATGATCAATACATCAATTGTTTGGCGTCGAGTGACCTTGTCTGGTATCTCAGGGCTGGGTGTTTCTGCACCTGTGCCACCCCTCACCCCTGGCACTCCTTCTCTGCCATTTATCTCACACCCCTCCCTCAGCACTCCACCCTCGTCATTCCCAACATCCTTTGCTCCTGCCAGATCTACAGACTCGCTGTCTGCTCCACATTGACAAATATAGTACTGTGCAAAAGTGTTAGGCACCCTAGCTACAGTATATACGTGTGCCTAAGACTTTTGCACAGTACTGTAGTGTAAAAATAACAGAAAATGCCAGAAACCCTCAACAGATCAGGCAACATCTGTGCAGACAGATGGGATTGGTGTTTCTGGACAATTATGTTTCATCAAAACTGAAAAGGGGATAAATACAAGTATGCTTAAAGTTACAGAACAATGATGAGGTGAAAATGGTCGTGGAGACAACTGTTGCCTGGGTAACAAGAATTTGTCAGTGCTGTCAAGTTAATAAACTCTGCCACCTTCATCAGGAACGATGCCTAGACATGTCTAGTTCGATGGTATATATGCCCCAGTAATCTGTCCATCCTGATTGGTTAGTCCTCAACCAATCAGTTTTCTGCTGTCACACCTTGCTTACAATTGAATTCCAGTCCATACTTAGAGCGAGACATTGGTATTTGTTAAAATTGTTATTCTCTAGTCTTAGTTTAGTGGCTTCCGTGACTTGGCGGCTTCAAAAGCCATTGGTGCGGCACAGTAGTTTTGTGCCATCCAGGTCAATCCTATGACGATTGCGTGTGCAATGTTCTGCTACCGCCGATTACATGAGGTGGCATTTGAGGTAATATAGGAATATTAACATGGTAAAAGCAACATGCAATGGACACAGCTGAGCAGCTTCACAGTTCAAAAACCAGTCTCCAGCTAGAACACTCATTTACTCCTTCTACGGAAAGCACTGCACCTTGACCTCTCTGCCAACATCTCGTGAAGTCGTGATCTCTACCACCAAGGTGTGAACAGTGCAGTAGTGCCACAGTTAATGCAACAGCCTCATTGTCCAGGGACCCCCGTCCAATCCTCACTTTCACTGACGATGATGCAGAGTTTTCTCGCTCTCCCTATGATTGTGCGAGTATTCCGCAGTCTCCTCCGATATCACAAAGTTGTACTCGTTGGTTAATTGATTACTGCAAATGACCCCTTAGTGTAACTTAATGTCAAAAAATAATTGAAAAGAGGTTGATGTGGTGTGCCAGTCTTGATTGTCAGCTGGCCACAACATCCATCCAGTTACAAAGAAAACACAACAGCGGCTATATTTCATTAGGCGTTTCAGGAGATTTGGTATGTCACCAGAGATACTTGCAAATTTCTACTGATGTTCCATGGAGAGCATTCTGACAGGCTGACTAGTATGGGGGAGGGTGGCTACTGCACAGGATCAAAAGAAAATACAGAAAGTTATAAAAGTAGTCAGCTCTGTCTTGGGTACTGGCCTCCATAGTATCCAAGACATTATCAAGAAGAGGTGCTTCAGAAAGGTGACATCCATCATTAAGGACCCCCATCACCCAGGACATGTCCTCTTCTCATTGCTTTCATCAGGGGGGAGGTACAGAAGCCTGAAGGCACACACTCAATGATTCAGGAACAGCTTCTTCCCCTCTGCCATCACATTTCAGAATGGACATTGATCCCATAAACTCTACCTCACTATTCTTGTAAACCTATTTCTGCTTGTTTCACTGCTTATATCTATCATGAATTGCATTGTACTGGTACCACAAAGTTAACAAATTTCACGACATATACCAGTGATATTAACCCTGATTCTGATTCTGATCAGAATCAGAATCTGTATGTTATAATTATGTGTTTTTTGTTAGTTTTTCAGTCTTGGTCTGTCCTGCGTTTCTGTGATATCACACTGGAGGAATATTGTATCATTTCTTAATGCATGCATTACTAAATGACAATAAAAGAGGACTGCGTGTCCTCATAATCTAATATAAGCTGCAACGGTAAATGGAAAAATGGAAACAGAGGAGGGAAACAATGATCAAAGTTCAAAATAAATACTATCAAAGTACATTTATGTTACCACATACAACTCTGAAATTCACTTTCCTGTGGGCATACTCAGCAAATCTATAAAATAGTAACTATAATAGGTTAGTGAACGCATGGCCAAGTGGTTAAGGCATTGGACTAGCTACCTGAAGGTCGTGAGTTCGAGCCCCAGCCGAGGGACCGTGTTGTGTCCGTGAGCAAGGCACTTAATCACACATTGCTCTGCGACGACACCGGTGCCAAGCTGTATGGGTCCTAATGCCCTTCCCTTGGACAACATTGGTGTCGTGGAGAGGGGAGACTTGCAGCATGGGCAACTGCTGGTTTTCCATACAACCTTGCCCAGGCCTGTGCCCTGGAGAGTGAAGGCTTTCCAGGCGCAGATCCATGGTCTCGCAAGACTAACGGATGCCTTTTATAATAGGGTCAATGAAAGATCAACCAAAGAGCAGAAAACAACGAACTGTGCAAATACAAAAATTGCCCACTTGGTATTATTATTTATCAATATAAAGCAAAGTGAATATAATTTGTGCATCCTCACACACGATCCTAACTTGATAAGGTGTTGGTGGTCATTCACTGTCACTGAAACTCTGCATCCCTCACTTCACCAGAATAATGTTCAAGAAAGCAATTGTCAGATTAGGTTTTAGTTTAGTACCAAAGGAGGTGTAAGGTGTTCCTTCCCTTTGCTAGCCTGCAGGTCACTTTTTTGCAAGGTGTAGCACCTGCATAGCTGCACCCCCCCCCCCCACCCAATCAGGGTCACGTGAAGTCATGGGAGCAGGGGGTGGATGGTCATATGAGCAGCAGGTGCAGATCACAGGTCCTGGTTATGTGACCACTGACGCCTGGCAGACAGTCTCTGAAGAGTATTGATAACGTCTGGGGTCACCTGTCTTGTAAAGACCCTGCCTAGAAGAAGGCAATGGTAAACCACTTCTACAGAAAAATTTGCCATGATCATGATCATGGGAATACCATGACTGCCCATGTCATATGACATGGCACATAACGAACTAATGAACAAACCTGATCAGACATCTAATCTGTTGTGAAACTTTAGTTAATTAAAATGTGAGCCAAAAATATAATCATCCATAAAGGAAATGAAGAAATTACAATGTAATTATTAACTTTTGTATTCATGATATCCACATCAGTGCAAGCCTTTGTAAAAAAAAACCAAATATACCAAATACATTGAACAAATCAATTCTTCATTGTCAACTACCAAAATAGCAACTTCTTCAAAGGTCAAAGTTCAAACTTCTTATCAATATGCCAGCACTGTATATTTAAAACAATTTGCATAGAGCAGCTTAACCTTTTTCTCCTTTGTGGTGCTACCTCACAATCAAGAATTTTTTGCTTGGTGTACCTTGTTGAAATTTGAACATTTGAAACGGGTGCTCATCTCAAATGAATTGTTTGTGTGTCAAATGCTTAATGTGCTAAGCCTAGAAACTTCATCCCGTACTCACATTTTGATTCAGGCACAATTTCACTTTTGCGTGATTTAGCAAAATCTGAATTCCACAATTTCTGGGGATAGGCTCAGGTGAGCTAATAGTCTTTGCAAAAGATGGTTGAAATGTCCCATTGAAACACTTGAAGTTCAGTGCTTTTTTGTCCATTAGGCTACCAATGAAAACAGCCTTTGCTATGCTTCTAAATGAAGCACTGACCTTTGAATGCTTCCCGAAAAAAGGCTTCATAAATCTTAAGAACTGCCAACATTCCACACACTTGCATCCTGCACAGTGCTTGTGTCTCAGCTCTGTCGTCAATCTGAATGAATTAGGTGAAAGTGCATATAGGCAAATATTCAATCTGTATAGAACATCGAAAACTACAGCACAGTACAGGCCCATGAGCTCACAATGTTGTGTCGACATTATAGCCTACTCTAAGGTCAACCTACCCCTTCCCTTCCACCTAGCCCCCATTCTTCTATCTTCCATGTGCCTACCTCCTCCAAAAGGACCACAATCTTGACCTGGTTAGGAGGCTTGCATGCCTCAATCACAATATTTTTCTTGAGAGTAGAGAGCTGAGCACAAAGTTTACAGTTTGTTGTATTAGAGGCATTCAGGCAGTTGTTGTGGAATATTTTCCTTTTGTTTCTATTACTCTGGACCCAACAGCTCAATGGTCCATGTTACACATTGTTTGATTTTCCTCGGCAGAGTACAAAGGCATAGCAGTGTAGAGGAACAGGGAAACCCTGGGGACCACGTCCACAGATCCCTCAAAGTTGACAGGCTGGTTAACAAGACATATGGTGTGTTGGCCTTCATTAGTCAGCAGACTGAGTTCAAGAGCCACGAGGTAATGTTGCAGCTCTATAAAAATGTGGTTAGACCCATAGGAGTATTGTTGGCTGGAGTTAGGGCCTTGTACTTTGGCTCTTGGTAGCGTCACCCATGCCAAAGGGTAGAGGACAGTCTTAGAGTGGTCTACCAGTCCTCCAGGCTCGGGGGTTCAGCTCAGGGCTAACAACCCTAACCGGTAAAACTAAATTCTTGTGGAAACAGCAATGAAGAATCCTTCTACACCTGAGTGCAACGGTATTCCTGAGTCTCCACCCAGGACTCATACGACTGATAGTACTGAAAACCAATAGGAAGCTGCTGACATGATGTAAGAAGCCCTGAGCACTGCCCAAGAAGGGGGACCTTCATTGCTGCCCCAAATGCCAGCGGTGTAACAGACAGTAAGTTAGTAAGTATGTGCCTGAAATATCTCTATTGTATATCCCTCCACCAATGCCCCAGGCAATGCATTTCACACCTACCTCTCGCTGTGTAAATGCCTTATCTCTGACATCCCCCATACGTTCCTTGAATCACCCTAAAATTGGGCCCCCTTGTATTAGCCATTTCTGTCCTGAGATAAACCACTTGATCTACATCTCTTATGATCTTGTACACCTCTATCAAGTCAACTCTCGTCCTCTTTCTCTACAAAGAGAAACCCTACCTCACCCAGTCTATCCTCATAAAATATGCTCTCTTCCAGGCAGTATCCTGGTAAATCTCCTCTGCACCCTCTCTAAATTTCAACATCCTTCCTACAATGAGGTGACCAGAACTGGATACAATACTCCTATGGGTCTAACCACACTTTTATAGAGCTGCAACATTACCTCGTGGCTCTTTACTCAATCTGCCAACTAATGAAGGCCAACACACCATATGGCTTGTTAACCAGCCTGTCAACTTGTGTGGCAGCTTTGAGGGATCTGTGGACGTGGTCCCCAAGGTCACCCTGTTCCTCTACACTACTATGACTTTGTACTCTGCTTAGGAAAATCAAACAATGTGTAACATGGACCATTGAGCTGTTGGGTTGAGAGTAATAGAAACAAAAGGAAAATATTCCACAGCTGCCTGAATGCCTCTAATACAACAAACTGTAAACTTTGTGCACAGCTCTCTATTCTCAAGAAAAGTATTGTCAAAATCTAAACCAATAGGAAGTCCTGAGTCTTCAGTTAAAAAGCTGAATAACGGTATGCAGAATGTAAATTACACATCTTGGCACAACTCACCCATGCTGATCAAGTTGCCTGTCTAAACTAATCTCTTCATAAATCAAAGTGTTGAGTAGAGGAGACGGGGTGTTATGTTGAAGTTGTATAAGACCTAATTGGTGAGACCTAATTTGGAATAATGTGTGCAGTTTTATTTATTTGGTTATTGGAATACAGCACCGAATAGGCCCTTCCAGCACTTCGAGCCACACCACCCAGCAATCCCCCAGCTTAATCTGAGTCTAATCGTGGAACAATTTACAATGACCAATTAACCTAGCAACCAGTACGTCTTTGGACTGTGGGAGGAAACCGGAGCACCCGGAGGAAACCCACACGGACACAGCAAGAATGTACAAACCCCTTACAGGCAGTGGTGGGAATTGAACCTTAGTTGCCCGCACTGTAAAGTATTGTGATAACCACTACACTACCGTGCTGCCCAACAGGAAACCTACCTACAGGATAGATGTAAATAAGGTTGAAAGACTACAGAGAAAATTTACGAGGATGTTGCCAGGTCTGGAGGACCTAATTTACTGTATATGGAAAGATTGAATAGGTTAGGACTTTATTCCTTGGGATGTAGCAGACTGAGAGGAGATTTGATAGAGGAATACAAAGTTATGAGAGGTTTACATAGGGTAAATGCAAGCAGGCTTTTTCCACTGAGGTTGGGTGGGACTACAACCAGAGGAATTGGACTTTCAAGTCAACTGACTCTGAAGACTAGCGGTATTCATTTAACATTTAGATGTTCTTTTCAGCCGCAGCGTAGGCTTCGTTTTCCATTTGAGAGTTTTAGTTAACGGCCCTGTTTGGCCTAGCGTGTATTGATTGTTTTATTTTCCCTTTAACACTGTTCGCATTAAAGTCTGTGAACTATCGACCTGCTTCAATGACTCTCACTCCGCACTTGGGCCATATCCGAAACCAGTAACAGCGTTTGTCTGTTCCCCCGTGACCATGTGGTTTCCTCCGGGTGCTCTGGTTTCCTCCCAGAATCCAAAGAAGTACGGGTTGGCAGGTTAATTGGTCATTATAAATTGTCCTGTGATTAGGTTAGGGTTAAATTGGGGGATTGCTGGCTGGCATGACTCGAAGAGTCTATTCAGTCTGTCCTGCATCTCAATAAATAAATGATTAAATAACAGATAAATACATACTTAGATAATAAATGTACTTTGGACTTTGAACTTTAAACTTTGACTGTGAATCTCTATTTTTTTTCTATGCCCCTTATAATTTTAACTTCTTTCGCACCAGGAACAAAATTCTGAGTTGTGAGTTACTGAAGTCTGAACAGGAATATAGATGAATAGAGTCACAGAGTCACAGAAAAGTACTGCACAGAAACAGTTCCTTCCCATCAACCTGCCTACTCCCTTTGACCTGCACCAGGACCATAGCCCTCCACACCCTGCCATTCATGTACATATCCAAACTTTGTTTAAAAGTTGAAATCCAGCTCACATGTACCAGTTGTGCTGGCAGCTCATTCCACATTCTCACCACCTTCTGAGCTAAGAAGTTCCCCTTAAACTTTTCACCTTTCACCCTTAACTCATGACCTTTGGTTGTAGAAATTGCCAAGTTTAGTATTATATGGGAACATTAGATTTTCTCTTTGGGAAGAATAGTAGGAAAATCAGTATACCTTTTAGACATTGATGTGCAAAGGGTGCTTGCTGTGGTGGTTTATGTGGTTCAGGAAATCAACAGGCAGTTACAGGAAACAATTAAGAAGGCAAATGTTGGCTCTCATTGAAAGGAGGTTGGAGGACTTAAGGATGTTTTCCGAGATTGCACGATATTTTGGTGAGTCTTTATCTAGGCAGAGCTTGGAGCCCATTGTTTTCAGCTTAGAATTAATGACCACCAGATATCTGGGCATTGCAGTAGAAGCTCAAATTTCAGTTCTGCAAATTTAATGTGGTGCAAAGGAAACTATTATTCTCACCATCAGGTTTGGCAAAGGCTTCTCTTCCAGAAATCAGTCTACCAACAGATTGCTTGTAGTGCTGAGATGCTTTCCCAGGAGAATGGAACTGGCTATGTGGAACGTGATGATTAGAAGAATCCGAATAAAATTCAGAATTAGGTTTATTGCCTCTGACATACCATACGTCGTGAATTTTTTTGTTTTGAAACAGCAAGAGCGCAAGATAGTGCTTACAGTTTTACAGACTGGTCAGAAATATCATGGTAGAGAGAAGTAGTTGTTTCTAAAAATGTTGAGTGTGTGTCTTCAGGCTCCTGTACTTCCTCAATGAGAAGAGAAGAGGGGATGTTCTGGAAGATGGATGCCATCTTCTTGAGGCATCAGCTTTTGAAGATGTCCTTGATGGTGAGAAGGCTAGAGCTTATGATGGAACTGGCGGAGTTTACAACTCTGCAGTTTTTTGCAATCTGGTGGTTTCGCTCTTCCATACCAGATGGTAATGATGCAACCAGATGGATTCTAATTCCATCAGTACCCCAGCTGCCCAGCCCCAACTGCTGCCACACTTGCCAAGATGGTACAAGTTCAAAGCTGGAAGTTATGGGACCAGAGCTACTCTATGTTGCCTTCCAAGCGTCCCACCAACTATGTAACAGTCAGCTAGGAGGCACTAAATTGCAGCAGATGGCATTATACAGAAAATAATCAGTAAGAAAAAGGACAAGGTTGATTGATTGATGTTTCAATGCAACGTGGCATCTTTTGACTTGTAAATTTGTTTTGGATAGCTTAATTTTTCTTTCACAACATCCTAAGCATACGATGACGGTCAACAAAAAAAGGGAGAAAGAAAATTATGGGAATTTTGGCAACTCGGATTTTGGGATTATGGACATTGATATCACAAATAGACAAGCTGTTCACAAGGTGTCCAGACAGAAAGAAGCTGCTTCCGTTGATCCATTCCTCTTCTTCCTTGTCATCCCCTTCTTCGTTCTCCTCTTTTTACTCTTCCAATTCTACCCACTGCTTGACTGATGGCACATGCTGTACATACTGTACCATGATCTTGTGTAACGTACAGCCAACCGCTGTAAATCTTGATACTGCCATGGTTTGTTTGCGGAGGACAGGACCCAAGTGCAGAAGACTGCAGGTTCCCTCTGTCATGGAGGTCACTGGCGCCAACTCAACCCAGGAGCTGTCATCTGTAGATGCACAACTCAACCCAGGAGCTGTCATCTGTAGGCTCACAACTCAAACCAGGAGCTGTCGTCTGTAGATGCACAACTCAACCCAGGAGCTGTCGTCTGTAGATGCACAACTCAACCCAGGAGCTGTCGTCTGTAGATGCACAACTCAACCCAGGAGCTGTCGTCTGTAGGCTCACGACTCAAGTCAGGAACAGACGAGTGGCAGCTTCCCCAGGAGGAAATGGAAGCAAGAGGTGAGACACAGGAATACCAGCAGAGCCTCAGGATAGCGACTGAGCAACATCTCCAGACAATTCATTCTCTCCAACACAATGACTCCGCTAAGGCACTAACTGAGAGTCCTCTTTAAATAATCATAGACGATGGGAGGCACATGCTAGCGGCAATTAACTTGACAAGATTAAACTGAAAGCACAAGGGCTTAACAGCTCTAGTTAAGATAACTATTAGTAAATATAGGTGCTCAAGAAACCTAGAAGCTCAACATTCTATGACAAGCAGCAGATGCCCAAATGGAGAATCATTATTTCTTCTCCTTCAAATTCCATACTTCAGATTGAATACATGCTACCCATTGTGTGTAGGTTAGACAGCTGAATCAAAAGGATGTGTTATCATTGGAGAGAGTCCAGAGGAGGTCCATAAGGAGATTCCAGGAAGGAAGGAGTTAATGTATGAGGAGCATTTGGGAGCTTTGGGCCTGTACTCAAGAATGAGTAGCGATCTTATTGAAACCTACCAAATGGTAAAAGGACTAGATATGGTGGATGTGGAGAGGATGGTTCTTATAGTCTGGGTATCCATAGCGAGAGGACACAATCTCAAAATTGAGGGGTGACCTTTTAGAATTGAGGTAAGGAGGAATTTTTTTAGCCAGGGAGTAGTGAATCTGTGGAATAGTCTGCCACAGCTTGTGGTGGAGGCCAAGTCCGTGAGTATAGTTAAGGCATAAGTTGACCATTGTATGGGATCTAGGATCAGCCATGCTGGAATGGTGGAGCAGACTCAATGAGATGAATGGTCTAATTCTGTTCCTATGTCTTATGGTCTTATGAGGGATTATTCAATGGCTTTGGCCTCTGCGTATCCAACCACTGGATACTATGGTACCTTAAATGAATATAACACATCACTGTTACAGGATGAAGACTCCACAGCTACTGCCAGATATCAGGCATTAGGATATAAAAATTCCTTTAGATTCTGTAATGGCACTTAGAAAATGCTGGAGGAACTCAACAGATCAGGTAACATCTATAGAGCTGTCTGACCTGCTGAGTTCCTCATATTTTTTGTGTGTGCTGCTCCATATCCCAGCACCTCTAGTCTCTTATGTCTTCATTAATGTGCATGTTTGATACCTGTGGTCATGTACCAGTTGAGAGCTGAGGAGATGAAATCCTATTAGATCACTGGTTCCGAACCTGGTGTCCATGGACCCTTTGGTTAATGGTAAGGTTCCATGGCGTAAAAATGGTTGGGAACCCCTGCTTTAGATTCAGTTACGGCACTTTCAAAATGCTGGAGGAACTCAGCAGGTCAGGCAGCCTCTATGGAGGGAAATGAAAAGTCGATGTTTCAAGCTGAGATCTTTAAGTCATGATAGAGTACCTCGCCCAAAGCATCCACTGTTTAATTCTCACCAGAGATGCTGCCTAACCTGTTGAGTTCCTTCAGCATTTTGTGTGTGGTGCTGAAGATGTTCAGCATCTGCAGAATTGCTTGTGTCTGTAACGGCACGTAATGTCTTTAAAGCCGTATCTGTGCAGGGACAAGAACCCTGCTCCATGATGAAGCCAGAATTCCCTGCACAACCATGTAGTCATCTTGTGCAATGAGTGTGTTTCCCCCCTTGTGCATCTATTTGCAGTGACACAAAAAAATGCTGAGGGAACTCAGCAGGCCAGGCAGCATCTATGGAAAAAATTACAGTCGACATTATGGGCTGAAACCCTTTGGCAGTCCTGCCCGAAACGTCGACTGTACTTTTTTCCATGGATGTTGCCTGGCCTGCTGAGTTCCTCCAGCATTTTGTGTGCGTTACACAAATATCTATGATTCCAGCCAGAAGGGAACCTAATGCATGAAAGCTCACAGCAGGTCACCTTGACAACTCTGAATCTACAGTTCAGGGAGCAGCAGGGGGCAGAAGCTGAGGATGTCCTGCCTGATAACACAGAGCCTGACATACCGTCCCTTTCTGAGCTTCAAGTAGAAGAATTACACTCAGAATTCCCAGCCAGTTATGGCATTCTTCAGATATTCCACAAGACCATAAGATCATAAGACATAGGAGCAGAATTAGGCCATTCTGCTCTGCTATTCCTTCCATTCCTTCATCTTCTTTTGTCTTCCAGCAACTTACCCTTTGCTAGGTGCTCTTTATCCCGGTTATGATGTATTCCAGAGGGATGTGGATGAATGCAACCATCTTTGGAGGCATTTCAATGTGCACACCCTTGATCTTAATTCAAATTCCTTCTGCAGTCCTCAATAACTTTAAAGACCTTTAGAAAGCATTAAATAGTTGCATCATTATGACAACAAGCCATAGAAATGAATGAATGACTGGCTGGGTGTTAACATCTATGATGACCTATCCTGTGCAATCATGAAGAAAGCCTTTACTTCTTTAGAAGATTAAGGAGATTAAAATTTCACCATATACTCTAATAAGTTTCTGCAAGTGCACTGTTGAAAGTATCCTGACTGGTTGCATCACAGCCTAGTAGGATAGTTTCAAAGTTCAAAGGGTCAAAGTACATTTATTATCAAAGTACATATGCAATATGCAGCCCTGAGGTTCATCTTCTCCACAAGCAGCCACATAAACAAAGAAAACCGTGGAGTGAGTTCAAAAGAAACTTCAAACCCCATCCCATGCTCAAAAAAACCATTCAAATGGCAACAAGAACATCAAACTGCATCCTCCCACACGCAAAAAAGCAAATCATGCAAACAGCAACAAAGATATCAACGCCCTGCCAACATGAAAAAAAAGCAAATTGCAGAAATGGCAAGCAGCATTCTTGTACACTGAATGGCATTCACTGCACAAAAATACAAGTCGCTCAGAGAGTAATGGACACAGACCAGTGGATCAGGATGCACACCAGGACAGGCAGGTGGAGAACGTTCCATCACACTTCCGATTAGTGCCTTGCAGGTAGTGGAAATGTCTTTTGGTGTCAGGTGCTGAGTCTGTGTATCCAGACTCGGATCTACTCTCATTGTTATTTGATCTGTGTGACTTGTCCACTTAAGTTTTCGGGCAACCACAGGATATAGGCAGTGGGGGCTACATTGATGGCAGTACCTTTGAATGTCAAGATAGATGGTTAAACCTGTACATGTTGGGAATGGTTATTGCCTGACACTTTTCCAGCACAAATATTTTTTGCCGCAAATCAACCTATGCCTGAATGTTACCTGCATCTTCGGTCTGCTTCATCCACTGAAGAGTTGTGAATGGGATTGAACCCTGTGCAATCATCAGAAAACATCCAAACATTTGACCTTAAAGAGTCATAGAGCAATACAGCATGAATACAGACCCTTTGGCCCATCCAGTCCATGCAAACCAAATTGTCCTCCTAGCTCATGTCAATTTCCTGTTGTGAGCCCATATTCCCCAGCACCCTCCCCTCCATGAATGGCTGATAGAGAGGAAGCAGACAGTGGGGATAAAGGGGGCCTTTTCTATTTGGCTACCAGTTTCTCATGGTGTTCCTCAGGGGTCAGTATTGGGACTATTACTTTTCACATTGCTTGTCAATGATTTGGATAATAGAATTGATGGCTTTGTGGCAAAGTTTGCAGATGACGCGAAGATAGGTGAAGGGGTAGGTAGTGTTGAGAAAGCAATGAGATTGCAGCAGGACTTAAGACAAATTGGAAGAATGGGCACAGAAGTGGCAGAAGGAATACAGTGTTGGGAAATGTACAATAATGCATTTTGGTTAAAGGAATAATAGTGCAGACTATTATCTAAATGGGGAGAAGGTTCAAACATCAGAGGTGCAGAGTGAATTTAGGAGTCCTTGTGCAAAACTCCCAGAAGGTTGAATCTGTAGTAAAGAAGGCACGTGCAATGTTGGCATTTATTTCAAGTGGAATAGAATATAAAAGCAAGGAGATAATTCTGAGACTTTATAAGACACGAGTCAGGTCGCACTTGGAGTATTGTCAACAGTTTTGGGCCCCATATCTCAGAAAGGATGTGTTGTCATTGGAGAGAGTCCAGAGGAGGTTCACGAGGATGATTCCAGGAAAGAAGGGGTTAACATATGAGGAACATTTGGCAGCTTTGGGCCTGGACTCACTGGAATTTAGAAGAATGCAGGGGGATCTCATTGAAGCCCACTGAATGTTGAAAGGACTAGAGAGGGTGGATGTGGAGAGGATGTTTCCTTTGATGGGGGTATCCAGAACTAGAGGGCACAGTCCCAAAATTGACGGGCGACCTTTTAGAACGGAGGTAAGAAGGAATTTTTTAGCCAAAGAGTAGTGAACCTGAGGAATGCTCTGCCACAGGCTGTGACGAAGGCCAAGCCCATGGGTATACTTAAGTCAGAAGTTGATAGTTTCCTGATTGGTCAGGGCATCAAAGGATATGGTGAGAAAGCTCAGGGTCTGAACTCGCTGGAATTCAGAAGGATGAGAGGGGATCTCATTGAAACCTTTCAAACGTTGAAAGGCCTAAACAGAGTAGATGTGGAAAGGACGTTTCCCATGGTGGGACAGTCTAGGACAAGAGCACACAGCCTCAGGATAGAAGGGTGCCCTTTCAAAACAGAGAAGCAAAGAAATTTCTTTAGCTAAAGGGTGGTGAATTTGTGGAATATGTTGCCACATGCGGCTGTGGAGGCCAGGTCACTGGGTGTATTTTAGGCAGAGAGTGATAAATTCTTAATTGGACATGGCATCAAAGGTTACGGGGAGAAGGCCAGGAACTGGGGTCGAGGAAGAGAGAAGAAGAAGGATCAGCCATGATTGAATGGTAGAGCAGACTCGATGGGCCAGATGGCCTAACTCTGCTCCTATGTCTTATGGTTCTATGGTCTAAGGCAGGTGTATGGGGTTGAGTGGGATCTGGGATCAGCCCTGATTGAATGGTGGAGCAGACTCGATAGGCTAAATGGCATAATTCTGCTCCTATGTTTAATGGTCTTATGACCTATCCAAGCCCTTCTCAGATGACATAATTGAAATCAGCACAAAGCAGTCTGGAATGTGTGTACATCAGTTTCATTTTTACTTTTAATGAGACATGCACATATGACATATTCTGTGATGACGTAGGCCATGAACATAATTTTACATCTAACCCGAAATGAAGTATTTAAACAACAAAGTGCTTAATCAGAAAATATGTTTATAATACTGTATTACCCAAACATTAATGAAATGTTAAATAGACAACACAGGCCCTTAACTGGCCCAGTCAATACATAAGAAATTAGGATCTCTCGGAAAATCTGCAGATGCTGGAAATCCAAGCAACACACACCAGATGCTGGAGGAACAGCAGGCCAGGCAGTATCTATGGAGTTGACGTTTCAGTCAGAGACCCTTCATCAGGACTGGAGAAAAAAAATTTGCGGTTACTTTTGCACCTATGAGGAATTTCTCTACACACCTGCTCCTCAAGTTCCTGCTGTCTGTTGGGGGTGTATATAACGCAGCCCTGCTAGAGGAACCCTCCACTTCTTGCTCCCCAGTTCCACTCATATGGCCTCACTGGACAATACTCCGAGGATGTCGTCTCAACACTTCGTTGTTGGTGCCTCTCTTATCAAAGAGGTAAAACTCTCTCCTCACTTACTTGTACCTCTGTCACACCTGTAGCATCTGCATCCCAGAACGCTCAGCTGTCAGTCCTTCACTTACCTCAGCCATGTTTCTGTTAGGGCTCTAACGCCCTGGTCCCCAAAGCCAATCCGAACTCTGAGTTCATCTGTTTTCCCTGCCAATCCTTATGCATTGAAACAAGGGCTGTTTAACCAGGTATTTCTTTCTCTCCTTTACTGTGCCCCTGCCAATCCTGATTACTAAATGTTCTTTTTGCAGGCTACTGCTTTGGCCCATGTCTTACTCCTACTCAGGGTCCCAACTCCTCTACAGATCTATTTTAAATCCTCCCGTGTAGCACTAGTAAACTTCCCTGCAAGGAGAGTATCCTCTCTGCAGTTGAAGTGCAACATGTTCCTCATGTACAGGCCACACCCCTACCCCAGAAAAGATCTTAACGGCCTAAGAACTTGATGGAAGAAATGTCATTGATAAAACAATTGGAGATGGTTGTGTGTAGGATAATGCCCTGAAGAACACCTGAAAGGTATTAACTGCAGCACTCTTGTTTGCAACCAATGTCATGGCTCTTTATGAGGAGATCCAACAATGTTCTTGTCATGGTCCGGATTGGGGTCCCTTTAAATTTACTTTGTTTATGTTACAATCCGGACCATTGACTCCCTGTTTCCCTTTGGTTCCCTGTTTTCCTGTGTCCCTCGGGCTTGGTGATCGGAGGCAATTTACTCTTGGTTGAACCGGCAGTTTATAGTCTCTGGCAATCAGCCGTTCGGTGCGAGAGCATTTGTAAAGTCACCAAAGGTACTGTGAGCCAATGTCATCTGGCCGGAGCAAGCCTAGTCTCCTCCCGGAGCGAGTGCCAGCAAGCCACCTTCCCTTGTCAGTACGGATCAGTCGAAGTTAACCCGCTGTGGTGAGTCATGAGCTCGCCGTGGCTTGGAGCGTACTTGAGCCCAGTTATAGTTATGTCCATCGTTGTGTGGTCTCCGTATCCATGTCCTGCATCTAAAAGGGGTCCCGGCCCTGTACCCTGGAAGGGTCCTGACCCTGTGTCAGGAAGACTCCCGACTCCATCCTGTGTCCTAAGAGGATTGCCGGCTCTATGTTTTATGTCCTGTGTCCGTGTCTGCCCCATGATTAAGAAGAGTTCCTGGCTCCGGCAGCTCCAAGTACCAAGTCAAGTCCTGGCCCTGGCGGTCCGTGATTCCGAGTCCTAGACCAGACCCCTAGTCCCAGACTAGTTGTAGTCCTGAGTCCTTGTCCAGTACGCTATTCCTGCTTCTGCTTTGCTCTCCTTGTAACGAGCAATTAACTCAATTAAGTTAACCTCACAAGATGTGTCTTGCATTTGGGTCCACCCTTGCTCCCAACACCCCTTAGTGTGACAGTTCTGTTGCAGAAGAAAAGGTGCAATCCAATTTCTACGTTTCAGGAAAAGCCTCCTCCCCACTGCCACCTGATTTCTGAATGGACACTGAACCCATCAACACGACCTCACTACTTTTTTATTTATGTTTTTGCACTACTTATTTAATTTAACTTTTTTAATAATTACTGTAATTTGCAGTTTTTATTATTATGCATTGCAATGTACCGCTAGTGCATATCGACAAATGTCACGCAATATGCCAGTGATTCTGAAACTGATAATCAAATCTGCCCCCACTGCACATTTCTGGAGTGCCTGAGGCACACTCACATTAATCTCCAGGGCAATATAACATCCAATGGGATCTGCATGATAAATTGCGAGTTTATATCAGAAGTTGGCACCCAAAGTTCCCCAGAACCAAGTTTCTAGAATGGAAGCAGTTTACTTCATTATTGTTGGTGTGTTAGGAAACTAGACATTCCTTTTTATCACATCATAATAATGTAACATTTAGGCATGGGTTTAAAATATGGACAGAATTACTCAGAATATAAAGTAAATTCTGGCTGGCAGGATATAACAATATAACCATATAACAATTACAGCACGGAAACAGGCCATCTCAGCCCTTCTAGTCCGTGCCGAGCTCTCATTCTCACCTAGTCCCACTGACCTGCACTCAGCCCATAACCCTCTATTCCTTTCCTGTCCATATAGCTATCCAATTTAACTTTAAATGACAACATCCAACCTGCCTCAACCACTTCTGCTGGAAGCACGTTCCACACAGCTACCACTCTCTGAGTAAAGAAGTTCCCCCTCATGTTACCCCTAAACTTTTGCCCTTTAACTCTCATGTCCTCTTGTTTGAATCTCCTCCACTCTCAATGGAAAAAGTCTAACCACGTCAACTCTATCTATCCCCCTCATAATTTTAAATACCTCTATCAAGTCTCCACTCAACCTTCCACGCTCCAAAGAATAAAGACCAACTTGTTCAACCTTTCTCTGTAACTTAGGAGATGAAACCCAGGTAACATTCTAGTAAATCTTCTCTGTACTCTCTCTATTTTGTTGACATCTTTCCTATAATTCGGTGAACAGAACTGTACACAATACTCCAAATTTGGCCTTACCAGTGCCTTGTACAATTTCAACATTACATCCTAACTCCTATACTCAATGCTCTGATTTATAAAGGCCAGCATACCAAAAGCTTTCTTCACCACCCTGTCCACATGAGATTCCACCTTCAGGGAACTATGCACCATTATTCTTAGATCCTTCTGTTCTACTGCATTCTTCAATGCCCTACCATTTACCATGTATGTGCAATGGAGATACATCTCTACCAAAGTAGCTGTAAGGTGCTTATTAGCTGCACTAGCTTGCAGAGCACCCTTGGGCAAGTTATAGCACCTGCTTAACCCTTCCCCCTCCTGATCAGGGCCATGGGAAGCCATGGGAGCAGCTGGTGGATGGTCGTATGAGCAGCTGGTGCATATCACGTCCTGGTTATGCAACCACTGATGCCAGGCAGACAATCTCTGAAGAGTATTGATAATGGCTGGGGTCACCTGTCTTGTAAAGAAGAAGGCAAGGGCAAACCACCTCCATAGAAAATTTGCCAAGGACAGTGATGGTCATGGAAAGACCAGGATCACCAATGTCATATGACAAATGAAAGTGAAGTATGAGGGCTTACACACTGGAAATTATCAGCAGATACTTTCAGATTGTCACCTTTAGATCAAGTATTGGGTTACTGTGCATTACTTATCCTGTGTACCTTTGATCTGCTTGCTGAATAAAAGCAACAAGTTTCAGCTCTACAGTAAGCATGTACTTCAGAGTCAGAATCAGAATCAGGGTTAATATCACTGGCATACGCCATGAAATTTATTAACTTTGTGGCAGCAGTACACTGCAATACATGGTAATATAGGGGGAAACTGCAAATTGCAGTAAGCATTTAAGAGTGTGTGTGTGTGTATCAAATACCTAAATAAGTAATGCAAAAACACATATTAGTAGAGTAGTGAGGTAGTGTTCATGGTTTCAATGTCCATTCCGAAATCTGATGGCAGAGGGGAAGAAGCTGTTCCTGAATCATTGAGTGGGTGCCTTCAGGCTTCTGTACCTCCTCCCTGATGGTAACAATGAGAAGAGAATGTACTTGTATTTATATCTGTCTCTTGACCTCACCATCTACCTCGTTAGGACCTCGCACCTTATTATCTACCTTGTACTACCTTAATTGTTCAGTGTATTTGCCTTGTTATACTTCCATTGAGCTTCCTGAACAACATGCAGTACAAGCCTTCCACTGTATTTCAGTACATGTGACAAGAACAATAAATATCACCCAGTTGCATGTGTTGAAACATATCAGCTCCTGCCTGAGAAGTGACTTGGATCTGCTCCAATTTGCCTGCCGGAGCAACATGTCCACAGCAGATGCCATCTCAATGGCTTTTCATTCAACAGAAAATCTGGACAGCAAAGATGCATACATGAGGATTCTCTTTATTGATTACAGTTTGGCATTTAATACCATCATCCCCTTGAAATTAATCAATAAGCTCCAAGACTTTGGCCTCAATACCTCCTTGTGCAATTGGAACCTTGATTTCCTCACTAGCAGACCCCATTCAGTTTGGATTGGCAACAACATCTCCTCCACAATCTCCATCAGCACAGGTGTACCACAGAGCTGCATGCTTAGCCCCCTGCTCTACGCTCTACTCACTTTGCACCCGTGACTGTGTGGCTGAGCACAGCTCCAACACCAGATACAAGTTGGCCGATGACATCACTGTTGTGGGCCATATCAAAGGTGGAGGCGAATCAGTTTACAGCAGGGAGATTGAAAGTTCCTTTACTGATCCTGTCACAGTTACTATTCAATATATTTGCTGAGTATGCCTATAGAAAAATGAATCTCAGGGTTGTATATGGTGACACATACGTACTTAGATAATAAATTTTACTTCGAACTTTGGATTACAATTCCAGATCCATTATAATGGGGTGGACGCCCTTTTATAAACAATTGCAATCTGACAGGCTATAAAAACTAGTGAAACTTTTATCACCTATTTCACATTAAACTCCTCCAAGGTTATTTCATACTAACGTGTCAAATGACTGGCTTAGGTCCCGATCCACGCCACGCAACGTTTTTGTTTGCATCCCTAGACCTATATATAAGACATAATGCGGTAAAATACTGCTCTAACGCATTCATTGGATGACTGATGAATACAATGGAAAAGCTTCAATCCACACGTATTTTTTTAATCACGGAAACGTAAGAATGGAGAATAATTTAGGTTTATTTTACTGAGCTACCTTCTAATATGCAAAGGCGCCGAATTGTGACCCAGTTTTCCACAGCTCGGCAGCCAGCCACCAGGAACAGGAATTGCTCTCTGTATTTTCCTGGTCGTCGCAGCGAGAGGGCATTAGGACCCAAGGGCTACTCTTTTACTTGCGGTGACTTTATCAGATGACTGCTCAAAGTGCAAGTGTAAACTCGCGAGCACTATTTTTCCCTAATGCGTGTGAATCTAGTGAAAAAAGTCAAAATGAAAGACCCAGTGGGTGGATGCACAGTAAGAAAATATTTTCTTTTTGTCCAATCTTCTTGCTAATATCTTGGAAGTTGAATAATTGAAATGTTTCGTTATTCTTACGTAAACAGATGTGGGGAAAAAACTTTGCTTTCACTTCAGATTTCCAAATACAAATATTAAAAATGTTGAAGTTTTTGCCGAGATTTTATGACCGTGGGGTGGTTTGTGTAATTACCAATATGTCAGTGCTTTGCGTAAACTGTTTTTAACGTTGTGTGCAGGTATAAAATAATTGATATTCCAGCATCTGCAGATTTTCTCTTGTTTGTGGTATATTAAGTGAGTTTGTCAAGTCCACTTGATTAAACGTTGTATCCAGTGGAAGATTAGCTTGAGAGCCGACTGAAGCTAAATTAATAAACTTATTTGGAAGACTTTAGATATCAAACCAGGAAGTGAGAAACCAGCAAATTGTATACCAGTCGGTTTAATATATTTTCTAAGAGGGTTATTGTAATTTAATCTCGGTGAGTCTGTCTTCGAGCATGTATAAACTGAACGAAGGAAGTCTGTATTGATTTATAAAGAGTAGGTCATGTTGATTCATCGAGCCAGAATTTTAAGCAGATTGTAAATATGTTGAGGGTGTGGCCCTGGATGTTCCCTGCATGGAATTCGAGAAGGCTTTTATTTAAGATTATAGGTGATTGCTAGCAAAAATTCAAAGTATTGGCAAAAAACGGCAGCCAGTGACCTGGTCATTTGTAAAGAAGAAGGGGATCAAAGTGGGATTATGGTAGTTTATATTTAAGAAAGAGTAGGTTAAGGAAGGGGGCAATATTATGGCAGATGAAGTATAACGTGGGAACAATGAATAAAATCATTTCTGAAAACAAAAATTAGTAAGGTCATAGAGAAGTACAGCACAGAAACAGGCTCGTTGGCCCATCTAGTCCAAGCTAAACCATTTAAACTGCCTACTCCCATTGTCCTGCATGGAGACCATAGCCCTTCATACCCCAACCATCCATGTACCTATCCAAACTTCTCCTAAACTTTGAAATTGACCTCACACGCACCACTTATGCCGGCTGCCCACTCCACACTCTCACAACCCTCTGTGTGAAGAAGTTTCCCCTCATGTTCCCCTTAAACATTTCACCTTTCACCCTTAACCCATGACACCTGGTTGTAGTCCCACCCAACCTCAGTGGAAAAAGCCTGCTTCTATTAACCCTATCTATACCCTCAAATTTTATGTACCTCTATCAAATCTCCTGTCAATCTCCTATGTTCTGAGGAATACGGTCCTAACCTATTCAATCTTTCCTTATAAACTCAGGTCCTCGAGACCTGGCAATGTTCTTGTAAATTTTCTCTGTACCCTTTCAACCTTATTTACATCTTTCCTGTAGATAGCAGAGCAAAACTGCACACAATACTCCAAATTAGATCTCACCAATGTCTTGTATGTAATGTCCCATCTGCTGTACTCAGTACATTGATTTATCAAAGCCACAGTGCCAAAGGCTTTCTTTATGACACATTCTACCTGTGACACCACTCTCAATGGATTGTGGATCTGTATTCCCTGATCCCTTTGTTCTACCGCATTCCTCAATGCCCTACTGTTGACTGTGTAAGTCCTACCCTAGTTGGCCCTACCAAAGTGCAACACCTCGCACTTATCTGCGTTAAATTCTTTCTGCTATTTTTCTGAGGATAATCAGAAACTGGTGCAGCAGCAAGTTACCAAATGCAGTTTCAAAGAAATTCAAAAGAAACAGCCGCCCAAATCCCATTTCTTAAATTCAGTAGAACCTCCTACACAAAATTTTTTTTTAAAATTGTGGATTAAAGGCTTACACAAAATGCTGGAGGAACTCAGCAGTCAGGCATCATCTAAGGAAAAGAGTAAAGATGTTGGCTGAGGGTCCTGGTGAAGGCTGTTGGCCAGAAACATCAACGCTTTATTCCTCTCCACCGATACTGCCTGACCTTCAGAGTTATTTCCAGCATTTTGTGTCTTTTGGTCAAACTATTAAAGCTGGTTCTGTCAACTAGAAATGTGATTTATTGAAGTGCTTTAAATTGCAGAATAATTGATCAGGTATCATGGTAGTTTTTTGCACTGATGGGACAGTATTTAAAGAGAAAAGAATATTTTGGGTAAAGGAAACTCAATAATAGAGAAAAGTAACATTTTAAAATGAGAACCGAGCCATTCAGGAATGAAACTGGGTTGCACTTCTTCAAGCAAGATATAATGGAAAAAATTTACTCCCTCTCATAAAGGATTTTTGTGATGGATTGGTTGAAAACATCAAGAATGACTACTTGCATTTTATTTATGAGACACTATACACTGCCAAAAAGGCTATAGGTCCTAGGAGCAAAATTAGGCCATTTGGCTCATCGAGTCTTCTGTCTTCTCCCCATAACCTATGACTCTCTGATTGATCAAGAAGCTGTCAACCCCCACCTAAAATATACCAGTAACTTGGCCTACCCACCACCTGTGGCAAAGAATTCCACAGATTTAAATTGGATACAATAGGGTATTTTAAGAGACTCCTGGGTAGGTACATGGAGCTTAGAAAAATAGAGGGCTATGGGTAACCTGAGGTAATTTCTAAAGTAAGTACATGTTCGGCACAGCATTGTGGGTTGAAGGGCCTGTATTGTGCTGTAGGTTTTCTGTATTTCTGGATTCACCACCCTATGGCTCTGGGATTCCCAACCTGGTGTCCATTAACCCCTCAGTTAATGGTGAGTGTCCATGACATAAAAAAGTTTGGGAACCCCTGCTCTGATTAACTGAAGACTTTTTTCTCATCTCTGTTCTAAATGGACTTCTCTCAATTCTGAAACTGTGCCCTCTTGGCCTAGACTCCCCCACTATAGGAAATATCCTCTCCACATACTGCCTAGCCAGACTTTCAATATTCAATATGTTTTAATGAGATCCCCCCCCCCGCCCCCATTCTTCTAAACTCCAGTGTGCACTGGCCGAGAGCCATCAAATGCTCCTCATACATTAACCTTTTTATTCCAAGGTTCACTCTCCTGAACCTCCTCTGGACTCTCTCCAATGCTGGCAACAGATTTCATATTAGTAATGTATGTCAAGGGATTTGCACAAAAAGCAATTAAATGGAATTGAAGGACAGATTCTTTAATTCAAAAGAGAATTGAGGAGTTCATCATAAACACAAGAGATTCTGCAGATGCTGGAAATCCAGAGCAACACGCACAAAATGCTGGAGGAACTCAGCAGGTCAGGCAGCATCTGTGGAAATGAATAAATAGTTCTGCCCGCCTAGCTTCACCTATCATCTTCTAGCGGTCCTCCTACCTCCACCCCTCCACCTTTTTTTTAATTCTGGCATCTTCCCCTTCCTTTCCAGACCTCAGCCTGAAAAGTCAACTGTTCCTTCATTTCCATGGATGCTGACTTATTTGTGTATGTTACTAAGGAGTTGAATCTTCTGTCCTATGTCCCAGTGACTATGCAGTAAAGAGATACTATGAAAAAAAAAAGTGTTGTAAATTCAGCATATGATGGGCCTATTTCTACACTGTACGATTCTAATTCAAATTGCTTTTGTATGCTGCTCATTTTTTTCAAATGTTAGATAAATATATTAAATAATGAGTATGAATAATATGTTACTTTTTAAAAAAAAAGTGTCCATTAACTGTTTTGTGATTGTTTTCAGTATAATAGAATATATCAGCATATCAAAAAGTTTGCCAAACATGGTGACAATTACTGCAAAGACCTGGTTTATGTCCTTCAGCAGAGGTACAATATGTATAGCCTTTATATTTAACTGCATAAAATCTGTAATGGTATTATAGAAGAATAATCTATTGTTATGTTTCCAATTTGATTATTGAAAGGAAGCTTTATTCCGCACATTAGTGATCCACTTTACCGCTAGACAGAAGGTATCCTTGTAATGTCGATTCAGTTTTTCTTTAATGGAAAATATAATTGCATCAAAGGCAGTAAGATGCAGAACATAAAATATAGAACGTAGACCAGTACAGGGCATTCAGTTCATGATATGTGCCAACCCTTTAATGCACTCTAAGATTAATCTAGCCCTTCCCTTCATTTTCCTTCATCCACCTAACAGTTTCTTAAAGGCCACTCGTATATCTCTACCATCAAACCTGGCAGTGCTTTGATGCACCTAACCACTCTGTCTTTTAAAAAAAAACTGCCTCTGACATTCCCCCCCCTCCCTTTTTACTTTCTTCCCAACACTTAATTGTTATCAATCCACCCTCTTATACGAACCATGTCCAACTCGGGAAAACAACTGTGGATGTCCACTCCTCCTATGTCCATACACCTTCTTGACCACGCTGCCAATTTGCATTGCGGCTTTGAGATATCTATGGATGTGGACCCCAAGATTCCTCTTTCTCTTCTAAGTTGAAAGTAAATTTTATTACCGAAGTACCTAGATGTCACCGTATACAAGCCTGAGATTCATTTTCCTGTGGGCATACTCAGCAAATCTATAGAAAGTCTAACTGTTAACGGGATCAATGAAAGATTACTCAGAGTGGAGAAGACAACAGAATGTGCAAATAACGAGAACATGAGATAGTGTCTTTAAAGTCAGATTATTGGTTGTGGGAACACTTCAACAATAGGACAAGTGGCTGTAGTTAACCCCTTTTATCCAAGAGCCTGATGATTGAGGGGCAGCAACTGTTCTTGAACCTGGTGGTGCAAGTCCTGAGGTTCTTGTACCCTCTTCCTGATGGCAGCTATGAGAAGAGAGCATGGTCTGGGTGGTGGGGATCTCTGATGACTGATGCTGCTTTCCTATAACAGTGTTTCGTGTAGATGTAGTCAATGGTTGGGAGGGCTCTGCCCACAATGTACTGGACCGAATCCAATACCTTTTGTAGGATTTTCCATTCAAAGGCTTGGTGTTCCCATATCAGACTGTGATGGTTTCCATACCAGTCAATATACTCTCCACCACACATCTATCAAAGTTTCTCTCTCGAAGCACCACTAAGATTCGTCAGGTATTCCAGTGGGTGTTACAAAGAGTACTATACAGTTACTTTTTCACAAATATTGAATCTTCTAACATAATTTCATTTATAATTATTACTGGTTCATTCTAATGATATTCTTCAATAAATGCAGTATATTCATTATGAAGAAGCAAATAGTGATTTAACAGATAGTTAATTAAAACAAGTATTTGTTCTTGCAGAATTGTTTAATGCAGTAATATTTTCAGTGCAATATTTAATATTTGTACTAAATAAAACCAAATATCAATTTCAAAAATAGAACATAAAGAATGAAAAAGTTAATCTCAGGAAAAAGTGGTGAATTTTAAACCCACAATATCTTCATAGCATGGGTTTATCAGGCTATGATACCCCACCTGACTGTTAATACAACTGCGATTCAGTTTGCTGTGAAATTGAAGGAACTCTTCTGTTAGTGCATGTTAATGGTATATTTTCCTGTGGCTGAAATGCCTTGCCTGTTAGAAAATTCATTTGGTGACAGGAAGACTTGCCCTTCTCTGGCATCAGGAGTCAGGATGTCTATAAGTATTTTTAAAGTGAGGTTGCTGCAATAGATGGGGAACTATGCTTCCCTGAAATGTCCTTCCGGTTTTCCGCCACCTGAAATGTTTGTTTTAGTTAAGTTCCAATTCATTTGAAACTTTTGCTATCAATGTTTTCCAATACTGCAAAATTAATATCATAAATGATTCTCTTCGGTGTAATTTATGTGGTGAACTGGTTGTCAGTTCTCATTGTTCCGAGTATTATCATTTTGTGAAGCAGAGCTTTGACATCAGAGAGTATCCATGCTATGTTTATTAATGCCGATAACCTATGATCCACTGGTAATGAATTGGTATAGGAAATCTGTCTCCGAGTCCTTCCGTCTGCTCAGGGAAGTGATAAACTTCCGATGCTCTAAAGGCTGCCGTTTCTGACGATTGTACAATGAGTTAACCCACAGTGTGCCATGAGCTTTGCGTTAGTGAGCGTGGGACGTGGAAGGTGACACGGTAGTGGAGTGGGTAGCACAACACCTCACAGTAACACCGACCCAGATTCAGTTCCCGCTGTTGCCTGTGAGGAGTTTGTCCGTTCTCCCTGTGAGCGTGTGAGTTTCCCCCGGGTGCTCCGGTTTCCTCCCACAGTCCAGAAACGTACTGGTTAGTAGGTTAATTGGTCACTGTAAATTGTCCCATGATTAGGCTAGGATTAAATCTGGGGATTGCTGGGTGGTGCAGTTCGAAGGGCCGAAAGGGCCTATTCTGCACTGTGTGTCAATAAAATAAACAAAATTGTGAACTGAAGCACCACAAATGGTCTGAAATTAGATTATTTATTTACTTATTTATTTATTGAGATACAGTGTACTTCCAGCCCTTCGATTCATGCTGCCCAGCAACCCTCTGATTTAACCCTAACCTGATCAATGGACAATTTACAATGGCTATTTAACCTAACAACTAGTACACCTTTGGACTGTGTGAGGAAACTTGAGCACCCAGAAGAAACCCACACAGTCATGTGGGAGAGCGTACAAACTCCTTACGGGCAGTGGCGGGAATCGAACCCGGGTCGCTGGTACTGCACAGCGTTGTGCTAACCACTATGCTACTGCACTGCTCTCTGGTTACTTTTTAAAGCTTCATGGTAAATGTGTTGTATTATGAGACCTAGGTTATGCACAACTAATTTTATTTAATTTTTTAACGGACATTGAAGCAGGAAATGGAGGATGATTATTGGATGATTCCAGAGTGAATACTCAAAAAGATTGATAAACCCCAGAAGATAACATCGATAACTAAAATTGAAACATGCAGATGGATTCTGATGGAACTCTTCTGATAAAGGGAAACTACTCTGATCTTAGCTAAAGGTTCTCAGTCAACAAATTGGTGAGACCTAATTTGGAGTATTGTGTGAAGTCTTCGTCACCTACCTACAGGAAAGATGTAAATCAAGTCAAAAGAGTACATAGGAAATTTACAAGGATGTTGCCATGTCTGGAGAACCTGAGTTATATGGAAAGATTGAATAGGTTAGGACGGTATTCTTCAGAACAAAGAAGAGTGAGAGCAGATTTGATAGAGGTATACAAAATTATGAAGGGTATAGATAGGGTAAGTGCAAGCAGACTTTTTCTTCTGAGATTGGTTGGGACAACAACTAGAGGTCATAGGTTAAGGGTGAAAGGTGAAACGTGTAAGAGGAACATGAGGGGAAACTTTATTTAGAGGGTCATGAGAGTGTGGAATGAGCTGCCAGCACAAGTGGTGCATGCGAGCTCAATTTCAAAGTATAAGAAAAGTTTGGATTGGTACATTGATGGTAGGGGTATGGAGGGCTGTGGTCCTGGTACAGGCCGAGACTAGATGGGCCAAATGTCCTATTTGTTTCTCTGCTGTATTTTTCTATGACTCTAACATTGCCTCATTCCATTGCCAGCATCATTAATGAATGAGGCTGCATTATTTGATCTTGCTGAGGAGAAAATTCTTCAGTCTGGCACCGATTTGACTTAGAATTTTGTTCTGTTCGTCCACACATAGTCAGTGTGGACAAGTAGGGTATGGACCAAATGGGACAACCTTGGATGGGCATCTTGGTTGTCATGGACCAGTTGGGCTGAAAGGTTTGTTCCTGTGCCAGGGCTCTAGTTCAAGCTAATATTAAAACAATACTTATCAACACTGAACCAGAAATTTGAGAATTCGCATTCCAATGCTGGGCAGAGAGCTTCTACTCTGGATCAATCCAAATCAAAATTTGCGAAGCTGTCTTTGCCAAGTATGGCCATGGCTCGCCTTTTCCTGTCAGAGCAACAAGAGACCAGCATATCAGAATCGGGATTAATATTACCGACATACGTTGTGAAATTTGTTATGCAGCAGCAGTGCAGTGCAATACATTATAATAACATCTGTAAATTACAGTAAGGAGTGTATGTATAAAGTTTGATTAAGTTAGTACAAAAAGAGAAAAATTTAGTGAGGATATATTCATGGTTCAATATCAAGGATACTTGGAAGAATTGATTCAGAACACTTCTCTCTAGTAATAGCAATCTAGAATGGAGAGGGAGATTGGACCAACCTTCCTAAAGTGTACAGGATGCCCAGACCTGAGTGACCCTGAGCCACATTGTCAAAGTTGATTCATTCCACAGGGTTGTAATATTTGCATAATCCTCAGCAGACTCTCGTTAAGGTCTGCTAGCTTTGGGCTGCATTCAATTGCCGGATTGAAAGGTTGTGCACTGTTATTAATTTTAAAAGCAATTCAAGGAAGAAAAGACAACTTTTCAAAACTTAAATACATATCCCCACAGTTTGCCTGTAAAATGGAGAATGAACTTCAGTAATGTAACTGGAATGGTGTGAAGATCTTCACCGGCTGTGAGGACTAGTCCTCATTGAGGGATCAAAAGTGGAAAAGGTGAGCAATTTCAACTTCCTGGGTGTCGTCTCTGACCGTCCATCCTGAGGCTAACATGTCGATGTATTTACAAAGAAGGCATGACAGCGGCTATATTTTTTTTTGAGGAGATTTGGTATGTCACCAAGGACACTCGCAAATTTTCACAGATGTACTGTGGGGAGCATTCTAACTGGCTGCACCACTGTCTGGTGTGGGGGGCCAGAGGCTACTGCACAGGATCAAAAGAAGCTGCAGAAAGTTGTGAAATCTGTCGGCTCCACCATGGCCACTAGCCTCCATAGCATCCAAGGCATCTTTAAGGAGTAATGCTTCAAAAAGGTGTTGTCCATCAGCAAGACCCCCCCCCCCCCCACTCACCCAGGACTTGCCCTCTTCTCAGTGCTAATGTTGGGAAGGAGGCCCAGGAGCCCGAAGGCACGCGCTGAATGATTCAGGAACAGTTTTTTCTGCCATCAGTTTTCTGAAAGGACATTGAACCCATGAACACTACCTCACTACTTTTTTGGCACTAAGTATTTATGTACAGTTTTATTATTATGTATTTCATTGTACTGCTGCCACAAAACAACAAACAACGTTTGCCGGTGATAGGAAATCTGATTCTGATTTGGCTAGATGATTGAACTGTTCATTTTGTGCTGTTACAACAATCAGTGGCTTGCTCTACTAGTAAGAACTTGTCAGAAGGTTCTTCTCCCACACAAATAACAGCCTGTATGAGTTTGCTTAATCATCTCCTCTTTCCGACTCACACTCCAGAAAGGCTCCGAACATCAGGAGAATCCCTGGCGTGAATCATCCTTCAATTGTGAGTCTTGCAGTTATTTAGTGAACTGGCAAGTTCTTATGAACAAAAAGTCAGGCTTAAAGTCAATTTCATTCCTGTGTTTTCTGTTCAGCTACCCACCGTTTGCCCAGTAGATACTCTTTAGAGTCATAGAAAAGTACAGCTCAGAAATAGGCTCTTCAGTTCATCTAGTTCATGCCGAATTACTTAACTTGCCTACTCCCGTCGAGTTGCACTGGGACCACAGCCCTCCATAACCCTACTATCCGTGTACCTAGCTAAACTTCCCTTAAACCTTGAAGTTGAGCTCGCACGGACCACTTGTGATGGCAACTCATTCCACACTCTCACTCTTTCCATTGCTCTCATGCAATGACTCGAGAAAAAAAAAAAACAGATAGCCAGACACATTGGGATGGGGCACAACATGTAGATCTGCTCAGGTAAAGGGAGGATGAATGGAGTCCTGACAAAGGGTTTCGACCAAAATATCGACTGCTTACTCTTTTCCATAGATGCTGCCTGGACTGCTGAGTTCCTCCAGCATCTTGTGTGCGTTGCTTGGATTTCCAGCATCTGCAGATTTCCTCTTGTCAGTATCAGATGATATTGACTTTGCACTGAGGTTGAAAGATGACAAAACTTGAAGAAGTTTGCGGTTTAAAACAATGGATGCTAACCCAGCTTTGCATCCATATGGGCAAGTAAAGAAGTCTCTTAGAATGTGCTGCTTCTGCCCATTCTTGCCCATATCGCCAGGCCCAGCGCCAACAAGGAAGGCTTCTCCCGCTACAGAGAAAATGTACCTAATCAATTCTCCTAAGTATCCTTTGATGTCGATGACACCTTGTCACTAACCTCTCTATCTTCCTGCACTTCAGCTCAAAGTTATTTAAGATTTAATCCACCAGAGTGGTGCCATTTCTAAACTTGTAGATAGAGCAGCATCTGGCCATGCAGTTACAAGTGTATAGGGCAGGGGTCCTCAACCTGGAGTCTGCGGACCCTTTGCGTGAAGGTATTGGTCCATGGCATTAAAAAGGTTATAAGGAGTAAAGTAGAGGATTGAGGACACAGCATTGTGGGGTAGCAGCCTGGTGAGGAATCTGGAGTAGTATGTGTCAGACATGTGAGAGTGAGTATATCTTTTTTAAAAACTGTATTGTGGTTTAATTTTTACTGCATTATTGTATCAGCCACTGCTCTTAGTTGCGAGTTGATGATCTTCAATAGCATTTTGTTGGTGAGTCTGACCTTGATAAATTCAAGCTTATTGTCACAGACATACTGCATGTAACCATCCAGGCTACTCTAGCTTCTTGCTGCTGCCATCAGGAAGGAGGTACAGGGACCTTAAACCTCTAAAACTAATCTTTTGAAAATTAGCCCTTTGTAGCAGATGCACAGTACAGTGTAAGACAAGGACCAACACAAGTTAACATAATCTTAACATTAACATAAATTCTCGCTGCTGTCCTCAGGAAGGTGGTACAGGAGCCTCAGGATTCGCACCACCAGTTTCAGGAACAGTTATTTTATGCCTCAACCATCAGGCTCTTGAGCCAGAGGGGATAACTTCCCTCAACTTCATTTGCCCCGTCATTGAAATGTTCCCACAACCTATGGACTCACTTTCAAGAACTCTTCATCTCAAGTTCTTGCGCGCTCTCTCTCGCTCTGGCTCTCGCTCTCTCTTTCTATTTCCACAGTTTGTGGACTTTTGTACACTGTATGCTCAAGTTGATGCGGTCTTTCATTGATTCTGTTATGGTTATTATTCGATTATAGATTGATTGGATATACCTGCAAGAAAATGAATCTCAGGATTGTATATGGTGTCATTATATGTACTTTGATGATAAAATTTACTTTACTTTGAACATAACTTCCATATGTGCAAAATAAACGTGACAGTACTAGTGCAAGATTGAGAGAGAGATTTTAAAAAAACATAGTTCGAGGTAGTGTTAAAGATTTTCAGATTGGTTGAAAAATTTGACGGCACTGTGGAAGGAGTCACTGCTGAACTTTGAGGTGTGGGTCTTGGCGCTGCTGTACCACCGAACTGGTGGCAGCATCAGGAGGAGGGCATGGCCTGATGGCAGGGGTGCATGATGATGGGTACCACCTTCCTGATCAGCTCTTGTAGATGTCCTTGAGTGTGGGGAGATGGAACTGACTGAGCTCACAACTTTCTGTTACAAGGCAGCACCACTGCTTCCTTCGAAGTTTGCAAAGATTTGGCATGACATCTAAAACTTCCATAGATGTGTGCTGCAAAGTGTATTGACTGGCTGCATCACAGCCTGGTATGGAAACACCAATGCCCTTGAATGGAAAATCTACAGAACGTAGTGGATATGGCCCAGTCCATCACTGGTAATACCCTGCGCACCTGAACAGAGTGTTATTGCAGGGAAGCAGGGTCCGTCATCAGGGACCACCACCATGTATATGAATAGTATCACCATTCTCGCCGCTGCTATCAGGAGTGAAGATACAGGAGCCTCAGGGCCCACACCACCAGGTTCAGGTTCATGACAGTTATTGCTCCTCAATCATCAGGCTCTTGGACCAGAGGGGATAACTTCACTTACTCCATTACCGAACTGTTCCCGCAACCTATGGACTCACTACCAAGCAACACACATCAAAGTTGCTGGTGAACGCAGCAGGCCAGGCAGCATCTCTAGGAAGAGGCACAGTTGACGTTTCTGTGTTCAGTGTTCCCGATGTGGCCTTCTATGTATTGGCGAGACCCGACGCAGACTGGGAGATCATTTTGCTGAGCACCTACGCTCTGTCCACCAGAGAAAGCAGGATCTCCCAGTGGCCACACATTTTAATTCCACCTCCCATTCCCATTCTGATATGTCTATCCACGGCCTCCTCTACTGTAAAGATGAAGCCACACTCAGGTTGGAGGAACAACACCTTATATTCCGTCTGGGTAGCCTCCAACCTGATGGCATGAACATTGACTTCTCAAACTTCCGCTAATGCCCCACCTCCCCCTCGTACCCCATCCGTTATTTATTTATATACACACATTCTTTCTCTCACTCTCCTTTTTCTCCCTCTGTCCCTCTCACTATACTCCTTGCCCATCCTCTGGACTTCTCCCCTCCCCCTTTCTTTCTCCCTGGGCCTCCTGTCCCATGATCCTCTCGTATCCCCTTTTGCCTATCACCTGTCCAGCTCTTGGCTCCATCCCTCCCCCTCCTGTCTTCTGCTATCATTTTGGATCTCCCCCTCCCCCTCCCACTTCCAAATCTCTTACTAGCTCTTCTTTCAGTTAGTCCTGACGAAGGGTCTCGGCCCGAAACGACAACTGTGCCTCTTCCTAGAGATGCTGCCTGACCTGCTGCGTTCACCAGCAACTTTGATGTATGTTGCTTGAATTTCCAGCGTCTGCAGAATTCCTTGCGTTTGCGTTTTTAGACTCACTACCGAGGACTCTTCATCTCATGTTCTTGATATTTATTGCTTTTTTTTTCCTTTTGAGAATGTGACACATTTCTAGGATCGGTAACCAGATGACTTTCAGGATGGTCTTCGTGTTTTTGTTGGATAATTATCTCTTTCTATATTCTCCTCCCTCTCCAAAGTTAACTCCTCCACTTGCTGTGCTGGATTCTCTGCAGTGCGTAATCAGGCAGAGAGAAATTAATGATAGCTTTTCTCGATACTTGCAGAGTACAAATATTGGGCTTGTAACGTAATTAATATAGGGATGGACGATCCTGTCAGATGTGACTGTTTTAATAATCTTGACAACTAACTGAAAGCACAAGATCTGTGTGGCTGCTGGCTGCACCCACCCTAGCAGTCACCTATTCACCAAATTCCCATCAGGAAGGTTTTTTAAAAAAAGTCCATCACCACCAGGATTACAGGCTTCTTTCCTGCAGCTAACCAGCTTCTCAACAAAACTCAGTCACGTGTAATACTCTAACTGGCCTGCTGTTAAATGGTCTTTCCTGTTGTTCTTCTGTTGATAATTATTGAGTCTAATCATATGTTAAAAGTAAATTTTATTATCAAAGTATATAAATGTCACCACATTCATTTTCCTGTGGGCATACTTAATAAATCTATAGAATAGAAACTATAACAGAGTCAATGAAAGATCAACCAGAATGCAGAAGGCAACAAACTGCAAATGCAAATATAAATAAATAGCATTAAATAACGAGAACACAAGGTAGCAAGATAGGCCTTAAAGTGAGATCATTGGTTGTAGGGACATTTTGATGATTGGGCAAGTGAGTGTAGCTATCCCCTTTTGTTCAAGAGCCTGATGGTTGAGGGGTAGTAACTGTTCTTGGACCTTGTATTGCAAGTCCTGAGGCTCTTGCACCTTCTACCTGCTGGCAGCAGTGAGAAAAGAGCATGGCCTGGGTGATGGGGATCTCTGTTGACGGATGCTGCTTTCCTATAACAGTGTTTCATGTAGATGTGCTAATTGGCTGGGAGGGCTTTACCCATGATGTACTGAGCCAATCACTATCTTTTACAAGATTTTCCATTCAAAGGCACATGTGCTCATTTATGTGCTTGATTATTATTGTTTGCACATGTGACCATTCTGCTAATTGTTGATTGCTCATGGCTTGTTAGTACTATTGCCTTAAGAAGGGTGGGAGGCAGCAGAAAGGAAACTATAGGCCTGTTAGCCTGACATCAGTGGTTAGGAAGTTGTTGGAATCAATTGTTAGGGATGAGATTACGGCGTACCTGGAGGCACATGACAAGATAGGCCAAAGCCAGCATGGTTTCCTGAAAGGAAAATCATGCCTGATAAACCTACTGCAATTCTTTGAGGAAATTACAAGCAGGGTAGACAAAGGAGATGTAGTAGATGTGGTGTACTTGGATTTTCAGAGGCCTTTTGACAAGGTGCCCCACATGAGGCTGCTTAGCAAGATAAGAGCCCATGGAATTACAGGGAGGTTACTAGCATATTTGGAGCATTGGCTGATCAGCAGAAAACAGAGTGGGAATAAAGGGATCCTATTCTGGCTGGCTGCCAGTTACCAGTGGAGTTCCACAGGGGTCTGTGTTGGGACCGCTGTTTTTTACGATGTATGTAATGATTTGGACTCCGGTATTAATGGATTTGTGGCTAAATTTGCCGATGATACAAAGATAGGTGGAGGAGTGGGTAGTGTTGAGGAAACAGAGCCTGCAGAGAGATTTAGTTTAGGGGAATGGGCAAAGAAGTGGCAAATGAAATACAGTGTCAGAAAAGGTATGGTCATGCATTTTGGTGGAAGAAATAAATGGGCAGACAATTCAAATTGCAGAGATGCAAAGGGACTTGGGAGCCTTTGTGCAAGATATCCTAAAGGTTAACCTTCAAATTGAGTCCGTTGTGAAGAAGGCAAATGCAATGTTGGCATTCATTTTTAGAAGTGTAGAATATAAGAGCAGGGATGTGATGTTGAGGATCTACAAGGCACTCGTGAGACCACACTTGGAGTATTGTGTGCAGTTTTGGGCTCCTTATTTTGGAAAGGATATACTTGGAGAGGGTTCAGAGAAGATTCACGAGAATGATTCCAGGAATGAAAGGGTTACCGTATGAGGAATGTCTGGCAGCTCTTGGGCTGTATTCTCTGGAGTTCAGGAAAATGAGGGGGGATCTCATTGAAACATTCCAAATGTTGAAAGGCCTGAACAGATTAGATATGGCAAAGTTATTTCCCATGGTAGGGGGTTCCAGGACAAGAGGTCACGACCTCAGGATTGAAGGACGTGCTTTTAGAACTGAGATGTGGAGAAATGACTTTAGTCAGAGGGTGGTAAATCTGTGGAACTTGTTGCCATGAGTGGCTCTGGATGCCAAATCATTGGGTGTCTTTAAGGCAGAGGTAGGTTCTTGATTACCCAGGGCATCAAAGGGTATGGGGTGAAGGCAGGGGAGTGGGGATGACTGGAAGAATTGGATCAGCCCATGATTGAATGGCGGAGCAGGCTTGATGGGCTGAATGGTCTACTTCTGTTCCTGTATCTTATGGTTTTATAGTGAATTGTTGGTTTCTATTGTGCTGTCCGTCATGGCATTGTCCTGTTGTTTCATGTTCAACATCAAACCACAATCGATTCTGGTATGTTCCACATACTGGCAATAAAATAATTCTGATTCATCCTACAGGGTGTTGTTTCAAAGCAAAATCAAACGGTTGTGCAGCATTAAAAACTGAATAGTGTTTCAAAACTATGTGTTGGCCTTAAAAAAAAGGCAGGATTAGCTTGCAGTGACATTTATCAACCATTTTGATGTGCTGTAAATCACATTATAGTTTCTTATGTCTGTTTTAGGATTGAACTGGAAAAGATGTATGCCAAAGGACTCAACAGGCTAGCTAACAAAGTTACAAAAGCATCCAAAGACATCATTAAAAAGTAAGATATTTATTTGAAAGTTTCAGCTTATTTTTACAAAAATATCAACTAGAAGCTGTTGTTCCCTGTTTGCCTCTTGCATCTGCCCCCCCCATTCACAAAGGTGCTGCTGACTTTTACCTTAACTTTCAGTTTCTAGGCCCTATATCCCTTGATTTCTTTAATATCCAAAAATCTATCCATCTCCTTCTTGGATAAGCTAAGTAATTGTGTCTCTATCGCTCTCCGGGACAGAGAATTCCAAAGATCCAGTCTTCACTACGTGAAGAAATTTCTCCCAATCTCAACCAGAATTCCCTCTAAATTTATTACAATCAAAAATAACAGCTTATCGCTACCATCAAGGAAGAGGGACAGGAACTAAGAGGCACAACTCAACAGTTCAGGAACAGCTTCTTCCTCTCTGCCATCAGATTTCTGAATGAACATTGAACCCATGAACACTACCTCACTACTTTTTTATTTCTGTTTTTGCACTACTTGTTTAATTTAACTATTTATTATGTTTACATACTGTAATTTGTTTTTTTTCTATTATTCCGTATTGCATTATCCTGCTGCAGCAAAGGCAACAAATTTCACGATATATGCCGGTGAAAATAAATTTGATTCTGATATGAACGTAATTATTGCTTAATTCTAGTTTATGTACTGAAAGATTGTCCTACGCCTGGTATTGAAATTGTAATGAAGAAATCTGTTTTTTTTTTTGGCTAAAGATTCTTTCTGTAAAGTGTCAGGTTTGAGTTGGAAATCCCAAGAACTTCAGATGCTGGTAACTGCAATTCAAAACAGAAAATGCTGGCAACTGTCAGCTGGTCATGCACTGTGTGGAATGAGAGAGTTATTGTTTCAAGTGAAAGATCCTTCATCAAAATTGGGAAAACGAGTTGGATTTAGTGTACAGAAAAGCTGGGGTTGTGTTGAGAGATGGTTAGGATAATGGGAATATCTATGATTTTTCTGAGGCTAAGACTGGCCAGAAACAAAGGGTATCAGATTGATTGATGGCTTGTGTGTGCCACTTTTCCTCCGCTCGGTCGACAACCGCATCAGTGCTGCTCCCTGCACCCATTTCAAGCTCATCGACTTCATCAACTTTGCCTCCTACTTCCACCCTGCCCTCAAGTTTACCTGGTCCGTTTCCAACACATCCCTCTCCTTTCTTGATCTCTCTGTCTCTATCCTATCTACTAATGTCTACTATAAACTCACAGACTCTCACAGCTACCTGGACTATACCACTTCCTGCACTGTTACTTGTAAAAATGCCATCCCCTTCTCTCAATTTCTCCATCTCTGGCACATCTGCTCTCAGGTTGAGACTTTGCATTCCAGAACGAAGGAGATGCCCTCCTTTTTCCCTCCTTCCACCATCAACGCTGCCCTCAACCGCATCCTTTCTATTTCATGCACATCTGCCCTCACACCATCCTCCCACCACCCCAACAGGGATAGGGTTCCTCTACAATTTAATGTCAGAGAGACATATACAATATACATCCTGAAAAGAGAGGAACCATCCACAAAAACAGAGGAGTGCCCCAAAGAATGAACGACAGTTAAATGTTAGAACCCCAAAGCCCCCCCCAGCTCCCCCATCCCACGCATAAGCGGCAGCGAACAACAATCCCCCCCTCCCCACCAACAAAACAAAAGCACCGACAGCACCACCGAGCACTCAAGCGTGAGCAAAGCAATAGCAAAGACAACAGACTTCCAGTTACCCCAAAGACTTCGCGTTTCACCCGGTATTCGACATACCGCAGGTTCTCTCTCTCCCTAATAAGGGAAGAGGTGTCTCCATTTTCCCAGCAAGCAGGGAGACATAACAAACAACTTGCTGGTTTACGATGTTAAAAGCATGTTACGTCGCTTTCTTTTGAGCTCTGTGCCTGAAGATTGCAAAGATCCCAGGTCTCCAGGCACACAGCTGTAGATATTTTGACTCCCCCGGCGACACACGGGTCTCCTGTCATGACACCGCCCCTCGATCCGCCCCTCTCCAGAGTCAGACTCTTAGGCCGAGCCTTTGGCGTGCTGAACAACGGCCAGTTATGGACCCCTGAGAGCGGGTCCCATTCCCACAAAGAACCGAAGTCAGTGTGTCACTCCAGGTCAGGGTCTTCAAAAGAACCCTGAAAGGGAAAAATAGAGATATTAAAGAAGGAAAAAGAGCTCTTTCCGAAGATGCAAGCAAAGGAGTTGCCACTAATCCTCCTAAGCTCCACCTTCTTTTCCTCACCTACCACAAAACAAGTCTCTGCGTACAGCACATAACCCTCCGAAATATCCACTATCTCCAACAGGATCCCACCACGAAACACATCCCCTCCCCCCCCCCCCCCCCCCCCCACTTTCTGCTTTCCACAGGGATCACTCCCCAAGTGACTCCCTTGTCCATTTGTCCCTCCCCACTGATCTCCCTCTCCCTCCTGGCACTTATCTTCGCAAACACAACAAGTGCTACACCTGACCCATGCCTCCTCCCTTACTGCTATTCCGGGCCCCAAGCAGTCCTTCCAGGTGAGGCAACACTTCACCTTTGGGTCTGTTGGGGTCATCTACTTTATCCGGTGCTCCTGTTGTGGCCTCCTGTGTATCGACGTAGATTGGGAGACCACTTCGCCGAGCACCTGCACTCCATCCATCAGAAAAAGTGGGATCTCCCAGTAGCCACCCATTTTAATTTCACTTCCCATTCTGACATCAATCCATGGCCTCCTCTACTGTCACAATGAGGCCATAGGTTGGAGGAGCATTCTGTCTGGGTTGCCTCCAACCTGATGTTATAGAATTCAATATTGAGTCAAAAGTCTACAACCAGGCCAGATGTAAGAAAGTTTGCCACCTCTACATCTTCAAGTTTGCCTTGGAGCTGATTGTAACAGTGCAGGAGGCCACAGACCAGTGGTCTGAGTGGGAGTGTGATGGAAAAGTTGATATTTCTGTTGTCTGCCACTTGAGATCACCCCTGTGGAACAAGTGCAGATACTCTACAAAACATTCACTCATTCCATACTTTAATTTCTTCAATGTACAGTACTGTGCAAAAGTCACAGAGTCATAGGAAAGTACAGCACAGACCAGGCCATTTGGCCCATCTAGTCCATGCCAAAACCATTTAAGCTGCCTACTTCCATTGACCATAGCCCTCCATCTCCCTACCATCCATGTATCTATTCAAACTTCGATTAAGTATTGAAATCGAGCTTGCATGCACCACTTGTGCTGGCAGCTTGTTCCATACTCTCACTACCCTCTGAGTGAGAAGCTTCCTCTCACGTTCTTCTTAAACTTTCACCTTTCATCCTTAACCCTTGAGCTCCAGTTGTAGTCCCACCCAACCCCAGTGGAAAGGAAGAAAAGAGAAATCTGCAGATGCTGGAAATCCAAGCAACACACACAGCATGCTAGAGGACTCAGCAGGCCAGGCAGCTTCTATGGAAAAGAATAAACACTCAATGTTTTTGTCTTGAGACCCTTCATCAGGACTCAATCCTGGAAATGTTTTTGTGAACCTGCTTTGGACCCTCTTCAATGTCAGCACATCCTTTCTTAGATATTGGACCCAAAACTACTCACAGTACTTGCTCTAAGTGAGGCTCACCAGTGCTTTAGTTAAACGTTGACATTATAATCTGTCAGATTGTCTTTCCCAATTGTTTATGAAGTTAAATCAGATACTGTCTCTGGTAGAATGAGGATAAATGGTCAAGATTCTTGACGAAGTGGAGGAGCTATCAAAATGCTAACTGCATTGGAAATAGTCTACTTGGAGCATAGAAGAGGCCACAGGGAACAGGCCACTCTGCCCACAGTGTTGCGCTACACCAGCTAAAAAGCAAATCAAACACCCAAACATTAATCCCTCCTACCTACACCATGTCTATATCCCTCCATTTTCCTCACATTCATGTGCCTATCTAAATGTCTCTAAAAACCTCTAATGTATTTGCCTCTTTCACCATATCAGGCAGTGCATTCCAGACATCCACCACTCTCTAAGTTTAAAAAAAACTTACCCCTCTCATCCCCTCTGAACCCACCTCCTCTCTCCCTCAGCGCCTCCTCTCTGGTATTACACATTTCAGCCTTGGGGAACAGATACCCTCTGTCCACTCTATCTATACCTTTCATAATCTTTATATACCAAATAATGGCCAGATGTCAATTGAGATTCAAGGAATGGTGTCTCGGGTGGGAATTAATGACGTTAGAAGGGGAAGGGATAACATTGTAGAGAAAAATTGGCAATGTTACTATCTCCATAGAAACTAATACCCTTCGGACAAAACAGTCTAGTCATTTTCAGGTTTTGAAATTTCTGTGGAAATTCAGTGAGTTGGCAGAATTTCAGTGAAATGTACTTGTTAGTACAAAAATCTCAGCTGGAAATTACTGGAAATTCCAATTGTACTGGAATGTCCGAAGTACTGCAATTCCTGAGGTACAATCACGTTATAATTGTTATGGAAACTCTGTTCTTGATCCTTTAACTTTCCTTTTGCAGCTCTATTTTTGAAGGATGGAATTGTATTTCTCAAGAAATGGCATACACTGCAGATCTGCACACGTGAGTTTAACGTGGGTCTCTGGTGGTCTGGGGGGGTGGTTGTCATAGTCTGCTTCGTTTTTCCTACTTTTCCTAGGTCTGATGAAAAGTCATTGGTCTGAAATTATAAACGCAAGAGATAACTACAGATGCTGGAAATCCAAAGAAACACACACAAAATGCTGGAGGAACTCAGCAGGTCAGGTAGCATCCATGAATAAACAGTTGGAGTTCCAAGCTGAGACCCTTCTTCGGGACTGGAAAGGAAGGGGGGGAGATGCCAGAATAAAAAGATGGGGGAGGGGAATTTACGATGTAGAGGAGGCCGCATCGAGGACACCAGACACAATAGACAACCCCAGCAGATTTGCAGGTGAAGTGTTGCCTCACCTTTTTGTGGCCCTGAATGACCTGAAGCATTAACTTTGTTTCTTTCTTTACAGCTTGATTATTACGAGCAACTTCTGCTTTAACTTTGTATTTCCAGCAAAAAATTACTTTGTTTGTCACTTGTATCAATATGTTTTAACTACTGCTTTGAAGTTTTTATTATATAATCATCATCACAATGTCATTTTGTGCCGTGTCGTGTGACGTGCTAATCATAGTTTTGGCCGTAATTGTTCTTAGCAAATTTTTCTACAGAAGTGGTTTGCCATTGCCTTCTTCTGGGCAGTGTCTTTACAAGACGGGTGATCCCAGCCATTATCAATACTCTTCAGAGATTGTCTGCCTGGTGTCTGTGGTCGCATAACCAGGACTTGTGATGTGCACCAGCTGCTCATCCGACCATCCACCACCAGCTCCCATGGCTTCACGTGACCCTGATCGGGCGGGGTAGGGGTTGGGGGGTGCTAAGTAGGTGCTACACCTTGCCCAAGGGTGAACTGCCAACCAGCAGAGGGAAGGAGTGCCTTACACCTCCTTTGGTAGAGACGTATTTCTCACCACCGCCCCCCCCAAACATGAGTAATCTGCTGAAAAGCAGACCAGTGTTTAGAGAGTACAGGAGTTGAAATTAGTCCTTGGTGCACTGTGGTATGCCTGGGACATAACGCTGATTTCAATGATGACATTTTGGAAGCAAAGGAATTGACCTTCAAAAGTGGGACATGCCATTACTCTGTCACCCCTTTAGCAAATCAGGTAATCAACGGTGAATGTCTCTCCCCTTAACTGCGGAATATCAGTGAAATTTCAATCAGTTTTGAAATGCTTCTGAGAAACATTGATCTGGTGCAGTCACGAGGAAATCTGCAGATGCTGGAATTTCGAGCAACACACACAAAAATGCTGGTGAACGCAGCAGGCCAGGCAGCATCTCTAGGAAGAGGTACAGTCGACGTTTCGGGCCGAGACCCTTCGTCAGGACTAACTGAAAGAAATGATAGTAAGAGATTTGAAAGTGGGAGGGGGAGATCCAAAATGATAGGAGAAGACAGGAGGGGGTGGGATGGAGCCAAGAGCTGGACAGGTGATTGGCAAAAGGGATACAAGGCTGGAGAAGGGAGAGGATCATGGGACGGGAGGCCTAGGGGGAAAGAAAGGGGGAGGGGAGAAGCCCAGAAGATGGGCAAGGAGTATAGTGAGAGTGATGGAGGGAGAAAAAAGAGAGAATTATTTTTAAATATAATAAATAACGGATGGGGTACGAGGGGGAGGTGGAGCATTAGCAGAAGTTAGAGAAGTCAATGTTCATGCCATCAGGTTGGAGGCTACCCAGACAGAATATAAGGTGTTGCTCCTCCAACCTGAGTGTGGCTTCATCTTTACAGTAGAGGAGGCCGTGGATAGACATATCAGAATGGGAATGGGACGTGGAATTAAAATGTGTGGCCACTGGGAGATCCTGCTTTTTCTGGTGCAGTGTTTCCTTTCTCCACAAGGTGGCAGATTTGGGCTAAAATCCGCACCTTTGTCACTTTATACCATCCTCGTTTTCTACTTTTCATTTGGACAGTCTTCAGAATTTCTTGTAATTTAGAAAGCTTTGTTGTCTCTAACACTTATTCCTTCAGTTGTATTGATGGATTTTTTTTTTTTTTTGGTTGAGAAATATCCACTAACGTCTCTTTGAGTGTAACAGTATACGGCTACTGTTTTCGTCGCTTTGCTTCCAGTGCAGCTGAGGTGGCTCATTTTCAGCAACTTATTTCCTCTCAATTTTCAGGGATGTCTTGTTCTCCATCAGTGTAATGTTCCCTTATTGCCCTGTTTGCTGTAGTATACATGGATCTGGGACCATTTTTTAAAGCTATTCACAGTACGTTTGATATTGAAGTATATATACATTATATAACCCTAAGGTTTGTCTCCTTACAAGACAAGAAACCCTAAAGACATACAAACACCCAATGTGCAGAGGGAGAAAAAACACACGAATCGGGCAAGCAGCAGCATTCGGAACTAAAGTGAGCCCATAAACATGAAGTCCAGACCAGGCCCATCGCTTCAGCCTTGGTCCATCACAGTGGAGCAAAACCGAGATCACAGACCCAAAGCCCTGAGTGGGCCCACACCCTCAGCCTCAGTGCAGTGAAGAGTGGAGCAAACATCGTGGAGCAGCATGCAGATCCAGCCCGACACTTGCCTCCAGTCCCAATGTTTAAATCGTCAAACATCGGCTTGTTCCTTCCCCTAAGCACTGGGTTCCGTCGCATCGATACGCTCTGGGCCTGGACCTGCCACCAAGTTCCAGCCTGTACCCAACTTTTCCAAATCCACCTGGCACTTAGATCGGTCCAACCTCGCTCTCAGTGTAGATGGACGGGCTCTGAAATTCCTCCGCTGTGAATTTTTTTCCACTTTGCACACCCTGACTCCTTCTCAACCATGCCTTGGTCTTGCTCCAACCATTTCTGCTCGAACATGATCCATCAAGGTCCACCCAGTATCTGTCTCGTAATTTTCTACAGTGAGGGTATCGTTGATCCTGCTGTCTGCTTTGCTTGAAACCCTTCACTGCAGGCTTTATAACTGTTCACTGCAATTTCATTTCTAAATATAGAGCCAAGCCACAGTCCCATTCGAGGTAGGCAGAATCAGGTCAATTCATGTACAATGGGAATAGGGAACTTGGAAGATTTGAGAATAACTGAATGAATGATGAAATGGCTACAATTTCAAACATGGCAGTCTATTTGAGATTTTATTCTACCCTTGATGTAAAAGATTGAATCTTGCATTTCCTCACACATTGACGTCCATCTTGTCGCACATCAGCTTTAATTACAAAGCAAATTTCACACTAACCTATTCAATCACTTTGTCAAAAACATTGAGGCCGCATTGAAAACCTTTCAGAAATCCAAGTGCATTACATCCACTGGATTCCCTCGGATCTGTTCTAGAACTCAAACAGATTAGTCAAACCTGGCTTTCCCTTCATACACTCCGATTCTACGCAATACTAATATTCTTTTCAAGATAACACACACAAAATGCTGGAGGAACTCAGCAAGTCAAGCAGCATCGATAGAACTGAATAAACAGTTGACATTTCAGGTTGAGACCCTTCTTTAGCACCCTTCTTCTTTTCAAGATGATCTGCCTTTCTATCCATCATAGTAGGTTCCTGGGTGGCGGGTTGGAGATGCGCCTCCACCAGAGGAGGTGTAAGGTGCTCCTTCCCTCCACTAGCCTTGGGATATTAGATATTAGATCAGCCTTGGGAAAGGCGTAGCAGCTGCTTAGCGCCATGGGAGGTGTGGATGATCGTGGGAACAGCTGGTGCATATCACAAGTCCTGGCTCTGTGACCACTGACACCAGGCAGACAGTCTCTGAAGAGTATTGATAGTGGCTGGGATCACCCATCTTGTAAAGACACTGCCCAGAAGGCAATGGCAAATCACTTCTGTAGAAAAGTTTGCCAAGAACAGTCATTGAAAGACCATGATTGCCTATGTTATATGACACCGCCCATAATTACGATGATGAGTAGCCTCCAGCATTTGCCGTCCCACTGATCTTAGACTAATAGGTTATTAGTTCCATGCTTTTTCTCTCTCTTTTTTTCTTAAGTAGTGTGGTCATATTTGCTACCTTCCAATCCAGAGGGATATTCCAGATCCTGCAGAAACTTGGACATTTTAACCAGAGCATCTCTATTTCCGAATCTTTCAAAAGATGCTTCCTACTTTCATTCCTAAATGACCTTCCCAATTATAAAATTATACATCTTTAATATTAATCAGTTTGCCGTTATTATCATTTGAGCCAATTGATAGATTTTCTCCACGATCTAATTGTAAAATTTTTGGTATATTTTTCTTTATTGCTGGCGGTTTGATGTTTACTTTTAGAAGCTTTTTGTATGATGCATGGCTCTAGGGTTGTACACCTAATGGGGTTTTTTCCCCACTTTTTTTTTAATTATCACAAAATTTTCTAATCGTTAAGATAATGTTTTTTTCCCTTGAGATATTGTAAGTGTTGTTACTTGGATGTACCCGTGTATCTTTTTTGAATAATATAATAATAAAAAGATTTGGGAAAAAAAGATATTAATCAGTTTGCTTCAGCACACTTCTCAACTGATATTTGAAAATCTTTTTTTTCCCCCCAGTTCCCTAAACACCTCTACTTGTGGTTCAGCTTTGGCCTTTCTGGAAGCGCTCTGAAATGCTTGTTGAGAAAAATATGTTCCAGTTACAGCGTTTTATATGTTAAAACAAATAAGCAAAGTAAAACTAGTCGTGTGACATTGGGCATTGAAGTCAAGGTGATTTTATCTGACAAATCAAATCAAGTTTAATGCTATTCTTATTATTTAATCTAGGACATTAGCCAGTGCCATTCAGGAGGAAGCAGTTAGACCAATTACTAAAATGTTGGATGAGCATTCTAAAAGAAGAAAATCAGTATGTATTTCCTTTTTCTACAGACTGAAAGTATCTCTCTTTATTTTTTTTTGGTGTTGAGTTATTTATTTCTGATTTGAAGTTTGCATTAATTTCTCCATGCTCTGTCCATTTTTGAACTTCAAACTTTTACATCAGATGGACAATGCAGTTGAAAAGTCCTCAAAGCTTGTCACAGGCAACTGGAATCAACAGATTCAGGTACAATTTATAATTATAACATTTGTCTCAATGATGCCCATCTTGCATGAAACATGGCATAAAATCATTTGGAAGTCAGAATGGAAATTAATTCTACTAACATTGTTTTATTTACATGAAGTTATTTATTTATTCATTGAGATACAGCATAGTATAAGCCCTTCGAGCGGCGCTGCCCAGCAATCCCCCGATTTGACACTAGCCTAATCACAGGACAATTTACAACGACCAATTAACCTGCCAACTGGTAGGTCTTTTGATTGTGGAAGGAGAATTTTACAAGCTCCTTACAGGCAGTGGCGGGAATTGAACCTGGGTACTTGGTACTGGAAAGCTTTGTGCCAACCACACTGCTACCGTTCCGCTCCTGTATTGATGAGCGTAATTTGTAAACTGTGGATTCTGAGATTAATAATTCTAAAAAAATACATATTGTCTTGCTTTATCAAATGTTGTCACAAGGGACGGGCAGCCTTGTGTATTCACCACTTTCTAATTCCAAGTATAATTAGTTAGAATGTTGATACATTACAGTGTAAGAAGAAAGTGATGGGACTTACCAAAGACCGTGAAGCTGTATTTCGTGCTGTGGAAAGCAACAAGCAAGTAGTATCTGAAAAAGAGAAAAATAAGGTTTTTGATTCTTATATTTAAAGTGATTAAATTCAGCACCATCTTGTCATTTTCTTTTTAATGACATCCAATATAATTTAAATAATTTTGTTAAAATGATTTACTTAACTTTATTGTTTGGTTATAGGTCTTTAGCATTGAAAGTTTCTGTGGCTAGAAATGGGTCTGTTGGGTCCTGATTATTGTAATCTATATATAGAAGTGGTATGCATTAAAATATAGAGCAGTGTTTCACTGCATCTGTATAAGGAATTCAAGAAATGATATTATATCTTTAGCTGCAGGTCCCATAAAACCTGATTGTCCATTCAATATCTTCATTGGGAGAAAAACACAACTTTTCTCACCTTCATTCCTGATTGTGCAGTATAAGGTTAGAAATTGAATTTATAGGGGAATTGACTGTGTTGACTGCAGAACCCAGTTAGAATTAGGTTTAATATATAAAATATAGTACATTAAATAGGTAGTGCAAAAATGTTGGGAGGAAGTGTTGATGAGTTCAGTGTCCATCAGAAATCAGAGGGCAGAGGGGAAGGAGCTGTTCCTGAATCACTGAGTGTGTGTCTTCAGGCTCCTGTGCCACCTCCTTGCGGGTAGCAATGAGACAAAAACATGTCCTGGGTGATGGGGGGTGGGGAGGGGGGTTCCTTAACGATGGATGCCTTTTTGGGTCATTGCTTCTTGAAAATGTCCTGAATGCTGGGGAGACTAGTGCCCAATATGGAGCTGACTAAGTTTAAAACTTTCTGCAGCTTATTTCAGTCCTGTGCAGTGCCATGCCCCCCACAAACAATAGCAGACGATGATACAGCCAGTTACATTGTTCTGCATGGTACACCTGTAGAAATTTGAAAGTATTTGGTGACATACTAAATCTCCTCAAACTGCGAATGAAATATAGCTGCTGTCCTGCCTTCTTTGTAACTGAATCAATATTTTGGGCCCAGGGTAGATCCTCAGAGATGTTGACACCCAGGAGCAAATTACTCAGTCTTTCCACTTCTGATCCCTCCATGAGGACTGATTTGTGTTTCCTTGTCTTACCCTTTCTGAAGTCCAGTCATTTCTTAGATCTTACTGATGTTGAGTGCGAGGTTGTTGCTGTGACTAGCTGATATATCTTGCTTCTGTATGCCTGGTGTATCTGTGTATGGATGTATAATGAGAGTCAGTCATATTGTGAGTTAAGTTTATTCCATTTTCTTAAATAACTATTCATTGAACTTTAAAATCTAAATACAATATTTACAGCTTATGTGAATTGATGTGAGATAAAAATATTTTTGTTACATGTTGGAGTGATTCTATTTATGTTATTGAATTGTTTGCTGCTAATGGTTCAATTCCACAGCTGCAAAAAAAACTGAAAAAATCAACAGAGATGCTGTCAAAAGTAGACCAACAATATTATGATCTGAACAGAGCCGGTGAAGACGTCAGGTTGAAATGGGAATCTGTGTTTGAACAGTCTTACCAGGCAAGTAATAAGTATCTTCAAAAAAACTGTTGAAAAGATTGCATAATTAATACAAAAACATTATTCAGGAACCAAAAGAAATTTTGAAAGTAAAAAAAAACTCCTACAAAGTAGTAATGGTTACCTATTCATTTCCTAACAGTTTCAATGGAAATTCCATTTTCATTTAGTTCTGCACACCAATATAATTATTAATCATGAGGGACTCTAATTAGCATCTAGGCCAGGCAAACTCTTGAGCATTAGTAATAAGACCATAAGATATAGGAGCAGAATTAGCCCATTTGCCCCATTGAGTCTCCTCCGCCATTTCATCTTGGTTGATCCATTTTCCCCCTCAGCCCCAGTTTCCTGCCTTCTCCCCATATCCCTTCAGGCCCTGACCAATCGAGAATCTGTCAACCACTGCCTTAAGTGTATCCAATGATTTGGCCTCCACAGCCGTCTGGGCAAACAAATTCCCAAGATTCACCACTTTCCGGCAAAAGAAATTCCTCCTCATCTCTGTTCTAAAAGGGCACCCCTCTATTCTGTGTTCTCTCGTCTTAGACTCTCCCACCATAGGAAACATCCTCTCCACATTCGGTCTATCGAGGCCTTTCAACATTTGATAGGTTTCAATGAGGTCACCCCTCATTCTTCTGAATTCCAGTGAGTTCAGGCCCAGAGCCATCAAACGCTCCTCATGTGATAAGCCTTTCAATCCTGGAAAAAAGAATTTTGGGATTGGTATTGTATACATTTCTCTGACATTAAATGTACCTATTGAAACTTATTAAATCGTTTTCATGAACCTCCTTTAAAACCTCTCCAATATCAGCACTTCACTGTTCACTGTTGGGGGAGATGTCTCGTCAGGGGAAGGCAGCAGCAGCCAAGTTCATGGCACCATGGGTGGCTCTGCGGCACAGGAGGGAAGGAAAAGGAGAGCTATAGTGATATGGGATTCGATTGTAAGGGGAATAGATAGGCGTTTCTGCAGCTGCAAACAAGACTCCAGGAGGGTATGTTGCTTCCCTGGTGCAAGGGTTAAGGATGTCTCTGAGCAGCTGCAGGACATTCTGGAGTGAGAGGGTGAACAGCCAGTGGTTGTGGTGCACATAGGTACCAACGATATAGGTAAAAACGGGATGAGGTTCTACAAGGTGAATTTAGGGAGTTAGGAGGTAAACTAAAAAGTAGGACCACAAAGGTAATAATCTCTGGATTACTACCAGTGCCATGTGCTAGTCTGAGTAGAAATAGGAGGATATTTCAGATGAATACGTGGCTTGAAAAGTGGTGCAAGGGGGAGGGATTCAAATTTCTGGGGTATTGGAACCAGTTCTGGAGGAGGTGGGACCGGTACAAACAGGACGGTCTGCACCTGGGCTGGACTGGAACCAATGTCCTAGGGGGAGCGTTTGCTACTGTTGTTCAGGAGGATCTAAACTAATGTGGCAGGGGGATGGGAACAAGTACAGAGAGACAGAGGGGTGTAAAGTGAGGGTAGAAGCAAAAAGTAGTAAGGTGAAAAGTAAAAGTGACAGGCCGGCAAATCCAGGGCAAAAATCAAAAAGGGCCACTTTTCAACATAATGGTATAAGGGCTAAGAGTGTTGTAAAAGCAAGCCTGAAGGCTTTGTGTGTCAATGCAAGGAGCATTCGTAACAAGGTGGATGAATTGAATGTGCAGATAGTTATTAATGAATATGATATGGTTGGGATCACAGAGACATGGGTCCAGGGTGACCAAGGATGGGAGCTCAACATTCAGGAATATTCAATATCCAGGAGGGATAGACATGAAAGGAAAGGAGGTGGGGTGGCATTGCTGGTTAGAGAGGAGATTAACACAATAGAAAGGAAGGACATTAGCCAGGAGGATGTGGGATCGATATGGGTAGAGCTACATAACACTAAGGGGCAGAAAACGCTGGTGGGAGTTGTGTACAGGCCACCTAACAGTAGTAGTGAGGTTGGGGATGGTATTAAACAGGAAATTAGAAATGCATACAATAAAGGAACAGCAGTTATAATAGGTGACTTCAATCTACATATGGATTGGGTGAACGAAATTGGTAAGGGTGCTGAGGAAGAGGATTTCTTGGAGTGTATGCGGGATACTTTTCTGAACCAACTTGTTGAGGAACCAACTAGAGAGCAGGCCATTCTAGACTGGGTATTGAGCAATGAGGAAGGGTTAGTTAGCAATCTTGTCGTGCGAGGCCCCTTGGGTAAGAGCGACCATAATATGGTGGAATTCTTCATTAGGATGGAGAGTGATACAGCTAATTCAGTAACAAAGGTTCTGAACTTAAAGAAGGGTAACTTTGAAGGTATGAGACATGAATTAGCGAAGATAGACTGGCAAATGATGGTTAAAGGGTTGATGGTGGATATGCAATGGCAAGCATTTAAAGATCGCATGGATGAACTACAACAATTGTTCTTCCCAGTTTGGCAAAAGAATAAACCAGGGAAGGTAGTGCACCGTGGCTGACAAGGGAAATTAGGGATAGTATCAATTCCAAAGACAAAACATACAAATTAGCCAGAAAAAGCGGCACACCTGAGAACTGGGAGAAATTCAAAATCCAGCAGAGGACGACAAAGGGCTTAATTAGGAAAGGGAAAAAAGATTATGAGAGAAAACTGGCAGCGAACATAAAAACTGACTGTAAAAAGCTTTTATAGATATGTGAAAAGAAAAAGATTGGTTAAGACAAATGTAGGTCCCTTACAGTCAGAAACAGGTGAATTGATCATGGGGAGCAAGGACATGGCAGACCAATTGAATAACTACTTTGGTTGTGTCTTCACTAAGGAGGACATAAATAATCTTCCGGAAATAGTAGGGGACCGAGGGTCTAGTAAGATGGGGGAACTGAGGGAAATACATGTTAGTAGGGAAGTGGTGTTAGGTAAATTGAACGAATTAAAGGCAGATAAATCCCCAGGGCCAGATGGTCTGCATCCCAGAGTGCTTAACGAAGTAGCCCAAGAAGTAGTGGATGCATTAGTGATAATTTTTCAAAACTCTTTAGATTCTGGATTAGTTTCTGAGGATTGGAGGGTGGCTAATGTAACCCCGCTTTTTTAAATAAGAGGAGGGAGAGAGAATCTGGGGAATTATAGACTGGCAAGCCTGACATCGGTGGTGGGGAAACTGCTAGAGTCAGTTATCAAAGATGTAATAACAGCACATTTGGAAAGCGGTGAAATCATTGGACAAAGTCAGCATGGATTTGTGAAAGGAAAATCATGTCTGACGAATCTCATAGAATTTTTTGAGGATGTAACTAGTAGAGTGGATAGGGGAGAACCAGTGGATGTGGGTTATTTGGATTTTCAAAAGGCTTTTGACAAGGTCCCACACAGGAGATTAGTGTGCAAACTTACAGCACATGGTATTGAGGGTATGGTATTGATGTGGATAGAGAATTGGTTGGCAGACAGGAAGCAAAGAATGGGAATAAACTGGACCTTTTCAGAAGGGTAGGCAGTGACTAGTGGGGTACCGCAAGGCTCAGTGCTGGGACCCCAGTTGTTTACAATATATATTAATGACTTAGACAAGGGAATTAAATGCAGCATCTCCAAGTTTGCGGATGACACGAAGCTGGGCGGCAGTGTTAGCTGTGAGGAGGATGCTAGGAGGATGCTAAGAGAATGCAGGGTGATTGGATAGGTTAGGTGAGTGGGCAAATTCATGGCAGATACAACTTAAAGTGGATAAATGTGAGGTTATCCAGTTTGGTGGCAAGAACAGGAAAACAGATTATTATCTGAATGGTGGCCGATTAGGAAAAGGGGAGGTGCGATGAGACCTGGGTGTCATTGTACACCAGTCATTGAAACTGGGCATGCAGGTACAGCAGGCGGTGAAAAAGGCAAATGGTATGTTGGCCTTCATAGCAAGAGGATTAAAGTACAGAAGCAGGGAGGTACTGCTGCAGTTGTACAAGGCCTTGGTGAGACCACACCTGGAGTATGGTGTGCAGTTGTGGTCCCCTAATCTGAGGAAAGACATTCTTGCCATAGAGGGAGTATAAAGAAGGTTCACCAGATTGATTCCTGGGATGGCAGGACTTTCATATGATGAAAGACTGGATGAACTAGGCTTATACTCGCTGGAATTTAGAAAATTGAGGGGGGATCTTATTGAAACGTATAAAATTCTAAAGAGATTGGACAGGCTAGATGCAGGAACATTGTTCCCGATGTTGGGGAAGTCCAGGACGAGGGGTCACAGTTTAAGGATAAAGGGGAAGCCTTTTAGGACCGAGATGAGGAAAAACTTCTTCACACAGAGAGTGGTGAATCTGTGGAATTCTCTGCCACAGGAAACAGTTGAGGCCAGTTCATTGGCTATATTTAAGAGGGAGTTGGATATAACCCTTGTGGCTAAAGGGATCAGGGGGTATGGAGAGAAGGCAGTTACAGGGTTCTGAGTTGGATGATTAGCCATGATCATACTGAATGGCAGTGCAGGCTCGAAGGGCCGAATGGCCTACTCCTGCACCTATTTTCTATGTTTCTATCAGTACTGTATCATCCGCATAGTGGAGGTTGTTGATATTGTATCCTCCTATACTTATTCCAGGTAGGTCTTGTATGATTCTCATGATATTTTCACTGTACAGGGAGAACAGGTCTGGTGATAGAACACAACCCTGTCTGACTCCTCACTTTATTGGCTGATATTCAATTTCGTTGTCTATCCGTATGGCTGCACTTTGTTGCCAGTAGAGATTCCTGATTATTGTTATATCTTTTCTGTCGATATTAATATCTTTAAGCATTTTCATGATGACTTGGTGTTTCACTGTGTCAAAGGCGTAAACCTCCACTGGTAATGCCTCTGAATTTCAAAAGACTCTGTCTTGTTAGGTGGCATTTGTGCTCTACAGACTTGTTGAAGCCTGAGTAATTTCCAGCACTTGCAGTATACAAGACTTCCAGTATATGAGGAATTGCAAATGTAGCTGTTGTTAACATTGAATGTTCCTGTTTCTGACATGGTAGGTGGTAGAACCCACTTTTTAAATACTTTTTGTAAGATGAATTAATGTAAAGCTAAAGTTGTAGTTTAATCATTTGTACTTCTTAACTTGTGTACTTTTCAGTAAGTGGTAGTTTGTCCCCATTCACTGGCAGAAAGCAGCATAGCAGTTAAAGTAATAGCTTATCACCATTCTCATTTTTCATTGGCTAAGTACATTACCTGCGTGATTTAATTGGGCAATCATTGGTTTATTTTATCGAAGGAACTTCTCTTATCTTGATTATGAAAGTGATGGATGTTTCATAGGTTCAATCTTTAATTTGTATCTTCAGCTTGTGACTGCTTTTCATTCATCTTCGCTTTGTTTCCCAGCTCTTTATTTAGTTTGTATGTTTGTTTGTACTTTAAAATAAACAATGGTTAAGAATTTAAGACTGCTTGCCATTCTTGACTCCTGGATCAGAAAATAAACAGAGATTGTACATAGGAGAAGGTCATTGATAAAACCAGAACTCAGGGTACTACCCAGAGAGGAACTGTCAGAATTGTTTGGGTCAGTGAGGGCTGAATGAGCACAGTTATTCTTCTTTTGCTAGGCAGTGAAGCGTTTGTAGTCATAGTCATACTTTACTGATCCCAGGGGAAATTGGTTTTTGTTACAGTTGCACCATAAATAATTTAATAGTAATAAAACCAAAAATAGTTAAATAGTAATATGTAAATTATGCCAGGAAATAAGTCCAGGACCAGCCTATTGGCTCAGGGTGTCTGACCCTCCAAGGGAGGAGTTGTAAAGTTTGATGGCCACAGGCAGGAATGACTTTCTATGACGCTCTGTGTTGCATCTTGGTGGAATGAGTCTCTGGCTGAATGTACTCCTGTGCCCAACCAGTCCATTATGTAGTGGGTGGGAGACATTGTCCAAGATGGCATGCAACTTGGACAGCATCCTCTTTTCAGGCACCACCGTCAGAGAGTCCAGTTCCATCCCCACAACATCACTGGCCTTACGAATGAGCTTGTTGATTCTGTTGGTGTCTGATACCCTCAGCCTGCTGCCCCAGCACACAACAGCAAACATGATCGCACTGGCCACCACAGACTCGTAGAACATCCTCAGCATCGTCCGGCAGATGTTAAAGGACCTCAGTCTCCTCAGGAAATAGATACGGCTCTGACCCTTCATGTAGACAGCCTCAGTGTTCTTTGACCAGTCCAGTTTATTGTCAATTCGTATCCCCAGGTCTTTGTAATCCTCCACCATGTCCACACTGACCCCCTGGTTATTATGTTTAGTTTTACCAAGGGTTATTTAAAGCTACACTCAATGAAATGCTGCCTTGTTCTCAATAGTAATCTCTCCCATCTTCTCTCTAAAATACAGTTCTGTTGCACAAATTTGAAGCAGGACTTTGAGACCTGGGACAGAGTAGTCCTAGTGGAACCCAGTCTGAGAAACAATGTGCAGATTATTGAGGGTATCACTTTTTAACACTGTTAGCGACCCATCCCAGGTGCTACACAAAGGTGACCTGCAGACTAGCAGAGGGAAGGAGCATCTTACACCTCCTTTAGTAGAGACATTTCTCCACCCCACCTTCCCATGTTATTGCTTTGCATGTTTTTAATGAATTATGTTTCCTATGTTGAGGGATTCTAAAACCAGAAGACAACAGCCTCAGAATAGAGGAACGTCCATTCAGAACAGAGATGAGGAGGAATTTCTTTAGCCAGAGAGTGGTGAATCTGTGGTATGCATTGCCTCAAATGGCTGTGGAGGCCAAGTCATGAGGTATATTTAAGCCAGAGGTTGATAGGTTCTTGATTAGTCAAGGCTTGAAGGGATACCGGGAGAAAGAAGATTGGTGCTGAGAGGTAAATGTATTGGCCATGGAGAAATGGCAGAGCAGACTCAATGGGCCTAATTGCCTAATTTTGCTCCTATATCATATGGTCTTATAGTGTTAATGGTGGCAAACACTTCAGCCATGACTTTTGTACATGTGCTTTATTCTGCCATCATTGAGGATGATGATAGTTTTTAGAGAAAATTGTGCATATTGGCTCACTACTTGTGAAAATATTTCAGAGCTGTGTTTGTAATGATGTGTAGACTCTACTGCTCTGTAGGAAATGTACAGTATACTCCCATAATTAAAAGTGATCTTGATAAAATACTGTTTATTGAGCAGTAATTGACAGGGACAGTCAGGATACCTGCCCTAGTTCCCTCTGGAATCGTGCCATGAGATCTTTCTCATTCACCCATGTGGACAAATAAAGCCTTTGTTTAACATCTCAGGGGAAAGATGACACTTTTGAAATAAGGCCGTAAGATATAGGCCATTCAGCCCATACTGTACCATTCTATCATTGCTTATTTATTGTCCCTCTCAATCTTATTCTCCTGCTTTCGCCCCGTAACCTTTGACGACCTGAGTAACCAAGAAACTATCAACCTCTGTTTTAAATACACCCAATGATCTGGCCTCCACGGCCACCTGTGGCAATGAATTCCACAGATTCACCACCTTCTGGCGAAATAAGCTCCTCTTAATTTCTATTCGAAAGGATGTACTTCTATTCTGAGGCTGTGACCTTCGGTTCTAGACTTCCCCGCAATGGGAAACATCCTCGCCACATCCACTCTATCTCAGCCTTTCAATATTCGAGAGGTTGCCCTCGTTCTTCTAAACTCCAGTAAGTACAGGCACAGAATCATCAAACATTCCATTTGTCTTAACCCTTTCATTTCTGGGATCATTCTTGTGAACCCCCTCTGGACCCTCCCCAATGTTAGCACATCCTTTCTTAGAAAAGGAGCCCAAAACTGCTCACAATACACCAAATACGGTCTGACCAGTGCCTTACATTGTTGCTTTTATATTCTAGACCTCTCAAAATGAATGCTCTCAATGTCAGCCTACTCTTCCGGTCTGTGGAGCTTTAATCCACAACCTCGTCATTCAGAGGCGAGAGTACTATCAATTCAAAGATTCAAAGTGCATTTATTATCAACGTATGTATGCAGTATACTACCCTGAGATTTATCTTTCCCATAGACAGACATGAAACAAAAAAACCATGGAACCGATTCAAAGAAAAGCATCAACCTCTCCATCCCCTATATGCAAGAAAAAACACATCATGCAAACAGCAACAAAAAAAGTGAATAACACAATATCAAGAGTCCAGACATAGTTCAGTTCAGTGTTTGTTATCGGCAGGCCATCCCAATTCAAATTGAAGTCACTAGGCAAACAAGGAAAGGACAGCAGATACCTTTTCTTAAAAGAAATTACTGAACTCGGTGTTTGCATTATAATCAGTAGTTTCATTGTCAGTAGCTTTTCTTCAGATTTACTTAATCAAATGAATTTAAATTTTCCATGCTGGTGTAGAGGATTTTGACATGCCACATGATAGCTCACAGATCTAATAATTGTTACTTTCTTCTTCCTAACAGGTAATCCATGATTTGGAAAAAGAGAAAATAAAACTCCTGTCTAATATCTTAAATAAATACAGCCAGCATATCAATTGCTTTGGAAGAACACTAATAGAAGTAAGGGTAGTATAATCAACTATAAAACATAATTACTGGAGTTAGAGGAAAAACTGCAGTTGAGCAATATTAAGTAAGCAATTTTGAAATCTTGATGTATTTCTGTGAAGATAAATCTTATTTTGTTTGTCATACAGCGTCAAATGCAAATTCATCAAGTTGTACAAAACGTCAGTGTCGATCAGGATATTCGGTCATTGTTGGATAATGCATCCATTTTATCAGATGAAAACAAAATAGGATTTCTACTGACAGATTATTATGTAGGTATTACTGTGATATTCAGTATTAGCATGTATTTCACCATTTTACAGTGCCTGCATTTGTAAATGTGAAAAAAAAAGTTAAAGAATGTAAAAGTTAATGAAATAATTGAAGGGCAGTATCCTGTTATATCATCAATGGACACTAAATAAACCAAAGCTGTTTGGTGGATGAGTCCCAAATTATGGAACTCCTCACATCAACCACTTGTTGGTTCCAGGATGAACCTCATTACACCACTGGGTATCCCAGGAAGTTATTATTTAGCTGTGTATATTTAAAGCAGAGGTTGATAGGTTCTTAGTTAATAGGAGTGTCAAAGATAATGGGGAGAAGGCACTCAGTGCTATCATCCCCTCAAAAGTAATCAATAAGCTTCAATACCTCCTGTGCGACTGGATCCTCAATTTCTTCACTTGCAGACTCCCCAAGTCAGTTCAGATCGACATCTCCTCCACGATCTCCATCAGCACAGGTGCACCATGAGGCTGTGTGCTTATCCCCTGCTTTGCTCACTTTACTCTTCTGACTGAGACTAAGCACAGCTCCAATGCCAGATTTGAGTTTGCTGATGACACCACTGTCAGTGGCTGAATCAAAGGTGACGAATCAGCAGATAGAAATGAGTCTCGAAATCTGGCTGACTGGTGCCATAACAATAACCTTTTACTCAATGTCAGCAAGGCCAGCCAGTCCTCATTGGGGGACAGAGGATCTGTCCTGGGTCGTGCATGTAAGTGCCATTACAAAGAAAGCATGGCAGCGCCTCTACTTTTGAAAAAGTTTGTGAAGATTCGCCATGTCATCTTAAAAGTTTGACAAACTTCTATAGAAATGGAGAGTATGTTGACTGGCTACATCATAGCTTGGTCTGGGAACACCAATGCCAATGAATGGAAGAGTAGTGGATACTGCCCAGTTCACAGGTAAAACCCTCCCCAGAATTGAGCATATTTACATTGAGTGCTATTGCAGAACCCCTACCCCAACCATCAGGTCAACCTCTCTTCTCACTGCTGCCATCAGAAAGCAGTTACAGGAGCCTCAGGACCCACACCACCAGGTTCAGGAAATTATTACCCTTCAACCATCAGGCTCTTGAACTAAAGGGGATAACTTCACTCAATTTCACTTGGCAACAACCTACAAACTCACTTTTGAGGACTCTTTATCTCATGTCCTTGATATTTATTGCTTATTTGTTTATGGTTGTCTTTTTATTTTGCATTTGCACAGGTTGTTGTCCTTTGCACATTGGTTGATGTCTGTCCTTTTAAGGGGTGGTCTTTCATTGATTCTATTGTGTTTCTTGGATGAAAATGAATCTCAGTGAGGCATATGGTGACAAATAAGTACTTTGATAATAAATTTACTTTGAATTTTGAAGGCATGAGAGTGGGGTTGAGGGTGTAATAAATCAGTCATAATGGAATGGCTGAGCAGATTTGGTGGGCTGAATAGCCTAATTCTGCCCCTAAGTCTTATGGTCTTGGGATCTATAGACTGGCCATTCTGGGACAGAATAAGAGATGTGTCTCAATCTCAACATGGCATTTGAGAAATTTAAATTCAAGTAAGTGTGTATGCCGAACTTAAAACTAATATTGGTAATCATAATCTCATAACTATCCAATTATTATTTTTAAAATAGTTATTGGGTTCATTAAAATTCCCCTTCTTGCCCAGTCTCTTGTATACAACTAGTATATGACTCCTGAACACTGCAATGGGGCTTACTCTTTATTTTCTCAGTTCAAAAGTAATTTAGGATCGACTACAACTGCTGGCCCTGCCGTTCATGTTCTGAAAAGTACAATACTTTTCTGGAGAAAAGGAAATTATTATTTCAAAGTTCAAAAGTAAATGTATTATCAAAGTACATATGTCACCATATACAACCCTGAGATTTGTTTTCTTGCAGGCATACTCAATAAATCCAATAACCATAATAGAATCAATTATAGACCACACCAACAGGAACACCCAGGATGCAAAAAATAAACTAAATACAAAAAAAATTAATAAATAAGCAATAAATATCAAGAACATGAGATGAAGAGTCCTTGAAGAGTCCTTAGAAGTGAGGCCATAGGTTGTGGGAACGGTTCAGTGAAGAGGTGAGTGAAGTTTTCCCCTCTGGTTCAGTAGACTGCTGGTTAAGGGGTACTAACTGTTCGTAAACCTGGTACTGAGAGTCCTGAGGCTTCTGTACCTTCTTCCTGATGGCAAAAGCGAAAAGAGAGCATGGCCAGGGTGGTGGGGGACCCTAATGGTGCTGCTTTCCTGCAACAACACTCTTTGTAGATGTGCTCAATGGTTTAGAGGGCTTTACCCAAGATGGACTGGGCCGTATCCACTACTCTTTGTAGGGATTTCTATTCAAGGCCACTGGTGTTTTCATACCAGGCTGTGTCTGCATTCTGTTATTTTTGATTTCAAAAACTCTACAATCTGATAATACAAAATGGATTACAAGTCTGTCTGTCTTTCCTGTAATGACTATAGTCGCTGAAGAGAGTTTAATGGGATGATGGAAAGAGGGTGGATGTAAATATAACATTTTCTCAAAATGCAGTGCCTCTACTTTCTTAGGTGTCTGCAGATTCAGCATGACATCTAAAACTTTGACAAACTTGTGTAGAGGTGTAGTGGTGAGTATATTGACAGCCTAATATGAAAACGCCAATGCCTTTGAACAAAAAGTAGTGATTTGGCCCAATATATCACGGGTAAAACCCTCCCAACGATTAAGCACATCCACATGAAACTCTGTCGCAGGAAAGTAACATCCATCATCAGAGATGCTCACCACTGAAGTCACGCTTTCTTCTCACTACTGCCATCAGGTAGAAAGTACAGAAGCCTCAGGTCTCTCACCACCAGGTTCAAGAACAGTTACTACCTCTCAACCATCAGGCTCCTGAATAAATGGGGATAACTACACTCACTTTCACCATTATTGCAGTGTTCCCACAACCAATAATCCAACTTCAGATACTCTTTATCCCATGTTTTCGGTATTTATTTACATTTGCAGAGTTTATTGTCTTCTCCACTCTGGATGATCTTTCTTTGATCCTGTTACTGTATAGTTACTACTCGACACATTCACTAAGTATGCCCACAGGAAAATGAATCCCAGGGTGGTATCTGGTGACATATATATACTTCAATTATAAAATCTTTGATCCTTGAAAATAGGAGGAAGATGCTAGGAACAGTATGGATGAAGGGAGGAGGAAGGCTGGACTATCACTGAAAATCCAAAGGCTTCAAGAGGACATAGACAAAATAAAGAAGGGCCAACAAGGTTGCAGTGACCCTGATTTTCCTCTAAAATTGCACAATTTGTATTAGAATAAACAAGTTCTGAAACAAAGGATATTTATTCTGGACACTTTACAGGTTTAGAGAAGATGGTTAGAACAAGTTTCAGAAATCCATCATTTTCAAATTCAAAAACTGATGAAGCAACTGCGTCAATGAGAGATGAGGTATTAATTCTACTGCTATTTGATAGAAAATGGTATAAGAAATGAAAGAGTTATAAGAAAACAGATTAAGAAGTTACAGTAATTAATATCACCACAGATTAATTAGATAAATGGTACTTGCTTGTAAACAAATCTATTGTACTTATAAATATGAAAGTCGTTTTTCTTTATTTTTTGGTTACATTTACCTGATATGCAATATGTAGATTCTGAATCTGCTTCTACAGCCACTGGAGGACCCACCATTAGACAACACCTTAGGAAAACTTCTTACTCAACTCGAGTGATCCTTAAGAATGGTGAAATAGATGATCAGTCTTGCAGAGTATGAATAGATCATTAACCACAATTAAATGAAAATACCAAATCCAGTATATAGATCTGCTATCTAAAACTAAACCTAGACTCCAAATGGAAGCAGTGAGAGAGTTTCTCCGGAATAGCTTTTTCTGCTTTGTTCCAGTGTCACTGAGCTCTTAACTTGTACTTTCGCGTCCAGCTGCATTGTGGGTGTGAAGAGAAACTACCACGTACTGCTACTTGTCATTGTGGGAATGATGCTAAATTTATAGTCATAGTAATAGAAAGGTACAGCATAGAAACAAGTCCTTGAGCCCATCTAGTCTATGACAAAACCTTTAAACCTACTCCCATCGATCTGCATCGGGTCCATAGCCTTCCATACTTTCACCATCCATGTACCTATCCAAACTTCGCTTAAACGTTGAAATCAAGCTCGCACACACCACTTGCGCTGGCAGCTTATTCCACACTCTCACAACCCTGTATGTGAAAGTTTCCCCTTATGTTCCCTTTAAACTTTCAGCCATAACCCATGACCTCTGGTTGAAGTCCCACCCAACCTCAGTTGAAAAAGCCTTCTTGCATTTACCCTATCTATACCCCTCATAATTTTGTACACCTCTATCATGTCTCACCTCAATCTTCTATGTTCCAAGAAATGAAGTCCTGACCTATTCAATCTTTCTTTATTACTCAGGTCCTCCAGACTTGGCAGCATCCTTGTAAATTTTCCCTGTACTCATTCAACATTATTTACATCTTTCCTGTAGGTAGGTGATTAGAACTGCACACAATACTCCAAATTAGGCCCGATCAGTGTTTTATACAACTTCATCATAATATCCCATCTCCATGTGCTATTAATTTGCACATTTATCTGTTCAAGAATGTAATTAAAATAAAATCGATATCATAAGTGAGTTCCTTACAAGAATGTAAAATATTGTGCCCACATTATATATTTTTTCATGGAATGTATTTTCTACCTGTAGTCAGCACTGAAACTAACACTCTTGGAAGTAAATCTCTACAAACTTACATCATCTATGGCAGAACTAGAAGGAAATCCCAAGCCTTTTCATCCACTGAGTGATAACATCACTAACTGGAAAGATAAGGTTAGTTCTTGTTTAAATTAACAGCACAACTGTCACAATATAAGTAGCAGCTGTTGGGGGGGGGGGGTGTGGGAGGAACAACGTTTCAGATCAAAGTCCTGCATCAGACTCGGGTGGAGAGGAAAGATAGTCGATATAGAGAGAAGGCAGCGAAGAGTGAGACAGAAGGGGTGGGGAAAAGGGGGAGTTTGGAGACAGATGAAGGTGGGTAATAGGTGAAAGCGGACAAGGGGGAATAAAAAAAAAAGGCAGGCTGCACATGGAGCCAAGTGGGGAGGGTGAAGGCGGTGACAGAGGCTGCAGGGTGACAAGCAGGGACCCAAAGGTTACAAGTGCAGGGGGTGAGGCTGTAAGTGGAGGTTGGGGGAACACAGGAAGAAAGGGTTACATAATAGTGGAAAACTATGTTCATAATAGTGGGTTGTAGACTACATTGGGCAGATAAGAGTTGGGCCTCCCAGTGGCAGTGAAAAAGGAAAGGTCAGTGTGGGAGCTGAAATGGCATGCACCAGGGAACTCAGGATGGTCACTAGAGTGCATGTACTCTGCAAACTGGTTACTTGATAACATTGAGGTAGAGTGTGCTTCAAGAATGCAGTAGATGAGATTGGGAGATGCACATGAATCTTTGCCTCACCTGGAAGGGCTGTTTAGAACCTTGGGTGATGAAGAGGAACAAGTGTTGCACCACCTGTGGTTGCAGGGAAACATGCATGGGATCAGGGAGGGGTGGGTGAGGAGGATTGGGAGAGCATCATCCCTGCAAGTGGAAAGTTGTTGGGAGGGGAAGTAGAAGTTTAATCATGCTAAAACCAGTAAAAAGTATCTTGGTGTTGGGTCAATAAAGGCCTTTGTTAGGCACTCAAAACCATGCCTAGATTCTTAGATATATTTCAGTTAAGTATAGCCGTATTGAGGTGCAGATGTGTTTCTACTAAAGGAGGTTTAAGGTGCTCCTTCCCACCGCTAGCCTGCAGGTCACCATTGTGCAAGGTGTAGCACCTGCTTAGTTCCATGATCAGGGTCACGTGAAACCAAGGGAGCAGGTGGTAGATGGGCGTTTGAGCAGCTGGTGCATATCACAAGTCCTGACACCAAACAATCTCGGTAGAGTATTGATAATAGCTAGGGACATCCATCTGAAGACACTCTCCAGAAGTAAACAATGGCAAAGTATTTCTGTAGAAAAATTTTCCAAGAATAATCCTAATTGCCTACATCATATGACATGGCACACAATGATGATAGCAGTGGCTTAAGACATTTGAGTAAGAGCAGCTGATTAATTTAGAAACTTTCTGCTGAGGTAGGATGGTAGCAAGTGCACCTATAAAGGCTAGTACTTTTACTGAACTAATTGCATCTTCCCAATGTATGCTATAATATAGCAGCGGTGGAGGCGGATACAAAAGGGTCTTTTAAGAGACTCCTGGATAGGTACATGGAGCTTAGAAAAATAGAGGGCTATGGGTAACTAGGTAATTCCTAAAGTATGTACATGTTTGGCACAGCATTGTGGGCTGAAGGGCCTGTATTGCACTCTAGGTTTTCTATGTTTCTATAACCACAATGATCTTAGACCACAGTAATGGGTGCAACTACAGGACAAACAGTACCAGTTGAGAAGAGTATTTTAAACACATTTAAAGTTCAATTCAAAGAAATAATTTCCATAGAATGCAGTGGATGTTTACCATCCTGATTTCCAGGATGTGGGATTATCCCAAGTGTAGATTTAAGTATGTGAGGTGATCTAGTAGAAACTAACGCCTGCAGGATTTGGTAGTTAGGTGTCAGGATGATGTTTAGCCTGGCTGTAGTGTCCAGAACCAGGCTGGTGTATCTTTAGAAATCTGCATCCAGGAGTCTGTTTAAGAGAGATTTTTGGATATTAAAGGAAACAAGGGACATGTGATTAGTACAGGAAAGTGGTATTGCGATAATAAATGAACCATGACCTTACTGAATGCTGGAGTGTTCAATTGCCTACTCCTATTATCACCAGATTGGTAGATTATTTTCTTTTTAATCAAATCTATTGAGTTACAAATAGTGACATTGCATGTGTTGATGATTAAATTATTTTGGCAGGAATATTATCACAGTTTGGTGCAGATATCACGTCCTGTGAAAATGAAAACTATACATCGGAGGAGCCTGACAGACACTATATTTTTGGACGACAGTAATCATCACCATGGACCCGACACCCAGCAACTGTCTGAACCTATATACGCAAATCAGACAACTAATTCACATCATACAAAAATAAGGATCAAACAATCGGAAACAGCTGCAGGATCAGCTGACTACGGTAATTTGGATGAACAAATCCATTTTGGGGATAATTGTCTTTTTAATCCATGGAGCTGTATTATTTGGTTTCTAGTGTGACAATGCAAAGAAAACTAATCAAATTATTAAAATTAATTTTGATTCTTAACAGTTCTCTTTGCTTTTGATGTAGGTTATGTATTTATATTTTCAATTTTTAAGGCATACAAATAGCTGTTGCTTTCTGTGACATTCGAAACTTAGTAAGTATTAGCAATGAAATAATGCAGTCTTAAATTTTTAACCTTAAATTTTCCAATCTTAGTTTGTTCTTCGAGGCCATGGCAAAGGTTCCCAACCGTTTTGATGCCATAGACCAATAACATTAAGCATGAGATCTATAACCCCAGGCTGAGAACCCCTGTTCAAGGGTAAAGGGAGAAGATTGGAAAATGAAAACCTACTAATTAAATTCTTCTCTTGTAGGGATTTTAGCAACATAGATAAATGCTTTAGGAACTAATTACATAGACAATTGGAACATTTGGATTCAGTCTGTTATGAGTAAAAGGAGTCACAAACTTGTGCCAGCCTTATGAAAATAGCTGGCAATTATTTTCAAGAAAATGGCATCTTTAAAAAAAACTTTAAAAATACATTTATAAGTGTACCTTAATAAAGCTTAGCAATCATGAAATTGTATCATTTGTGCAGAAACAACAGATAGTGTTACAAAATTTTATGGGTTGCCATGCAGAGAAAAAGAGGCAATTGCAACATTCATTCAACTACTGTAGCTTCAAGGTACAAATATCAAATGTATAGGTCAGTAAAAAATACTGCAAATTTTCCATTTGCACCTAGTCATTGGCTTAGACTCATAGTCAGTCATAGAATGGTACAGCTCTGCTGCCCATCTGGTCTATGCTGAACCATTTCAACTGCCTTCTCGCATTGACCTGCACCAGGATCACAGCCCTCCATACCCCTACCATCCATGTACCTATCCAAATTACTTTCAAACATTGAAATTGAGCTAGTGTGTATCACTTGTGCAGGCAGCTTGTTCCACGCACTCACCACCCTGAGTTTCTCATGTTCCCCTTCAACTTTTCACCTTTCACCCTTAACCCATGACCTCTGGTCAGTAGAAAAAGCCTGCTTGTATTTACCCTATGTGTACTGCTCATAATTTTGTATACCTCTTCTAGATGATCTCTTAACCTTCTATGTTCCAAGAAATAAAGTCCTAACCTGTTCAATCTCTGCTTATAACTCAGGTCCTCCAGACTCAGCAACATCCTTGTAAATTTTCTCTGTACTCTTTCAAATTTATATACATCTTTCTTATAGGTAGGTGGCCAAAACTATACATAATACTCCAAATTAGGCCTCACCAATGTCATATACAACTTCAACATAACATTCCATTCTTCTTCTGGTTAAGAGGAAAAATAAGAGAGGTTCACAAATGAGAAAAAACTGCAGATGCTGGAAATCCAAGCAGCACAAGCAAAATACAGGAGGAAGACAGCATCTATGGAAAAAGAGTACAGTCAGTGTTTCAGGCTGAGACCCTTCAGGACTGAAGATGAGATGGGTTGCTGGGTGGTGCAGCTCGAAGGGCTGTATCGCAATAAATAAACAAAATGGACATTGCTAGTTTTGCTGGACAATAGCAAAATGCTCTAAAGCTCTGTTTTGTGTTCTTAAAGCTACAGTTGATAATCCTGGTCAAGAGGTTGGAACCTGCAAGGCTCTATATGATTATGAAGCTGCTAGAGATGATGAACTTAACCTGCAACAAGGTGAGTAAATGGCTAGGGTTGAAGCGGGTTTTTGTAATCTTGTTGCATGATGATAATTACTGGCATTAGATGTACCGTAGGATTGAGAAATCTGAACTTAACAGTGGCATTGTATATGGTGTAAATGGACAGCAATAATTATAACTGACAGATCAGATGCCTTGAGTGCATATTATGACTATGTACTTTTTCCTCTGTAGGTGATGTACTTATTATTTACAAGAAAGATGTGACTGGATGGTGGATTGGTAGTTTGCGAGGAAGAAAGGGCATTTTTCCAGCTACTTATGTGGAGGAATTGCCGCAAAAGGAAAACAGCACATCAGAAGCATAAAAGAATAGGGACTCATGTCATCACCTATCTTTGGCTGAAAATGGGATGGTATGACAAAATACACTGGACCTTGAAGAAATGGAAATACTATCATATGGATTTCTAACACATTTAAAGTCAACACTAATTTCCTGTTTTGGATACAGATCTTTTATATTGTCATACTATATCAACAGATTTTAAAAGGTTAGAATTTATCAAGAAAACTTTATCCTTTTGTGACCTTTGAATAGTGTACAAATCGGAGGTGAGCGTGATTGAGAGGGCATTTAGGAGACAAGGTGAGTATCACCTGAATTAGGTTGAAAGACCTTAACCGAGAATTGTGAATCTAGTGTCAAATCAATTACGAGAAAAATATTAAATGTAAAAGATCGGATTTAAGAAGGCTGTAAAAAGTAAAAAAAAAAACAATTATTAAAAAAACAATTCTCGCTGAATTTTCTATTTTTCAGTGATTGGCAGTGTTTACCACATTGCTTTAACAGAAGGATAATTAGATTGAAATGTACCACAACTCTCCCTGTGATGAACTGAGTCTGTTTCTACCACAGAAGTGTCACAACCTCACACTCTTCAGTACACAAGTCACATGCTAGATACTGAAATGTCAGTTACAAGCAACTGAAGGGATCCTCATTCCCTTGGACAGCAGTTTCTAGAGTATCAGATAGACAACTCACCTGTACTTGCTAATTCATCTATCATCAAGTTCCACCCTAAATCTAAGGCAGTTATGGGCAATACAAATTGATAAATTATAAACAGTACAGTACAAATTTTGACTGATATAATAATTCAGATATTTTTTCTCCTCCCAATCAAGTTTTAGGCTATGTCCTTTTCAAAACAATCACATTTATGAAAAGTAACACTCTATTAATACTATTACCTTGAATAGTTTTTGTGTTCTGTTGTACGAATGAGCAGTTGGGCACCATTTACAAACACTAATATTGTCAAAATAAAACTAATGTTTTATCCAAATACAAATATTAAAGTTTAAACAGCACAGGTGCTGATAATCTAAGGCAAAATTAATTCTAGCTTAATCACAAATAAAAATGTTAAACACATCTATTAATTCTCACCCTTGCCATACACTAGTCAAAAATGACATGAGCACTTACATCATACAGGATCCTCCTGAAATACATCTCCTATGCCACTTCAGCACAATATAAAAACAATAAAAAAGCATTCTAATATGCTCCACCCAAGCACAAAATGAATACCAAGCACTTCAAGAATTAGCTGTCCATTACTGTCTTTAGCATTGCAGTAAAAAAATTAACACTCATCTACAAAAAGGACAAAAAATGTTTATTATCCACAACTGCAATAAACTGTAATATTGAAGCTATCTTGTATTCCTGTCAGAAATAGATGAATTATTATTGACTTCTATAATACATGCAACAACCTCCAACAGACAAATAGTTATTAACAAGAGTAACATTTTAACATATTACACAATAAAATACAAAGTTTGTGGCTGACAAAAATAAAGAAAAACTACATTTAAGTTGAACACAAAACAGGAATGCATCTTGGAAGTTAAGCTAGTTCAGTAAAAGCTTTCCTAACATTAGCAAGAAATGCAGAAAAATTGTTGGTTTCCTTGAGTTTTTCCTGTAGCAGAGGCATACATTCCAGTGGTGGATCACATGACGTGACTGGAAAAAAAAAAGAAAGAAATTCGGCAGAATGTGAGCTATAATGTGTATAGTTACATTTGGAACAAATAGCATGTTGTACAGTTGCTGTATGAGCTTATTGTGTATGAACAGCAAGGTACTGGACCAGAGCAGACAAAAGATACAAGTTCAAAATCCCACCAAGGCAAGATGTAAAAGTGAATTTTTAAACCTACTTAATGCTATTTCAAACAAGATATCTGTAACTAGGAGAGTGCTAACTATCTAGATTCGTCAATTGAAATTGTAGTCTACACTACACTTCAAACTTGTATGACTCACAGGAAACAGGGATGGGCTATAAAATATATGTACAGAAATCTGACACTTCAAATTATTTTTTTTTTTACAAACTACTGATAATCAACAATTTATGCAGTATTATCCTTCTGGGCTATTAAATATGCTTCACTCTTGGTTCTCAAAAACCTGACTGGAAATCAATTTCTTAGTTTCTCTAATAAACAAGCTAGAAAATTGTTAACAAATTTCAAAACTTGCCCTTTGAATATATCAAAAGCTCTGACTTACCTCTGGACACCAATTTTATTTTTCCTTACAATAACTATTTATCTGCACGAAGTCAATAGCAAAAAGTAAACACTTAATTCAAAATAAGATTAGGATCCATACTACATATGCTCAAACAATTGACACCTGTGCTACATTAATATTTATTGCCTACAACTCTACCTCAATAATTCCAATCAAACTCAGCAGCAAACTCTGAGACCTGGGATTTAACGACTCCAATGTGCAACTGGATAATCAACTTCCTGACCAATGGACTGCAACCAGTAAGGATCTACTACAGGGGTTCCCAACCTTTTTTAATGCCATGGACCCCTACCATTAACCAAGGGGTCTGTGAACCACAGGTTGGGAACCTCTGATCTACTGGATCTCCTCTTGGGGAATGGGACAAGGCAGGTAACAGTAGTGGGTGTAGGGGAATACTTTAGATCTAATTATCATAATTCCATTAGTTTCAAGATAATAATGGAGAAGGATGGGACTGGTCCTCGGGTTGAGATTATAAATTGGAGAAAGGCCACTTTTGAGGGCATGCAAAAGGTCCTAGCAGGTGTGGACTGGGACAGGTGGTTTTTGGGCAAAGGGCTGCTTTGTAAGTGGGGGGCCTTCAAAAGTGAAACATTCACAGTACAAAGTTTGTATGTTCCTGTTTTTGTGCAGTAAAACTGTACTCGGCCCCCCTACATTGTACAATACAATGTGCTTCCTGTACATTCATGATTGCATAGCCAGTTTCTGCTCCAACTCTTATCTACAGAATTACAGATGATATCATAGTGGACCACACCTCAAACAATGATGAGTCAAGTACAGGAAGGAGATCAAAAACTTAGTAAAGTGGTGTCAAGATAACAACCGTTCCCTCAATCTCAGCAAAACAAGAGGTGGTCATTGACTTCAGGAAGGGGAACAATCCACATGCTCCTGTCTATATTACAGTGCAAGATCTAGAAGGCTGACAGTTTCAAGTTCCTGGCGTGAACATTTCCAACCAAGTGTATACCACAGCCAATACAGCCAACCAATGTCTCCGCTGCCTTAGGAGGCTAACGAAATTTGGCATGTTCCTGTCAACCTTACCAATTTTTATCAATGCACCACAGAAAACATCCTATCTGGATGCATCACAGCTCAGTATGGCAGCTGTTCTGCTAGTGACCACAAGAAATAGCAGAACATTATGGACACAGCTCAGCACATCATGGAAACCAGCTTTCACTTCTCAATGCCTCAGTAAAGCAGCCAGCATAATCAAAGATCCACCCATCCCAGAAATTCTGTCTTCTCCACTCTTCCATCTGGCAGAAGATACAAAAACCTGAAAGCATTTTCCACCAGGCTCAAGGATAGCTTCTTCTACTCCACTGTTATAAGATTATTGAACAGTTCCCTAATATGATAAGGGGGGCTCTTGACCTCACTCTAGCTCATTATGATCTTGCATCTTATTGTCTACCTTCAGTGAGTTACTCTGCAGCTGTCACACTTTATTCTGCATTCTGTTATTGTTTTACCTTGTGCTACCTCAATGCACTATATAATGAATTGGTCAGTATGAACAGTATGCAATGATAAGTTTTTCCACTGTACATCAGTACATGTGCCAATAGTCATACTTTATTGATCCTGGGGGAAATTGATTTTCATTACAGTTGCACCATAAATAATAAATAGTAATAGAACCATAAATAGTTAAATAGTAATATGTAAATTATGCCAGGAAATTATGAAATAACTCCAGGACCAGCCTATTGGCTCAGGATGTCTGACCCTCCAAGGGAGGAGTTGTAAAGTTTGATGGCCACAGGCGGGAATGACTTCCTATGTTGCTCTGTGTTGCATCTCGGTGGAATGAGTCTCTGGCTGAATGTACTCCTGTGCCCACCCAGTACATTGTGTAGTGGATGGGAGACATTGACCAAGATGGCATGCAACTTAGACAGCATCCTCTTTTCAGACACCACCGTGAGAGAGTCCAGTTCCATCCCCACAACATCACTGGCCTTACGAATGAGTTTGTTGATTCTGTTTGTGTCTGCTACCCTCAGCCTGCTGCCCCAGCACACAACAGCAAACATGATAGCACTGGCCACCATAGACTCATAGAACATCCTCAGCATCATCCGACAGATGTTAAAAGACCTCAGTCTCCTCAGGAAATAGATACGGCTCTGACCCTTCTTGTAGACAGCCTCAGTGTTCTTAGACCAGTCCAGTTTATTGTCAATAATAAACCAATTCCCAGTGATCAGTTTGATGCGGCTGATTGAACTTAGAAGCACATGTGCAGTGCAGCCAGACTAACAAACTATCACCACGCTACTAAAAAAGAAACAATGATGCAGTTTGGATTGACAAACAGATATGTGGAACAAACTTCCATCAAAAGCTGCTAACTTTAAAAAGCACAAAAAAATGCAAAAATAAACAATTCTGATGACAGTATACAATCACAAACTAAATGTATTTAATATTTATTGGATGCAATCCTTCCCTCTGTTCAGGCAAGAGGACAGGGATAATGTTAACCAAATCTATAATCTAGCAATGAATACTGGATATGTGAAAATTGTATAATCATAAGACCATAAGATATAGCAGCAAAATTAGGCCATTTGGACCATCAAGTCTGCTCCGCCATTTCATCATGGCTGCTCCATTTCCCTCTCAGCTCCAATCTCCTGCCTTCTCCCCATATCGCTTTTTGCCCCGATTAACCAAGAATCTATGAGCCTCTGCCTTGAATATACTTCATGCCCTGACTGATCACAAAACTGTCAACCTCTGCCTTAAATATACCCAATGTCATGGCCTCCACAGCCGCTTGTGGCAACAAATTCCACAGATTCACCGCTCTCTGGCTAAAGAAATTCCTCCTCAGCTCCATTCTAAATGGACGTCCCTCTATTTCAAAGCTGTGTCCCCTGGTCTTAGACTCCCCTACCATAGGAAACATCCTCTCTACATCCACTCTATTGAGACCTTCCAACATTTGACAGGTTTCAAGGAGGCCCTCCCACCTTATGAATTCTAGTGAGTACAGGCCCAGAGCCTTGGATATCAGGAAATATTTATACAGAACTGTCTCATAGTAGCTTAAATATGGGAAAAGTCATAATGGTGTAGGTTATGCAACTCACTTTTTGCTTTTAAGATTAAATACCATTTTCTCAAAATAGTCATACCTTCATAATTGCCCTCTTCATTAAATTTCAGTAAGAATGTAAACAGCTGCTCAGGGTTTTTGCTGTTGATGCATTTGAAGATAAACTGCAGCTGTTCCCCTGTTGAAGAACCAAAAAAAGGATGTTCAAAAAAAAAACATACAAACTGAGATATTACTTCAAAAATCTGGTCCAAACATTCAAGTCAATGCTACTATACTATGAAGATATATCTTATGTTTGTTATTTTCTTTGCTGATGTACAAGTACACTTTAACTTGGTCCAAATAACAAAAGAAATGCAATATATTGAACAAAGTTAGAAAACAAAGATTGCTATGTACTTTTATAATCCATTATTTTCTTCAATAAAAAACATTAAGTTAAATATTAAAGATTAATTATTTTCAAATTTGCAGCTGAAAACACATAGCATTTTCTACATAAAAGACTTTCCATTTTCCTACCATGGACCTTTCGAATTTCCAGACCCATTCGCTTCTTAAACATTTCTGCTGATGTATTCAATTTTTTAAGTTTTGCTTTATTTTCTTGCTTTTGTGCAGAAATTACTATTTGTGCAAGGAAAAAAAGTAATTATTTTCATGGCCAACAATACAAGAACAGTTTCAGGAATGATCAGCATGAACATTGATTATTAATAACAATAGTTATTTCTGCAATTCGAATTAAATTAATTAATTGAGTGATTGATTATATTACTCAAATTAATTTTATCAAAGCACAGATCAGTTATATATCCTTTCCTCATAAAAAACACACATACATTCCTGCTTTTTAGCAAGTGCTTCCTTCAGCTGCTTGATTTTTTCTAACACTTCTTGCTTTTGTTTTTCATTATTTTCAAATTTTTGGTCTGCAATCTGTAGATCTTCTCGCATTTTCTTTATTAATGCATTCTGCTCAGCAATCACTGCAAGAGAAAGGCAGTTCCTATTAGAGGAGTTATTTCATGACATGTATAGAACTGGTATTTAGCAGTTCATTAAGCTCATACCCTTTTTGCTCATTTTAATTTTATCACACATCTGGTCCTCCTCTTCACGTATTTCAATGCATCTGTCTGTAAAACAAATTAATAACTATAAGATTTTGAGGGGAAAGAAAATTAATATATAGAAATTAGCCATTAGAAAATGATTTTTACTAAACTATCCATGACAAACATTCATAATTATTTAAATGGTGCAAATGGAGTTCAACCTGAGTTTTCGGTGGAGAACTCCATTTACAGGTCTAGGAAACTATATTGCAACAGGTAAAACAAGTAAAAAAAAAAACAGCATTGCCAGAACAAGAGAAATTCAAACCAACAAACTATATACATGTACTCTGATATCAAATTTGGATGAACTATATTTCTCTCACTAAGGTCAAGGCAAAGTGAGAACATCCACTTCCCACAAAAAAAAAGCAATACATTAAAATATTCTGAATTCCTTTGAAATGAAAGAGCTTGAATTACTGCTTGTTTGTAGGGTTGTTTGCAGAGCCTGGAAGTTAGATCACAAACGTTTCACCAGCAGTTGAGGCGACATCATCGGTGTGCAATTGAGTGTTGTTTCTGCTGAGTGCTCTTGTTTGTACTAGTCCGACTTTTTGTTCAGATTAGTTGGCTGTCGCGCTGGCCGCTAGTCTCCATTGGGTCCCAGCCAACCGGATGGCTAAGTGATCTCCGCTGGCTCGGTCATTGTGAGTATTGGTCTCTTGGCCCCAATCCTGCAGATGCCTAGATTCATAAATTGCATCCAGTTCAACATGCTGGTTAATAGAGTCTTCTGTTGAGAATCAGGCTTCTAAGAATTATTTTAATTCCTTGTTTTGCGCTTCCGCCAGGAATTTTGAAGTTTCCCAGACAAACGTATATCCTTCTTGGTCTTCATGTACCGAGATGAGTGACAGAGGATCGTGTCTTATGACTCGCTTATGTCCATGTAGTCTCATGGATAGTTTTCTCCCCATCTGTCCTTCATAATGTTTGGGACAGTCTTCACATTGGATTTGGTCTATTGCATTTCTTCTCTCCATGTGGGCTGTTGGATTTTTGGGTCTTAAGACGAGCATTCTGATGGTTGTGCTGGGTTTGTGTGTTACCATTATTCCATGTGGTTGGAGCAGTCTTGCTGTCATTTTGGAAATATTGCTGATGATGGTAGGGTTAGCCTCTTTCCTGTCTGTTCAGTAGGAGTTAAAAGGTTGATCCCCTGTACAAGACACCTTCTGGTGGAGTTTTTTTGGACGGCCATTGTGTGTGAATACTTTGAAAAAAGGGTTTTCTTCTTTCTTCTTGAGGTCTGCGTGACTGCAGTATGAATAGCCTTTGGATGCAACTTTGTTTGTGGCAGAAGGACATAAGTTCATCTAGGAAACTACAAAAATCCTGGCAGAAGCACAAAACAGAAAGTTAAGAGAATGCTTTAACGCTTGGTTCTCAAGGGAAGACTATTAACAATCATATTGAATGGGATGCAATTTACAAACCTATGCATCTGCAGGATCGGGGCTGAGGGGTGAGCTGCAGGCACCCAAGGAACCAATACTCACAACAACCAACAACCAGGATATGGGCCAGCAGAGATCACTCAGCCATCCGGACGGCCAGGACCCAGCAGAGACTAGCGGCCAGTGCGACAGCCAACCAATCAGAACGTGTCAGTCCGATATAAATGAGAACACCCGGCAAAAACAAAACTCAATTGCACAGATGATGTCACCTCGACTGGGGGCGAAATGTTTGTAACACAACATCTAGGCTCAGCAAATAACCCTACAAACATTCCTTAATACTTCCCCACTTGCATCATACCTCATCTGGGCATAGTCTCTGGTCTAATCAAGCACACCACAACTTCAATATGCTGTTCAGATTACATCGAAGGGAACACAGACAGGTTACGTGAATGGATGAAACATGTAAAATTCTTATAAGACTTGCATGCAGGATTGATGTAGTGCCTGAAGCAAGGTTCTAAATAGCAGGTCAATGGTTCAGAAGAGGAATGAAATGAAATGTCATCCATGGAGGCATAGACTACCAAGTTTTTCAAGATATATTAATTGATTTTTCAAATGATATGGGGTTAGCAGGAAAGCAACATTGAGATCTTGAATGACAGAGCAGGTTTAAGGGGGAAAATTACAAACATCCTCTTCTATTATGTTCAACCTCCATGAAGTTGTTCATTATAAAAGGCTTTGAAGGCATAATTTTGATGGCAGAAATGTACAACTACAGGTTGACAACCTCTTATTCAAAATGCTTAGAACTGGAAGTGTTCCAGATTTTGAAATACATGTGATAGCTTGGGATCGCTAATATTTCCGACTCTGAAATTATGTGCTACCAGAGTATTCTTACACCTGTTCATCACTGTATGTTAAATTTTCATCAGCAATGACCTTGGCAAGCTCTTCAATGGATTTCTCTGCTGTTTCGTAATCAGCAGACTCGTTATCACCACAAATCTTTAAAACTTCAATGCTGTGCATTTTCTTAAATTTCTGCAATAACCTTCAATTTTCAGTTTGTCATGATAGATCTTTGCTGGTTTCCTGATCAGCATACCGTTAAGCAGCATATGTTCACTCCAATGCTGATAAATCCACTCTTTCAATACACATTCAAGATCTTCACTTCTCACTTTATGGAGTGTTTTTCTAGTTTTGAACTGAATTGACTTTATTACTTAAATCCTTCATATACATGAGGAGTAAAAATCCTCACATCACATCTCCGTCTAAATGTGCAATGTACAATTTATAATCAATAGTGTGTACAACAATGTAACATAGAAATACAGTTGTATAGGCATGAATTAATCAGTCTGATGGCTTGGTGGAAGAAGCTGCCCCAGAGCCTGTTGGTAGCAGCTGGACAGCTTGTGGTTGGGATGACTCGGGTCCTCAATGATCCTTCGGGCCCTTTTTACACACCAATCTTTGTAAATGTCCTGAATACCGTAAATTCCGGTGTATAAGCAGAGAACTTGGCCCTAAATATTGGTCCTAAAATTAGGGGGTCGGCTTACACAGAGGGTGTCAACTTTGGAAAAATGAATACACGGAAGACAGGTTGTATTTATCGGCTGTTTTTGAGTCAAGTTCATTCCACTGTCGACGCATGAATTCTTTGAATGGTTTGTTTAAACTCACATCTAGTGGCTGGAGCACAGACATCAAACCACCGGGGATGACCGCAATGTCCGTATTTTCAGCTTTCAGTGCTGCTTTTGTCTCACCTGACAAGTGCGCTTTGAACATGTCCCAGACAAGTGGCGACTTTTCCTTCCCAAAACCTTCGGGATGTTGACGCCTCACCTCTTTAACCCGCTTCGTCCATCCAGCAGTGTTTTTGGACGTAAACAACAACACCCTGTGGGAATTTTCTGAGCAACCTTTGTTTTTTGTCTCAACACAAGATCACGTCTATTCATAAATCGGGTGCACCAACTTTGCGTACCTTTGAAAGTTTCACTGCCCTCACGGTGTTTTTCGTCCCATTTCAACACTTGAACTCGAGTCATTTCTCTGGTAACAATGTATCCAGACGATCGCTGGCGATTCACCCACTCTAAAACTTTTTCTTCCCGTTCTGGCCACCGGCATGTTTTCCCGAAGTTTGCACATTTTGTCTTTGCCATTTCCCTCAGGGATGGGGGGGACGAATGAACAAGGGAGTCGCGTAGGGAGCCATCCCTGCGGAATGCGGGGGGGGGGGGGAGGGAAAGATGTGCTTAGTGGTGGGATCCCGTTGGAGGTGGCGGAAGTTACAGAGAATAATATGTTGGACCCAGAGGCTTTTTGTTGGATTTGTGGAACAATCTATGTTCCGTGCCTATTTTGGTATCTGTCCCCCACTTTTCCTTCGCTACATCGACGACTGCATTGGCGCTGCTTCCTGCACGCATGCAGAGCTCGTTAACTTCATTAACTTTGCCTCCAACTTTCACCCTGCCCTCAAGTTTACCTGGTCCATTTCCGACACCTCCCTCCCCTTTCTAGATCTTTCTGTCTCTGTCTCTGGAGACAGCTTATCCACTGATGTCTACGATAAGCCTACTGACTCTCACAGCTATCTGGACTATTCCTCTTCTCACCCTGTCTCTTGCAACAACGCCATCCCCTTCTCGCAATTCCTCCGTCTCTGCCGCATCTGCTCTCAGGATGAGGCTTTTCATTCTAGGACGAGGGAGATGTCTTCCTTTTTTAAAGAAAGGGGCTTCCCTTCCTCCACTATCAACTCTGCTCTCAAACGCATCTCCCCCATTTCACGTACATCTGCTCTCACTTCATCCTCCCGCCACCCCACTAGGAATAGGGTTCGCCTGGTCCTCACCTACCACCCCACCAGCCTCCGGGTCCAACATATTATTCTCCGTAACTTCCGCCACCTCCAACGGGATCCCACCACTAAGCACATCTTTCCCTCTCCCCCCCTGCATTCCGCAGGGATCGCTCCCTACGCAACTCCCTTGACCCCCCCATCCCTCCCCACTGATCTCCCTCCTGGCACTTATCCGTGTAAGCAGAACAAGTGCTACACATGCCCTCTCATTTCCTCCCTTACCACCATTCAGGGCCCCAAACAGTCCTTCCAGATGAGGCGACACTTCACCTGCGAGTCGGCTGGGGTGATATACTGCGTCCGGTGCTCCCGATGTGGCCTTTTATATATTGGCGAGACCCGACGCAGACTGGGAGACCGCTTTGCTGAACACCTATGCTCTGTCCGCCAGAGAAAGCAGGATCTCCCAGTGGCCACACATTTTAATTCCACATCCCATTCCCATTCTGACATGTCTTTCCACGGCCTCCTCTACTGTAAAGATGAAGCCACACTCAGGTTGGAGGAACAACACCTTATATTCCGTCTGGGTAGCCTCCAACCTGATGGCATGAACATCGACTTCTCTAACTTCCGCTAAGGCCCCACCTCCCCCTCGTACCCCATCTGTTACTTATTTTTATACACACATTCTTTCTCTCACTCTCCTTTTTCTCCCTCTGTCCCTCTGAATATACCCCTTGCCCATCCTCTGGGCCCCCCCCCCTTGTCTTTCTTCCCGGACCTCCTGTCCCATGATCCTCTCGTATCCCTTTTGCCTATCACCTGTCCAGCTCTTGGCTCCATCCCTCCCCCTCCTGTCTTCTCCTATCATTTTGGATCTCCCCCCCCCCTCCAACTTTCAAATCCCTTACTCACTCTTCCTTCAGTTAGTCCTGATGAAGGGTCTCGGCCTGAAACATTGACTGCACCTCTTCCTAGAGACGCTGCCTGGCCTGCTGCATTCACCAGCAACTTTGATGTGTGTTGCTACAACGTGTAGGCCTGTTTTCTTAGCAGGTACTGGTTCACAAAATTTCCACGTTCTGGATTCGGCAAAGCTGAGTACCAGCATGTGAGATCTTGTGATCTTTTCTGGTTAGATCAAAAACCTTTACAAAAGGGGTCAGCTTATACAAAGATAACATGAAAAAGTCACTTTTTTAACCTTGAAAATGGGGGCTCGGCTTATACTTCGGAATATACAGTAGTAGGAAGTTCATATCTACAGATGCGCTGGGCTGTCCGCACCACTCTCTGCAGGGTCCTGCAATTGAGGGAAGTACAGTTCCCATACCAGGCAGTGATGCGGCCAGTCAGAATGCTCTCAATTGTGCCCCTGTAGGAAGATCTTAGGATTTGGGGGCCCATACCAAACTCCTTCAACCATCTGAGGTGAAAGAGGCGTGGTTGTGCCTTTTTTTAAAATCACACAGCCAGTATGTACAGATCAGATGAGATCCTCGGTGATGTTTATGCTGAGGAAATTCAAGCTGTTCACCCTCTCAACCCAGAACCATTCATGTCAATAGGGGTTAGCCTGCCTCCATTCCTCCAGTAGTCCACTACCAGTTCCTTTGTTTTTGCGACATTGAGGGAGAGGTTGTTTTCTTGACACCACTGTGTCAGGGTGATGACTTCTTCTCTGTAGGCTGCCTCATTATTCAGTGTAGAATCATCAGCAAATGTAATTAGCAGATTGGAGCTGTAGGTGGTGACACAATCATGGGCATACAGAGAGTAAATGAGGGGGCTTAGGACACAGCCCTGAGGGGCACCTGTGTTGAGGGTCAGAGGTGCAGAGGTGAGGAAGCCCACTCTTGCCACCTGCCAGCAATCTGACAGCAAGTCCAGGATCCAGCTACGTATGGCAGGGTGAAGGCCGAGGTCTCTGAGCTTCTTGTCAAGCCTGGAGGGAATTATGGTGTTGAATGCTGAACTGTAGTCCGGAACAGCATTCACACATAAGCATCCTTCTGCTCCAGATGTGCAAGGACAGTATGTAGAGCTGTGGCTATTGCATCATCTGTCGATTGGTTGTGTTAGGCGAATTGTAGGGGATCCTGTGTGGGTGGAAGCACGCTGCAGATGTAGTCCTTGACCAGCCTCTCGAAGCATTTGCTAATATTGAGATGAGTGTGACAGGATGCCAGTCGGTCAGACATGTTACCTTGGTCTCTTTAGGTACACTTTTCATTAAGTTCTATTCACTACATATGTGAGGTCACTTCTCAGAACTGTCTGGTTGTGCAGAGACTTGTGCATCGCCTGGGAATCTTCCCAGAGCGCCTTGTGGAATTTTCCATTAGTGACATCATGTCAGTGCAGTGCTCAAAGTTTCAGATTTTGGAGCTTTATGGATTTCAGAATTTTGGATAAGGGGTACTCAACCTGTATTAGAAAAACAATTAGGGAATGGGAAGAATTTTCAGCGTTTGCTCAATCAGACCTTCTCTAGGGTGCTAATTCCTGACCTTAGGAATTAAATATGGAACCTTCTGACTCAGCTATAAAAATATCACCAACAGAGCAACAGCCAATGCTCACTTTTCCAATAAAATACTTCATGAGATAATTAATCTAACTATGACAATCATACCGTGAAGTTCAAAGTGTTTGTAACTAATGCATTTAGAAACATAGAAAACCTACAGCACAATACAGGCCCTTTGGCACACGATGCTGTGTCGAACATGCTCTTACTTTAGAAATTACCTACGGTTACCCATAGCCCTCTATTTTTCTAAGCTCCATGTACATATCCAGGAGTCTTAAAGACCCTATCGTAACAGCCTCCACCACCGTCACCAGCAGCCAATTTCACGTACTCACCACCCTCTGCGTAAAAAACTTACTCCTGAAATCTCCTCTGTACCTATCTCCAAGTACCTAAAAACTGTGCCCTCTCATGTTAGCCATTTCAGCCCCGGGAAAAAGCCTCCTACGATCAATGCTTCTCATCATCTTATACTCCTCTATCAGGTCATCTCTCATTCTCCATCGCTCCAAGGAAAAAAAAGCCAAGTTCACTCAACCGATTCTCATAGGGCATGCTCCCCAATCCAGGCAACATCCTTGTAAATCTCCTCTGCACCCTTCCTATGGTTTCCACATCCTTCCCGTAGTGAGGTGACCAGAACAGAGCACAGTATTCCAAGAGGGGTCTGACCAGGGTCCTATAAAGCTGTAACATTACTTCTCGGCTCCTAAACTCAATAACATGGTTGATGAAGGCCAATGCACCGTATGCCTTCTTAATTACACAGTCAACCTGCGCAGCAGTTTTGAGTAACCTATGGACTCGGACCACAAGATCCCTCTGAGACTCCACACTGCCAAGAGTCTTACCATTAATACTATATTCTACCATCATATTTGACCTACCAAAACGAACCATCTCATACTTAACTGGCTTGAACTCCATCTGCCACTTCTCAGCCCAGTTTTGCATCCTATCGATGTCCTGCTGTAACCTCTGACAGCCCTCCACACTATCCACAACATCCCCAACCTTTGTGTCATCAGCAAATTTACAAACCGATCCTCCCACTTCCTCATCCAGATCATTTATAAAAATCACAAAGAGAAAGAGTCCCAGCACAGACCCCTGAGGCACACCACTGGTCACCAACCTCCATGCAGAATATGACCCATCTACAACCACTCTTTGCCTTCTGTGGGCAAGCCAGTTCTGGATCCACAAAGCAGGGTCCCCTTGGATCCCATGCCTCTTTACTTTCTCAATAAGCCTTGCATGGGGTAACTTATCAAGTGCCTTGCTGAAATCCATATACACTACATCTACTGCTCTACCATCATCAATGTGTTTAGTCACATCCTCAAAAAAATTCAATCAGGCTCGTGAGGCACAACCTGCCTTTGACAAAGCCATGCTGACTATTGCTAATCATATTATGCTTCTCCAAATGTTCATAAATCCTGCCTCTCAGGATCTCCTCCATCAACTTACCAACCACTGAAGTAAGACTCACTGGTCTATAATCTCCTGGGCTATCTCTACTCCCTTTCTTGAATAAGGGAACAGCATCCACAACCCTCCAATCCTCCGGAACCTCTCTCGTCTTTCTTGATGATGCAAAGATCATTGCCAGAGGATCAGCAATCTCCTCCCTCGCCTCCCACAGTAGCCTGGGGTATATCTCGTCCGGTCCCGGCGACTTATACAGCTTGATGCTTTCCAAAAACTCCAGCACATCCTTTCCTAATGTCTATATGCTCAAGCTTTTCAGTCTGCTGTAAGTCATCCCTACAATCGCCAAGATCCTTTTCTGTAGTGAACACTGAAGCAAAGTATTCATTAAGTACCTCCGCTATCTCCTCCGGTTCTATACACACATTTCCACTGTCACACTTGACTGGTCCTATTCTCTCACATCTTATCCTCTTGCTTGTCACATACTTGTAGAATGCCTTGAGGTTTTCCTTAATTCTGCTCACCAAGGCCTTCTCATGGCCCCTTCTGGCTCTCCTAATTTCATTCTTAAGCTCCTTCTTGCTAGCCTTATAATCTTCTCGATCTCTATCATTACCTAGCTCTTTTGAACCTTTCATAATCTTTTTTTTCCTTCTTGTCTAGGTTTCCAACAGCCTTTGTACAACACGGTTGCTGTACCCTACCACCCTTTCCCTGTCTCATTGGAACGTACCTATGCAGAACGTCACGCATTTGCTACATCTCTGCCGTACGTTTCTGCCATACATTTCCCGGAGAACATCTGTTCCCTATTTATGCTTCCAAGTTTCCGCCTGATAGCTTCATATTTCCTCTAACTCCAATTAAACGCTTTCCTAACTTGTCTGTTCCTATCCCTCTCCAATGCTATGGTAAAGGAGATAGAATTATTATCACTATATCCAAAATGCTTTCCCACTGAAAGACCTGACACCTGACCAGGTTCATTTCCCAATACCAAATTAAGTATAGCCTCTCCTCTTGTAGGTTTATCTACATATTGTGTCAGGAAACTTTCCTGAACACACCTAACAAACTCCACCCCATCTAAAGCCCTGGCTCTAGGAAGTTGCCAATCATTATTTGGGAAATTAAAATCTCCCACCACAATGACCCTGTTATTATTGCACCTTTCCAGAATCTGTCTCCCTATCTATCTCAAACCATCAGAATGAGTGTGTCCCTCCTCTATCACCTGCCTATCTTCCCTTTCGCACGGTCTCCAAGTTTTCTCTATTTGTAAGCCAACCTCCCTTTCCTCCATCTCTTCAGTTCGGTTCCTACCCCCCCACCACCCCAGCAATTCTCATTTAAACGCTCCCCAGAAGCCTTAGCAAACCTCCCTGCCAGGATATTGGTCCCCCTCAGATTCAAGTGCAACCCGTCCTTTTTTTAAACAGGTCACACCTGCCCCAGAAGAGGTTCCAATTACCCAGAAATCTGAATCCCTGCCCCAATTCCTCAGCCACGCATTTATCCTCTGCCTCATTCTATTCCTATACTCACTGTCACGTGGCACAGGCATTAATCCCGCGATTACTACCTTTGAGGTCCTGCTTCTCAACTTCCTTCCAAACTCCCTGTAGTCTGCTTTCAGGACCTCCTCCCTTTTCCTACCTATGTCATAGTCATACTTTATTGATCCCGGGGGAAATTGGTTTTTGTTACAGTTGCACCATAAATAATTAAATAGTAATAAAACCATAAATAATTAAATAGCAATATGTAAATTATGCCAGGAAATAAGTCCAGGACCAGCCTATTGGCTCAGGGTGTCTGATCCTCCAAGGGAGGAGTTGTAAAGTTTGATGGCCACAGGTAGGAATGACTTCCTATGATCTCTGTGTTGCATCTCCGTGGAATGAGTCTGGCTGAATGTACTCCTGTGCCCAACGTGGATGGGAGACATTGTCCAAGATGGCATGCAACTTGGACAGCATCCTCTTTTCAGACACCACCGTCACAGAGTCCAGTTCCATCCCCACAACATCACTGGCCTTACGAATGAGTTTGTACCAACATGTACCACAACCTCTGGCTGTTCTCCTTCCCACTTCAAAATATTGTGGACGAACTTAATATAAGTATTTTAACTTGTAATTCACTGAACATAGCAAAAGCAGTAGTCAGTCATTCAAATTAAAGTACTGGAGCAGTTGATTTTAAAATAAATGAACATATGTCAGAATTTGATCCCTCTAATTTAGGTAAGGCAATAAGGTTTTGCAGTTGCCAGTTGTTAGCATTTTAATTAATATCAACCTTTACTTTCTCAGTTCATACTGTCAGCACGGCAGCAGTAAAGTCGGTCGATCAACCTCTGAGTAGAATTTAATAATTATTTAATTCAAAGATTCCAGTAATCAGAAATAAACTGGGTGGATGACACAAAGTGCCTAAAAGGAATACAGGCAAGTTGAGTAAATAGGGAAGTGATAGCAGGTGGAGTTTGAAATGGAAAAATATAAGGCTTTTCACTTTGATACAAAGTGCAGGAGGACACAGTACTATTACAATATTAAAATATGATAGACATGGGTTTGCAGATAGACCTTTGTACGACGGCTCATGAAAAGTAGAAAATGAACAGACAGGTATAAGAGAAAGTCATCATTGAGTGGATGTCATTTTCCATCATGGACAATTATCCATTAGTTAATGACATCTTTGGTCAATTACGATTTCAAACTAAATATCTTCAAAGCATTACCATGCTGAATTATTCAGTATTCTATGTTTTAGGAAAACTGCAACTGATACTACTCCTGCCCTTATAAACAGAAACTGTTTTCACAGAATATAAACACCAGCACTGTTATGATACTTTTAAATCTTAATAAATCCATTGTAAAGGAAGTCTTTAATTCCATTCCTATTCCAAAACCTATTTTCTGCATCTGCTGTTGAAATTAACTAATCTACACTGGACAGGAGAAAATCTACAGATGCTGGAAATCCAGAGCAACACACACAAAATGCCGGAGGAAATCAGCAGGCCTGCCCCAAACAAGTTCCCAATGATCCAGAAATCTGAATCACTGCCACCTGCTCCAATCCCTCAGCCACACATTTACCCTCCGCCTCACTCTATTCCTATCCTCACTGTCACGTGGCACAGGCAGTAATCCCAAGATTACTAACTTTGAGGTCCTGCTTCTCAGCTTCTTTCCTAACTCCCTGTAGTCTGTTTTCAGGACCTCCTCCCTTTTCCTACCCCTGTTGTTGGTATCAATATGTACCACGACCTCTGGCTGTTCACCTTCCCAGTTCAGGATATCATGGATGCGATCAGAAACATCCCAGACCCTGGCACCTGGGAGGCAAACTACCATCCGTGTTTCTTACCTGCGTCTGCAGAATCACCCGTCTGACCCCCTAACTATAGAGTTCCCTATCACTGCTGCCATCCTCTTCCTTTCCCTACCTTTCTGAGCCACAGGGCCAGACTTTGCGCCAGAGGCATCCCCCAGGTAGGCTGTTACCCACCAACAGTACTCAAACAGGAGTATTTATTGTTAGTAGCTGACTCTTGCCCTTCCAACTCCTGACTGTTACCCACTTATCTATCTCCTGAGGCCCCCGTGTGACTACTTGCCTATTGTTCCTCTCCGTCACCTCCTCACTTTCCCTGACCAGATGAAGGTCATCAAACTGCATCTCCAATTCCCTAACCCAGTCCCTAAGGACCTGCAGCTTGACACACCTGGCGCAAATGTGGCCGTCTGGGAGGCTGGGAGTGTTCCCGGACATCCCACATCTGACACCCAGTACAGAACACCAGCCTCACAGATATACTTCCTATTCCTCACAAGTAGCTTACCTCACCTCAACCCATTAACGCCAAAGCCCCCCACTCCGTCTCCCTCTGCCCCGTCGCCCGCTCCTGACACCTGCTCTATAAAAATGTCTTCTTTTAAATCTTCCCCTCTGGTCTAACTCGATTTGAAATTAAAATAAATCCAATGTACATCAAACTGTGTGCTTTACTTGTCATATTCAGTTATTTTACAAGATTTCCAGTTTCAGTGGTTAATTTTCATACACAGTGGAACATAGAGCAGTACAGCACAGGAACAGACCATTGAGGCCAATGTGCCAGCTAAAAAGTAAATCAAAAACCCCCGTAAACTCCTCCCTCCTACCCTTAGGCCCATATCCTTTCATCTCCCTCACACTCACATACCTATCTAAAAGCCTCTAGTGTACTTGCCTCCACCACCATACCAGGCAGCGCATTCCCGACATGCACCACTCTGAGTAAAAAATTTTACCCTTCACATCCCTTTTGAACCTACCCCCTCTCACCTTCAAGAGGAGCATAACCTTGTCGTGCTTTGGAGGCTTGTATGCCTCAACAACCCGGAGAGCCATCTTATCTTGGCCTGAGTCAGGGCTTTATGCTTTGGCTCTTGGTAAGGTCACCCATGCCAAACAGGTCAAAGGGTAGAAGCCAGACTAAGAGTAGTCTACCTGTCCTGCAGGTTCGGGGGTTCAACTCAGGGCTAACAACCCTGACTGGTAAAACAACACTGTTACAGAAACAACAATGAAGAATCCTTCTACATCTGAGCGCGACACTATTCCTGAGTCTCCACCCAGGACTTGTGTGACTGGCAATAGTGAAAACTGAGAGGAAGCTACTGACATGACGAAGGAAGTCCTTAACACTGCCAGAGATGGAGGACCTTCATTGGTGCCCTAATCGTTAATGGTGTAGCAGTCGGTGAACAATCTTAAATACGTGCCCTCTGGTAGTGTACATATAGATGAAAGCTATAGATATAATTATATATACAGTATAGATAGATCATACCTCTTGTAATCTTTATGGATTCTACATAATTGTGCTTAAATCCTGCTGGATTACAGCTCTCCCACAAACTAAAAAACTTCATCCTGGTTTCATTCAGCTTCTCATTCAGCTGACCTTGTACATCTTCTATACAGTTATCCATCGATCTGCAGAATTTAAAATATGTCACACTTACTAAGCAGCAGGTATTAAGTACTTTAAGATGCACAAGCTATGTCACTGGATCACTTTCATCACATTGCAATAACTGGTATCATTAATAATATAAACTTTAAAGATGTTAAAACGGTGATTTTGAATGTGAAAGCAGTTTTTAAGTGTAGGATTAAATACGTCACAATGAACAGTTAATTATTTTTTAGCTTTAGTTAACAGAGATGGTTTCCATCCAAGATAGTAGAAAGATGAGCAATCACACTTGGGTCAAACAGAATTGTTGTTTAACAGATATGCTGTATGGAATAAATGGAGCTGACAAGAGAAGGTACAGTAAAACTGAATATTCGGCACACTTGGAACCTTAGTGATCCGAGACTAGAAGATCTTTTGGAACTAATAGCTGTTACATCTGATCCTCTTTTTAAAATATCACACAACAGTATAATAAAAATTCCAAGGATCCAATTGTATTTTAAAAGGGAACGGGTTTGGGTAGAGAACCAGGTTACCAGATGCCAGAACATCAGCATTTCCAAACAACCCTCACTATTGGAGTGTTAGGAACACCCAAAATGCTGGAGGACCTCAGCAGGCCATGCAGCACCTATGGAAAAGAGTACAGTCGACCTTCAGTCAGCTGAAGGATCTCTGTCCAAAATGTCGACTGTACTGTTTTCCCTAGATACTGCCTGGCCTGCTGTGTTCCTCCAGCATTTTGTGTGTGTTGCTTGGATTCCAGCATCTACTGACTTTCTCTTATTTGTTATTGGAGTGTTACTCCACTTGCAGCTAAAATCAGCACCACATACAGATCAATTTCCGTTGGCATGAAAATAAAACTACAGTTATATAACTGAACAAATTTAGTAAAACACTATCCCACTTTCCCTGCACCTTAACCTCGCCTGCCTACCCCTCTCACCCCCTCTCTACCCTGCACCCAAGTGCAACTCTCTCACCCCCTCATAACCACACCTAACAGCACCCCTCTATTCCACACCGAGCACCCCTCTCACCCCCTCTATCCCACACCCACAGCACCCCTCTCACCCCCTCTATCCCACACCCACAGCACCCCTCTCACCCCCTCTATCCCACACCCACAGCACCCCTCTCACCCCCTCTATCCCACACCCACAGCACCCCTCTCACTCCCTCTATCCCACACCCACAGCACCCCTCTCACCCCCTCTATCCCACACCCACAGCACCCCTCACCCCCTCTATCCCACACCCACAGCACCCCTCTCACCCCCTCTATCCCACACCCATAAACCCCTCTCATCCCCTCTATCCCACACCCATAAACCCCTCTCATCCCCTCTATCCCACACCCAAGAGCACCCCTCACCCCCTCTATCCCACACCCACAGCACCCCCTCACCCCCTATCCCCACACCCAAGAGCACCCCTCTCACCCCCTCTATCCCCACACCCACAGCACCCCCACCCCCTCTATCCCACACCCACAGCACCCCTCTCACCCCCTCTATCCCACACCCATAAACCCCTCTCATCCCCTCTATCCCACACCCATAAACCCCTCTCATCCCCTCTATCCCACACCCAAGAGCACCCCTCACCCCCTCTATCCCACACCCACAGCACCCCCTCACCCCCTATCCCCACACCCAAGAGCACCCCTCTCACCCCCTCTATCCCCACACCCACAGCACCCCCTCACCCCCTCTATCCCACACCCACAGCACCCCTCTCACTCCCTCTATCCCACACCCACAGCACCCCTCTCACCCCCTCTATCCCACACCCACAGCACCCCTCTCACTCCCTCTATCCCACACCCACAGCACCCCTCTCACCCCCTCTATCCCACACCCACAGCACCCCTCACCCCCTCTATCCCACACCCACAGCACCCCTCTCACCCCCTCTATCCCACACCCAAGAGCACCCCTCTCACCCCCTCTATCCCCACACCCATAAACCCCTCTCATCCCCTCTATCCCCACACCCATAAACCCCTCTCATCCCCTCTATCCCACACCCAAGAGCACCCCTCACCCCCTCTATCCCACACCCACAGCACCCCCTCACCCCCTATCCCCACACCCAAGAGCACCCCTCTCACCCCCTCTATCCCACACCCACAGCACCCCTCTCACTCCCTCTATCCCACACCCACAGCACCCCTCTCACCCCCTCTATCCCACACCCACAGCACCCCTCACCCCCTCTATCCCACACCCACAGCACCCCTCTCACCCCCTCTATCCCACACCCAAGAGCACCCCTCTCACCCCCTCTATCCCCACACCCATAAACCCCTCTCATCCCCTCTATCCCACACCCAAGAGCACCCCTCACCCCCTCTATCCCACACCCACAGCACCCCCTCACCCCCTATCCCCACACCCAAGAGCACCCCTCTCACCCCCTCTATCCCCACACCCACAGCACCCCCTCACCCCCTATCCCCACACCCATAAACCCCTCTCACTCCCTCTATCCCACACCCACAGCACCCCTCTCACCCCCTCACCCCCTATCCCCACACCCATAAACCCCTCTCACTCCCTTATCCCACACCCACAGCACCCCTCTCACCCCCTCTATCCCACACCCACAGCACCCCTCACCCCCTCTATCCCACACCCACAGCACCCCTCTCACCCCCTCTATCCCACACCCAAGAGCACCCCTCTCACCCCCTCTATCCCCACACCCATGAACCCCTCTCATCCCCTCTATCCCACACCCACAGCACCCCTCACCCCCTCTATCCCACACCCACAGCACCCCCTCACCCCCTATCCCCACACCCATAAACCCCTCTCACTCCCTTATCCCACACCCACAGCACCCCTCTCACCCCCTCTATCCCACACCCATAAACTCCTTTCACCCCCTCTACTCCACACCCATAAACCTCTCTCACCCCTCTATCCCACACCCAGAGCACTTCTCTCACCCCCCTCTACCCCACACCCGTACACCCCTCTCCTCTACCCCATAACCTACGGTCCCACCCCCCCCCCACTCCTGCCCTTCTCCACCTTGCACCCTACGGACACCCTCCCGCCCTCTCCATCACGCACCCTACGGCCCCCTCTAGCCCGTGCCCGGCACCCCCTCTCCCGCCGCAGCTCGTCCCCTCCCACCCACTCTCGATCCCGTTTACCCGGTACTTTACCCTCGCCCTCTTTCCCGCCGCTTTTCAAATTTCTCCGACCGACCGCCGGGGAGGCTCCACCTCTCGGGGGAAGAACCGCCTTTTCGTCAAAATACTGTGAAGGTTTCGTCCGCCTGGGGAACCGACCCGCGTTTGAAGTCAATTCACATCGAACGCATCAGGAATTCGTCGCTGCCGTCGGGAATTTTGAGCAGTTTTGCGCCGATCACGCTGACGTGATTTCCGTCGGGCGGCGACATGAGCCGGAAGGAGGGCGGGAGGCGCGGAGCCCGGAGCCGAGGCGGGTACACTGAGCAGCCGGCGTCTGGGGCCGCGCACGGTAAATACATTTTATCACCAAAGTACATAAATGTCAGCATATACAGCCCTGAGATTCATTTTCCTGTGGGCATACTTAACAGATCTATATAATAGTACCTGTAACAGGATCAATGAAAGTTCAACCAGAATGCAGAAGACAACAAACTGCAAATGCAAATATAAATAAATAGCAATAAATAACAAGAACATGAGAAAAAGTCCTTAAAGTGAGATCATTGGTTGTGGGAACACCTCAATGGATGGGCAAGGGAGCGTGGTTAACGCCTTTTGTTCAAGAACCTGATGGTTGAGGTTACCACACTGTCCTTGAACCTGATGGTGTGAGTCCAGAGGCACTTGAACCTTCTACCTGACGGCAGCAGCGAGAAGAGCATGGCCTGGGTGGCTACACTCATTTGAGGACTCTGTTATATAGTTATTTCATGCTCATTATTTATATCTGCAATTGCACGGTTTGTTTACAGTTCCTGATGTTTACAGTTATTCTATAGATTTGCTAAGTATGCCTGCAGAAAAAGAATCTCGGGGTTGTATGTGGTGACATTTAGTACTCTGATAATCAATTTTACTTTGAACTTTGCTGCTTCCGTATGACAACGTGGGGCTGTACTAAGTAGGTGGGGGAAGGTTGTAGGACTTGGGGCTACAGCTGGCCACACTGGATAAGGCGGTGGGAGCAGCGTGAGGAGTTCGTTTAATTGTCATTCAACCATACATAAATACAGCGTGACTCCGGGGCCAAGGTGCAACACACAGCACATATAAGATGGCAGTAAAATAGTCACACAGAAAATATACGGAAAATTATGGAGTGCTGCCAGTGCGTGCGAAACATCCAGGGAATGCAACAATCAATCTGCGGGACTAGCTGAACGGGAGGGAAGGAATTATCGATGTTGGGTCGACTCGCCTAACGTTTGTGAGGGGGATGGAATTGTCGATGTTTCGGATCGAAATCCTGTATTAGAAACGCAGGCACTTCCTTCCACTAATACTGCTCGACCCGCTGAGTTTCTCCAGCAGACTGGACATAAACAAGAAACCGCAGATGCTGTAAGTCTCGATTTTTCTGAGGCTTTCAAGGCATTCTCGTAAAAATGTTCCATACTCCTTGATAAGTGGACAGTGAGTAATTGCTACTTACAGAAAATAAGTTGACTACTCACCCTCTGCATGCCACCTTGGCTGAACAGAGAAGAGCACTTTCAGTATTAGACAACTGCGCTGCTCCAAAGAACTCTACCTGAGATCATTTTTACTCTCGGCCGTTAGGCTCTATGAGTCAACAGATAGCCGGGGAAGTGATGACCCTCTCCTGTGAGGCTGTTTGTGGTAATATATTTTTTTATTCTTTCTATTTCCCTTATAATATTTATATCTGGTCACTTGTAATGCTACCGTGACGTTGTAATTTCCTTTGGAATCAATAAAGTATCTATCTACCTACTACTACTACTTTAATAGTATAGTCCACTTTGGTTCTCCGGTATACATTAAGTCTGTCAGGACTGCAGGTAATAGTAGCTTGCATTTTACACAATAAGTCTCTTCCACATAAGTTTGCAGGCACATGATCCTGGTCTCCTATGCTAACGTCCATCGAGTCTGATTTCGGGGCATTAATAGACTGTCCTCTGGGAAGGACAGAATGCAATTCGAAACATAGACCGTTTCCAATACTAATTGTAGGTCCAATAGGAGAATTAAGCCATTCAGGCCATCGAGTCTGCGCCACTATCCCATCATGTCTGATCCCGGATCCACTCAACCCCATATATCTGCCTTCCCGACATATCCTTTGAAGCCCTGACTGATCAGGAAACGATCGACTTCCGCCTTAAATATATCCACGGACTTGGCCTCCATTGCAGTCTGTGGCAGAACATTCCCCAGATTTACTACTCTTAACTAAAAAAAAATCCTCCTTACCTCTGTTCTAAAGGGTCGCCCCTCAACTTTGAGGCTATGCCCTCTAGTTCTGAATACCCCCACCATTGGAAACATCCTCTCCACATCCACCCTATCTAGTTCTTTCAACATTCGGTAGGTTTCAACAAGATCCTCACTTATTCTTCTAAATTCCAGTGAGTACAGGCCCAAAACTGCCAAACGCTCCTCATATGTTAACTCCTACATTCCCAGAACCTCCAATGACAACACATCCTTTCCGAGATAAAGGCTCAGAATTATCTCGTTTTTATATTCTATTCCCCTTGAAATAAATGACAACATTGCATTTGCCTTCTTTACCAAAGACTCAACCTGTAAATTAACATTCTGGGAGTCTTGCACAAGAAATTGAATTGAATTAAATTTACTTTATTATTTACATCCTTCATATACATGAGTAAAAATCTTTACGTTGCATCTCCCATCTAAATGTGCACTGTGCAATTTATAATAAATATTATGTACAAGATAGTCAATATAATATAGAAACACAGTTGTGTCAGCATGAATTAAGCAGTCTGATGGCCTGGTGGAAGGAGTTGTCCTGGAGCTTGTTGATCCTGGCTTTTATGATGCAGTACCGTTTCCCGGATGGTAGCAGCTGGAACAGTTGGTGGTTGAGGTGACTCGAGTCCCCAATCATCTTTCGGGCCCTTTTTACACACCTGTCTTTGTAAATGTCCTGAATTGTGGATAGTCCACATCTACAGATGTGTTGGGCTGTCCGCACCACTCTCTGCAGAGTCCTGCGATTGAAGGAAATACAGTTCCCATACCAGGCAATGATGCAGCCAGTCAGGATGCTCTCAATTGTACCCCTATAGAAAGTTCTTAGGGTTTGGGGGCCCAAACCAAACTTCCTCAACCGTCTGAGGTGAAAGAGGCGCTGTTGAGCCTTTCTCGCACACAGCTGGTGTGTACAGACCACGTACATACCAAGATTATGCCAAGGAACTGGGGTTGAGAAGCTGTTCACCCTTTCAACCCCAGATCCATTCATGTCAATAGGGGCTAGCCTGTTTCCATTCCTCAAGTAGTCCACAACCAACTCCTTTGATTTTTCCACATTGTTTTCTTGACACTGCTTCTTCTTTGTTGGCTACCTCATTATTATTTGAGATTAGGCTAATTGATGTAGTATTGTCAGCAAATTTAAATTAGCACATTGGAGCTGTTGAAGGTCAGAGGTGAGGGAGCCCACTCTTACCACCAGGGTCCAGTTACACATGGCAGGGTGAAGGCCGAGGTCTCTGAGCTTCTTGTCGAGCCTGGAGGAAATTATGGTGTTGAATTATGGCGTCCCAAGTCCCCTTGCACCTCTGATGTTTGAACTTTCTCCCCGCTTAGATAATAGTCCGCAATATTGTTCCTTTTACCAAAATGCATTATCATACATTTCCCATCACTGTACTGAATTCCATCTGCCTCTTTTTTGCCCATTCTTCCAATTTGTCTTAAGTCCTATTGCAATCACAATACTTCCTCAGCACTACCTATCCCTTCACCTATCTTTGTATCATCTGCAAACTTTACCACAAAGCTAGCAATTCCATTATCCAAATCACTGACAATGTGAAAAGTAATGGTGGCAATGTTGACCGAGGAACACTAGTCACTGGCAGCCACCAGAGAAGGCCCCTTTAATTCCCACTCGCTACCTCTTGCCTGTCAGCCATGCCTCTATCCATGCCAGTATCTTTCCTGTAACACCATATGATTTTATCTTGTTAAGCAGCCTCGTGTATGGCATCTCATCAAATGCCTTCTGAAAATCCAAGTAAATGACATCCACTGCCTCTCCTTTGTCCACCCTGCTTGTTACTTCCTTGAAGAACAGATTCGTCATGCAAGATTTCCCTTTACGGAAACCATACTGACTTTGACTTATTTTAACGTGTCTCCAAGTACGTCGAAATCTCATCCTTAATAATAAGACTCCAACACTTTTCCTACCACTGAGGTTAGGCTAACTGGCCTGTAATTTCCTTTCTTTTGCCTTCCACCCTTCTTAAAGAGTGGAGTGACATTATGCAATCCTCCGGGACCAAGAAGAATCAAGTGATTCTTGGAAGACCATGACCAGTGCATCTGTTATCTCTTCAGCAACCTCTCGCAGGACTCTGAGATGTAGTCCATGTGGTCCACATCACCTGTCCACTTCAAGATCTTTCAGTTTACCTCACCCTTTTCCTTTGTAATAGCAGTGGCACACAGTCCTGCTCCGAAACCCATGGACCTCTAGCCCACTACTAGTGTCTTCCACAGTAGACTGATGCAATGTACCCATTAAGTTCATCTGCCATTTCTTTGTCCCCCATTACTACCTCACCAGCATCATTTTCCAGTGGTCCATTATCAAGTCTCACCTCTCTTTTACTCTTATATAACTGAAAAACTTTTGGTATCCCACTTTATATTATCAGCTAGTTTGCCCTCATTTCAGCTTTTCCCTTATAACTTTTTTAATTAACTTTTGCTGGATTATAAAAGCTTCCCACTCACTTTTGCTACCTTGTATGCCCTTTCCTTGGCTTTTATGCAGTCCTTACATTCCATTGTCAGCCACAGTTGCCTACTCCTGCCATTTGAGAATTTCTTCTTCCGTGGGACATATCTATCCTGTGCCTTGTGAACTATTCCCAGAAACTTCAGCCATCTCTGCTTTGCCCTCATCCCCACCAGTATTGTCCTCCAATCCACCAGCACAATGTTTAGACTGCTTTGTTGGCAGTCCTGATCGATTTTCTGTACCATCTTCTACAGACCCACTTCCACCTCACTGTCTCTCTATAAGCGTAAGACCAATTAACCCTTTTTTTTTTAGGAAAGGCAGCATGTAATGCACCATACATAGTTTTATAAAAATCTTCATTTGGCATGGTGTTTCTTCGTGTTCCTAAAAGCCCTGAAATATAGAAGTTTGCAGGACAGGAAACAAATTCAATAGGTTGCATCTATGTCAGTTAAAAATTAGAGCTTTTGTTAATCCCTCTTCCTAGCTCAGTCCATTGCTCTGTGGGTTAAGTCTCTTCAAGTGTTCATCCGCATACACTAATTTTGGAACCCAGTCATCTTTCTGCTAACACACACACAAAATGCTGGTGGAATGCAGCAGGCCAGGCAGCATCTATAGGAAAAAGTACAGTCTCGACCCGAAACATCGACTGTACTTCCTCCTGTAGATGCTGCCTGGCCTGCTGCATTCCACCAGCATTTTGTGTGTGTGTATGTGTGTTGCTTGAATTTCTAGCATCTGCAGATTTCCTCCTGTTTGCATCTTTCTGCTAATCTGTTAAGGATGTCTTCTGTTTATACTACCAGGCATCTCAGGGCAGTTGAGGGTATCAGCAAGTAAATGTGGTGAAGGTGACCAACATATTCTGGTGCCCTTTCATATAACAAAGCTATAATTTCTCAAAATTATAAAACTTCAACAGGACCAAAGCCTAAAGAACACCACACTTTAACTTCCCAAGTTTCTGGCACAAGAACACAGCTCTAAAGCAATGTAAGAGACATACAAAATAAAGAGTTTCATAGATTGTGTTTCAGCAAGGTATTCTTTATTTTGGAATAAACATCTATATAAAGAATTGATTGTTTCACTTTACCACATTAAATAGCCATTTATACACAAAGCATTAAAACGATTCATGCTGCACACATTTAACATCAAATCATAGACATTTTGTACTATTCTATTAGATTCACTATCACAAGAACTAGAGGTCATAGGTTTAAAGTTAATTTATTAAAGTATGTATATTAGACACAACCTAGAGATTTATCCTCTTACAGGCAGCCACAAAACAAACACAATATTAAAAAAGCCAAACAAACAAGACCATCAAAGGGGACCATGAAAGGGGAAATATTTAAGTGCAACTTAGGGGGAAGCTTCATCACTCAGAGGTGGTGCAAGTGTGGAACAAGCTACCAGTGGAAGTGCAGAACTCCAACATTGTAACATTTAAGTTTGGATAAGTACATTGATTGGAGGGGTATGGAAGGCTATGGTCAAGATGCTAGGAAGTCTAACAGTTTGACATAGACTAGATAGATAAAGAGGCCTTGTTTCTGTACTGTGGTGCTCTATGACTATTTCCTTTTTCCAAAACTTGCAACTAATTTTTCAGGTGTGATATTTTACTGATTATTCCAGTCATGTTTCATTTTCTAACTTTTTTGCATGGTTATTTATGGTATCAGTAGAAACCATTTAAAAGATTCCACCATTGTTTGTCTTCAACATGCATTGCAATGATCTAGAACTTTTAGAATATTTAACTTTAAAAAATACAGAATTTGATATGTTGCAACATTCCCTCTAATTATATTTATTTGCACAGTTGCACTAAACAAACATTGCTCTGAGCAAACGTTTACACGGCCTGAAACTGGCAAGCACTAACTTTTATTTTGTAGGTGCCACTGGGTTGATTATCAATGAGCTGACTGCCATTCTGTGTTTATTGTTACAATCTGTAACAGCATTATAACTTGAAATATATTGTAACTCTAAAAAGTTTCCAAGGTTGTGGTACATTTATTATTTAGAAAATATATGGATTAAACACATAATTACAGTGCATTTCACTGTTATATTAGTATAATTTCAAAATATACACTATACAAAAAGTGAAAGGGTTAAGCTTATAGACATTAACAATAAATTCCCCAGCTTGATATATACTTGACCTAGCAGAGTGTCAATGCTTAAGACCCAAGTTAAGAGTCTATACAAAATTAATTCATCCATAGTTGCCACACTGCATATGGTGTTTTGGCTTTTATTAGTCAGGATGTTGTGTTCAAGAGACACGAGGTAATGCTTCAGCTCTACAACCCTAGTTAGGGCACAGATGGAGCATTATGTTCAGTTCTGGTCAGCTCATTATAGAAAGGATGTCAAAAACTTTCAAAAGGTGCAGAAATTTATTTAGGTGCTTCCTGGATTAGAGAGCATATCTTATGAGGATATGTTGAGCCAGCTAGTTATTCACTTTGGAGTGAAGGAGGAAGGGAGGTGATTTGATAGAGGTATACAATATTGAGAAATATAGATAAAGTGTACTGCCAGAGACTTTCTCCAGGGCAGAAATTACTAATACGAGAGGACATAACTTTAAGAAAGTATGGGATATACATTTTTTACATACAGGAAGTGGTAGGCACATGGAATGCACTGCCATGGGTGGTGGTAGAGGCAGACACATTAGGGACATTTAACAAACTCTTAGATAAGCACATGGCTGATAGAAAAATGGATGGCTATGAGGGAAGGAAGGTTTAGATTGACTTTGAAGTAGGTTAAAAGTGCAGGACAATAGGATGGGCAGAAGATCCTGGACTGTGCTGTAATGTTCTAATTCATACAATATCAAGTAAATTATTTTAATTTCATATAATGTCTAACTCAGAACAAAACACTGTCATTACAGAACAGTGAAAATAGAACACATCATGCTGGATCAAAGTCAACAGCAGACAATTTTATATAAATCACTTTCTTGTAAAATAGCTTTAAAATATAAGAAAGCAATTTAAAACTAATTCATATCAAAATATGAAAAATATTGTATACCTTCAAGGTAACAAAATCATAGGCTTGTAGTCTGAAAAACCATGTGAAAATATACCTACACAAAAGGACTTCCAGGGCAGATCTCACCGAAGAATATTGACTGGCCAAACATCTGTAAGATACAGAATATCCATTAGGTTCATTCTTCAGCATATATAAAAATGTGTGAATATACACTAGAATGAACTATTTACAAAAATATAGTCCATTGGAAAAGTATTTATTCACTTAATATACCTCCATTTCTTACAAGCTTGCAAGCAAAACAATACAAGCTTGCCTTTGTGGGAGGGTCACAGTAAAGCCCAGTCTTAGTCCCCAAAATTTCTTTACATTCTTAGATAATCTACATAGCAACTTCAGAACAATGATTAATATCCACTATTGTGTGATTTAATTTTCATGAGAGGTCAGATATGCTATGGTAAAAAGAATACATCTTACCATGTACATGGATTAGTTGTAGTAAATCAAATTCCTTTCACAAAGCCGAGACACCAATTTTCAAGCATAACTTTCAAAAGCTGGAAAACAGATAAAAGTCCTCAAACATGGAAAAATGGCTGTAAAGTAGAATGCCATTTCAAAATTGAATTTGTTGGAATTAATGTATACCGGTCAGTAAAGCGAGTTAAACATGACCAGTCGTAGGTATCTTCCATTTTTTTCTTCCCTCCATTGTTTGTAGGATGCAGACTTGTGTAATATTTCACAAGTCCACCTTGTACTGGAGGGTTTCCAATAACTCAAAAGATTCATGCTTACAAAATAATGTACTGTTATGAAAAACTAGATTCTTTTTTCATGCACAAGTAATTTTCTCCTTCTACACAAATGGAAATAAACATTCTCTAAAATTCAGAAATTGCAGACCTTTATATATTTAAGCAAACTACCTATCCAATCTCATAAAATGAAAACTGCAGAAAGAAAGCTGTCTCTAGGGAACATCAACAGAAAAAATGCTTGCATTTCAGATCCTACATCCATCATAAATGGAACAATTCTCCAACCTCAGTACTGATCAAGGATCTTTGACTTGAAATGTTAAATCATTCTCTTCCATAGATGCTGCCCAACCCAAGTTTCTTCCCCCCAGCATTTCCTTTATATATCCATTTTAGTGCCTAGACATTTTACCCTTTTCCACGTAAATTTTGTATCTGGCAGTTTTTAGATATTAAAAACATCTAGGAATGTGAAGGTAGCGACGATTTTAAGTGAGCAATGATTACTTAAATAGTGAAGACACAACAGATGACAGATACTGGAATCTGGAACTACACCATCTGCTGGATAAACTCAACAGGTTGAGCAGCATCAGTGGGAGGACGGAAACCAAAACCCTGCCGAATTCTTCCAGCAGATTGCATTGAAGTTAAATAGTGAGGCGGACTTTTGGAGCCCAAATGCCTATTTCTGCTTCTGTTTTTAATATCAAGTTCCCCTTTCCCTTCCATACCTTGGAATTTAATCTAAGTATACCACCAAAAAGTATCAGAAAAAAAACTACTAAACGTGTCAGATAGGGGAGACCAACTGGTATTAAAAGGGAAAACACATTTCAAAATTTCAACTACAATAACAGACCATACTACTCTTCTATTCTCCACTCTGCCCTCTTACCTCTTCTCACCTCTTCCTGGATGTCCTTCTCCTTCCTTCTCATATAGTCCAGTCTCCTCTCCTGTCAGATTCCTCTCAGCCCTTCACCCTACCTACCCACCTATCTTCACCTAACACCTTCTAGCTATCCCCCTTCCCCTCCCCCCACCTTTTTCAGATCTGAAGGCTCTTGGCCTAAGATATCAACTGTTCATTCATCGATCCTGCCTGACCTGCTAAGTTCTTCCAGCATCTTGTGTGCTGCTTTGGATTTCCAGCAGCTGCAGAATCTCATGCTTTTCATTTTAATTTACTAGGTTGGGCTGTAAAATAGGCCACTGATCAATAGTGTCAAAGGCAAATAACCTTTCTCAATGTCAACAAGACAAAGGAGATGGTTATCGACTTCACACACCTCACACCTCCACCCCCCCCTTTACATCAGCAGCACAGCAGTAGAAACTGTGCAGTTTCAAACTTCTGGAAGTGCACATCTCACACAACCACTTATGATCCCACAACACATGCTACACAATTAAGAAAGCTCACCAATGCCTCTACTTTCCAAGGACGCCGAAGAAAGCTGGACCGTGCACCTCAATACTCACGACCTTCTACAGCTGCACAGTAAAGAGCATCCTAACAGGCTGCAGCATTGCATGGTACAGAAACTGCACTACAGTGGACAAGGCAGCTCCGCAAGGGACAGTCAAAACTGCCCAATGCATTACTGCCACTGGCATCAAGGAGATATATATTGGCAATTGGAAGCTCAAGTTCAAAGGAAGCATTGCCCAGGTCAACACTTCAGTTAACTAACTGCCCTTTAACTTGGTGAAATTGACAAAAGTCAACCACACTGTAGTCAGAAAACCAGCATTCCCTTCCTAGAGAAAAAGTCAGGAAAACTGGGTTCGCAAAACAATAGAAACGCAGAAAACCGACAGCACAATACAGGCTCTTCGGCCCACAAAGCTGTGCTGAACACATCCTTATCTTAGAAATTACTAAGGAATACCCATAGCCCTCTATTTTTCTAAACTCCATGTACCTGCCCAGGAGTCTCACCCTATTGTATTCCCCTCCACCACTGTCGCCGGCTGCCCATTCCATGCACTCACCACTCTCCGCGTAAAAAACTTACCCGACATCTCCACTGTACCTACTTCCAAGCACCTTAAAACTGTGCTCTCTTACGCTAGCCATTTCAGCCCTGGGAAAAAGCCTCGTCTATCCACACGATCATCGTCTTATGCACCTCTATCACGTCACTTCTCATCCTCCATCGCCCTGAGGGAAAAAGGCCAGGTTCACTCAAACTATTCTCATAAGGCATGCTCCCCAATCCAGGCAACATCCTTGTAAATCTCCTCTGCACCCTTTCTATGGTTTCCACATCCTTCCTAGAGTGAAGCGACCAGAACTGAGCACAGTACTCCAAGTGGGGTCTGACCAGAGTCCTATATAGCTGCAACATTACCTCTCGGCTCCTAAATTCAATCCCACGATTGATGAAGGCCAATGCACCATATGCTTTCTTAACTACAGAGTCAACCTGCGCAGCAGCCTAGTGTCCTATGGACTCAGACCCCAAGATCCTTCTGATCCTCCACACTGCCAAGAATCTTCCCATTAATACTATATCCTGTCATCATATTTGATCTACCAAAATGAACCACCTTACACTTAACGGGTTGAACTCTATCTGCCACTTCTCAGCCCAGTATCACATCCTATCAATGTCCCACTGTAACCTCTGACAGCCCTCCACACTATCCACATCTCCTCCAACCTTTGTGTCATCAGCAAATTTACTAACCCATCCCTCCACTTCTTTATCCAGGTCATTTATAAAAATCACAAAGAGTAGGGGTCCCAGAACAGATCCGTGAGGCACACCACTGGAGACTGACTTCCATGCAGAATATGGCCTGTCTACAACCACTCTTTGCCTTCTGTGGGCAAGCCACTTATGGTTCCACAAGGCAATGTACCCTTGGATCCTATGCCTCCTTACTTTCTCAATAAGCCTTGCATGGGGTACCTTATCAAATGCCCTGCTGAAATCCATATACACTACATCTACTGCTCTACCTTCATCAATGTGTTTAGTCACATCCTCAAAAAGTTCAATCAGGCTCGTAAGGCACAACCTGCCTTTCACAAAGCCATGAAGACTATTCCTAATCATATCATGCCTCTCAGGATCTTCTCCGTAAACTTACCAACCACTGAAGTAAGATTCACTGGTCTATAATTTCCTGGGCTATCTCTACTCCCTTTCTTGAATAAGGGAACAACACCCGCAACCCTCCAATCCTCCAGAACCTCTCCCATCCCCATTGATGATGTAAAAAATCATCGCCAGAGGCTCAGCAATCTCCTCCCTCACTTCCCACAGAAGCCTGGGGTATAACTCATCCAGTCCCAGTGACTTATCCAACTTCATGCTTTCCAAAAGCTCCAGCACATCCTCTTTCTTAATATCTACATGCTCAAGCTTTTCAGTCTGCTGTAAGTCATCCCTACAATCACCAAGATCCTTTTCCATAGTGAATACTGAAGCAAAGTACTCATTACATACCTCTGCTATCTCCTCCGGTTCCATACACACTTTTCCACTGTCACACTTGATTGGTCTTATTCTCTCACATCTTATCCTCTTCACATACTTCTAGCCTAGTTAAGCAATTAACAAAATTTATGATTTTCCATGTAAACAATCAGGATTTATGCTCACGCCCCAAAAGTTTTAAGACAGGTTACTATTATTCATAATTACTTTACAAATAATTACACAAAAATGCCCTGGCACAGCCAAAGTACTATCTTTCCAATGTCATCCACAACATAAAAATTATCATTCTTTTCTGTTGGTTAATTGAGACTCCCACTTACCCAGATGTGAGGACGTACTGCTGTTCAAGAAACAGCAGCACTTCCCAAGCTGACGAAGAGTACAGTTCAGAGCACTAATCTACCTTGCCTGGTTGCCACACGTTAAAGGCCAGTTCCAAAGCAGCCACTCATTTCCAGGATGGCCTAAGAATCCGGCAAAGTGCTGCTGCCACAGCAGCGGTCTCCCCAAACCCAAACTCTGTATGGAACCTACCCAAAGGAATGACTTCACCCAGATGCGCCCCAGCAACTAGCACACCACACGGGCAGCACAACCCCCTTCTCCACTGATGAGACCAGCTCCACCATTCTAACTATGAGGAGGCCTGCCACCGCTGCTGAACGCAATGCTAACACCCACCTGACTATGCCAGCGTCCTTGTTCCCATACCTGCCAACCTCACTATCCTGCTTCCCCCACCCTGCCTATCCCACTCAATCTGTCACCCTCCTCCCACCACTTCTATTCCCACCTACTGCACTGTTCTCATCTACCCACTCCACGTTTCTCTCCTAATTCCTATCGCAACTTCTCTTCCTCCCTCCTCCTCTTCCAATTACTCCCTCCTCTCCCGACCACCTCATTCCTCCTGCACTCTCCCCGCTACTCCCTCAGCCCCCTCGCCCTGTCCCTCTCCCCGCCGCTCCCTCGCCCTCTCCGCGCCGCTCCCTCGGCCCCCTCACCCTCTCCGCGCCGCTCCCTCGTCCTCATCCCCCTCCGCCGTCTCCCCGCCGCTCCCTCGTCCGCACTCCCCTCGCCGTCTCCCCGCCGCTCCCTCGTCCGCACTCCCCTCGCCGTCTCCCCGCCGCTCCCTCGACCTCACTCCCCTCGCCGTCTCCCCGCCGCTCCCTCGACCTCACTCCCCTCGCCGTCTCCCCGCCGCTCCCTCGACCTCACTCCCCTCGCCGTCTCCCCGCCGCCCCCTCGACCTCACTCCCCTCGCCGTCTCCCCGCCGCTCCCTCGTCCTCATCCCCCTCCGCCGTCTCCCCGCCGCTCCCTCGACCTCACTCCCCTCGCCGTCTCCCCGCCGCTCCCTCGTCCTCACTCCCCTCGCTGTCTCCCCGCCGCTCCCTCGTCCGCACTCTCCCCGCCGCTCCCTCGTCCTCACTCCCCTCGCCGTCTCCCCGCCGCTCCCTCGTCGTCACTCCCCTCCGCCGTCTCCCCGCCGCTCCCTCGACCTCACTCCCCTCGCCGTCTCCCCGCCGCTCCCTCGACCTCACTCCCCTCGCCGTCTCCCCGCCGCTCCCTCGTCCGCACTCCCCTCGCCGTCTCCCCGCCGCTCCCTCGTCCTCACTCCCCTCCGCCGTCTCCCCGCCGCTCCCTCGTCCGCACTCTCCCCGCCGCTCCCTCGTCCTCACTCCCCTCGCCGTCTCCCCGCCGCTCCCTCGTCCTCACTCCCCTCGCCGTCTCCCCGCCGCTCCCTCGTCGTCACTCCCCTCCGCCGTCTCCCCGCCGCTCCCTCGACCTCACTCCCCTCGCCGTCTCCCCGCCGCTCCCTCGTCCGCACTCCCCTCGCCGTCTCCCCGCCGCTCCCTCGTCCTCACTCCCCTCCGCCGTCTCACACCGACATTTCATGCCGCCAAACACGCGGAACCTCGGAACAAAATGGTCACCGGGCGCATCCATCTGAGCGAGGGGGAATTCGGCTGGATTTGGTTCTGCCCCATTAAAGAACCATCTCACAAATTACCTTTGCAAGTATTATGCAAATATTTGATTTTATATTATGTTAAATATTAATACTTACTATTTATAACAATTCTGAAGAAAAACGTTTGAAGGAAGGAGTACCATAAATTATGCTGCCCTATGTCAACAGTGGTATGGCTCAACAGCTACGTGCTGCAGATGTTGCAAAGGTGAAATTTATACTGGCGTGACGTGACGTGATGTGATGTGGAGTGGGGTGGCGTGGCGTGGCGTGGCGTGGCGTGGCGTGGAGTGGAGTCGGGGGATGTGGACGTACGGCCCGAGGCAGGGTGTACACAGTTCGGGGTGACTGTCGGTGTATGGGGGCAGCACCTAACTCACTATTCGTAACATTATTGCCATTGTAGCTGCGGCGAGGCTGCCAGATCGCAGAGCCCCCCGTGACTCGGGTGGGGGAGGCGTGTACAGAGAGCAGTTCTGGGCTGGAGGCCCAAGAGATTCTGCATGTTATGCGGATCTCGATTCATACCCAGATCCAACACCTTTCTCCATAGATCCTGCCTGCCTTCTGAACTTTGCAGTATTTTATACAGTTTATCAGGGCTGGAGACTAGTCAGCTACTCACCAGGGAACCATCCCTGTTCCACGCATTCTAGCAGTCCCACCCTTCTATATTATTGAAAACTAGCTTGCTTTCTCTCATTCCCAGTTCTGACCGAGGAGCTCAGTCCTTGAGCTTTAACTCTTGTTTCCTTTTCCATGGATACTGCCTGACCTATTGAGTGCAGTTTTTAAAATATGTTTTTCATTTGACACAAACCCCATCCAGAAGAACTCACATCCTGCTCAGTTTATCAAAGTACACAGATCGAGTGTCTGGCATTTGTGCTCGTTGATGGTGCAAGAGCATCAGTGATTCAGGACACATTACATTTGTTCTTTGATTTATGAAATACAGGAATAAAAATATTTTCTTTGCAAATTCAACTGTTGCATAGCAGTATACTTTTAAGACCGTAAGACATATAAGCAGAATTAGGCCATTCAGCCCATCGAGTCTGCTCTGCCATTCCATCATGGCTGATCCTAGATGCCACTCAACTCCATACACCTGCCTCCTTGCCATATTCTTTGATGCCCTGACTTACCAGGAAACGGTCGCCTTAAATATATCTACGGACTCCACCACAATCTGTGGCAGTGCATTCCACAGATTTCCCCTGACCCAGATCTGGGCCGTACCCTCAAAATATCTGGACCTGCCGCTCGTTTTTTTTCGCTCTACCTTACTTTCCCTTTTCTATTTTCTATTTATGATTTATAATTTAAATTTTTACTATTTACTATCGATTTGTATTCCAGGGAGCGCAAAGCACAGAATCAAATATTGCTGTGATGATTGTACACTCTAGTATCAATTGTTTGGCGACAATAAAGTAAAGATTTACTACTCTCTGGCTAAAATATGCTTTATATAGATCATCGATAGAGGCTCAGCAATCTCCTCCCTCACCTCCCACAGTTGCCTGGGGTACATCTCATACGGTCCCAGTGACTTATCCAACTTGATGCTTTCCATATCCTCTTTCTTAATATCTACATGCTCAAGCTTTTCAGTCTGCTGCAAGTCATCATTACAATCACCAAGCAACACACATAAAAGTTGGTGAACACAGCAAGTCAGGCAGCATCTCTAGGAAGAGGTACAGTCGACGTTTCGGGCCAAGACCCCTTGTCAGGACTAACTGAAAGAAAAGCTAGTAAGAGATTTGAAAGTGGGAGGGGGAGGGGGAGATCCGAAATGATAGGAGAAGACAGGAGGGGGAGGGATGGAGCCAAGAGCTGGACAGGTGATTGGCAAAAGGGATATGAGAGGATCATGGGACAGGAGGCCTAGGGAGAAAGAAAGGAGGAGTGGGGGAAGCCCGGAGGATAGGCAAGGGGTATAGTGAGTGGGACAGAGGGAGAAAAAGGAGAGAGAGAAAAAAAGAATATGTGTATATAAATAAATAACGGATGAGGTGGGGCATTAGTGGAAGTTTGAGAAGTCAATGTTCATGCCATCAGGTTGGAGTCTACCCAGACGGAATATAAGGTGTTGTTACTCCAACCTGAGTGTGGCTTCATCTTTACAGTAGAGGAGGCCGTGGATAGACATATCAGATATCAAAGTTGCTGGTGAACGCAGCAGGCCAGGCAGCATCTGTAGGAAGAGGTGCAGTTGACGTTTCAGGCCAAGACCCTTCGTCAGGACTAACTGAAGGAAGAGTGGGTAAGGGATTTGAAAGTTGGGGGGGGGGGGAGATCCAAAATGATAGGAGAAGACAGGAGGGGGAGGGATAGAGCCAAGAGCTGGACAGGTGATAGGCAAAAGGGGATACGAGAGGATCATGGGACAGGAGGTCCGGGAAGAAAGACAAGGTGGGTGGGGGACCCAGAGGATGGGTAAGAGGTATATTCAGAGGGACAGAGGGAGAAAAAGGAGAGTGAGAGAAAGAATGTGTGCATAAAAATAAGTAACAGATGGGGTACGAGGGGGAGGTGGGGCCTTAGCGGAAGTTAGAGAAGTTGATGTTCATGCCATCAGGTTGGAGGCTACCCAGACGGAATATAAGGTGTTGTTCCTCCAACCTGAGTGTGGCTTCATCTTTACAGTAGAGGAGGCCGTGGATAGACATGTCAGAATGGGAATGGGATGTGGAATTAAAATGTGTGGCCACTGGGAGATCCTGCTTTCTCTGGCGGACAGAGCGTAGATGTTCAGCAAAGCGGTCTCCCAGTCTGCGTCGGGTCTCGGCGATATATAAAAGGCCACATCGGGAGTACCGGACGCAGTATATCACCCCAGTCGACTCACAGGTGAAGTGTTACCTCACCTGGAAGGACTGTTTGGGGCCCTGAATGGTGGTAAGGGAGGAAGTGTAAGGGCATGTGTAGCACTTGTTCCGCTTACACGGATAAGTGCCAGGAGGGAGGTCAGTGGGGAGGGATGGGGGGGACGAATTGACAAGGGAGTTGCGTAGGGAGCAATCCCTGCAGAATGCAGACAGAGGGAGGGAGGGAAAGATGTGCTTAGTGGTGGGATCCTGTTGGAGGTGGCGGAAGTTACAGAGAATAATATGTTGGACCCGGAGGCTGGTGGGGTGGTAGGTGAGGACCAGGGGAACCCTATTCCTAGTGGGGTGGCGGGAGGATGGAGTGAGAGCAGATGTACGTGAAATGGGGGAGATGCGTTTAAGAGCAGAGTTGATAGTGGAGGAAGGGAAGCCCCTTTCTTTAAAAAAGGAAGACATCTCCCTCGTCCTAGAATGAAAAGCCTCATCCTGAGAGCAGATGCGGCGGAGACGGAGGAATTGCGAGAAGGGGATGGCGTTTTTGCAAGAGACAGGGTGAGAAGAGGAATAGTCCAGATAGCTGTGAGAGTCAGTAGGCTTATCGTAGACATCAGTGGATAAGCTGTCTCCAGAGACAGAGACAGAAAGATCTAGAAAGGGGAGGGAGGTGTCGGAAATGGACCAGGTAAACTTGAGGGCAGGGTGAAAGTTGGAGGCAAAGTTAATGAAGTCAACAAGTTCTGCATGCGTGCAGGAAGCAGCGCCAATGCAGTCGTCGATGTAGCGAAGGAAAAGTGGTGGACAGATACCAGAATAGGCACGGAACATAGGTTGTTCCACAAACCCAACAAAAAGGCAGGCATAGCTAGGACCCATACGGGTGCCCATAGCTACACCTTTAGTTTGGAGGAAGTGGGAGGAGCCAAAGGAGAAATTATTAAGAGTAAGGGCTAATTCCGCTAGACGGAGCAGAGTGGTGGTAGAGGGGAACTGATTAGGTCTGGAATCCAAAAAGAAGCGTAGAGCTTTGAGACCTTCCTGATGGGGGATGGAAGTATATAAGGACTGGACATCCATGGTGAAAATAAAGCGGTGGGGGCCAGGGAACTTAAAATCATCGATAAGCTCTACGCTTCTTTTTGGATTCCAGACCTAATCAGTTCTCAAAGCTCTATGCTTCTTTTCCATCGTGAATACAATAACCTATCCCTCAACGTCAGCAAGACGAAGGAATTGGTTGTTGACTTCAGAAGGAGTAGCGGACCGCATGACCCAATTTACGTCGGTGGTGCGCAAGTGGAACAGGTCAAAAGCTTTAAGTTCCTCGGGGTCAATATCACAAATGACCTTACTTGGTCCAACCAAGCAGAGTTCACTGCCAAGAAGGCCCACCAGCGCCTTTACTTCCTGAGAAAACCAAAGAAATTTGGCCTGTCCCCTAAAACCCTCACTAATTTTTATAGATGCACTGTAGAAAGCATTCTTCTAGGGTGCATCACAACCTGGTATGGAAGTTGTCCTGTCCAAGACCGAAAGAAGCTGCAGAAGATCGTGAACACGGCGCAGCACATAACACAAACCAATCTTCTGTCCTTGGACTCACTTTACACCGCACGCTGTCAGAGCAGTGCTGCCAGGATAATCAAGGACACGACCAAACCAGCCAACACACTTTTCGTCCCTCTTCCCTCTGGGAGAAGGCTCAGGAGCTTGAAGACTCGTACGGCCAGATTTGGGAACAGCTTCTTTCCAACTGTGATAAGACTGCTGAACGGATCCTGATCCGGATCTGGGCCATACCCTCCAAATATCCGGACCTGCCTCTCAGTTTTTTTGCACTACCTCACTTTCTATTTTTCTATTTATGATTTATAATTTAAATATTTAATATTTACTATTTTTAATATTTAATATTTGCAATCCAGGGAGTGGGAAGCGCAAAATCAAATATCGCTGTGATGATTGTACGTTCTAGTATCAATTATTTGGTGACAATAAAGTATAAAGTATAAAGTATACTGAAGTAAAGTATTCATTAAGTACCTCTGCTATTTTCCCTGGTTCCATACATACTTTCCCACTGGCACACTTGATAGGTCCTATTCTTTCATGTCCTATCCTCTTGCTCTTCACATACTTGTAGAATGCCTTGGGGTTTTCCTTAATCCTGCCTGCCAAGGCATTCTCATGGCCCCTTTTGGCTCTCCTAATTTCCTTCTTAAACTCCATACTATTAGTCTTATAATCTTCTAGATCTCTAACATTACCTAGCTCTCTGAACCTTTTGTAAGCTTTTCTTTTCTTCTTGACTAGATTTATTACAGCCTTTGTACACTGTATTCTGGATTCTGGAGGTGGGGTATATAACAAATACTAAGTTCAGCAGCAGCCGTTCTTTAGATATGAATGTGGATTGTAGATTAAGTTTAAAATGCAGCCTTGGGCAATAGTTTTCATGGAGTTGTGAACATTAGTTGATTGGAAACCAGACAATGATGGTTAACATTCATTTTGGGTGTCTGGCGTGAGGATGCAAAGACGGACGTGTATGAAAAATATATGTAGTTCAAAGGAAGTATTGTAACTATAGAATTGCCCTACCGATCTTTAGCGAATAAAGTAACATTTAATATTGGGTCAAACAGGCCTCTTCCTCCAAGAGTGTCTTATTGTGTTGAATAAAACACTTATGTATCCACTAGCTTCATTGTTTTTCGAGTGATTTTGTTTAGATTACAAAACATAAAGTTAAAATTAGGGTATTATTACTGTTACGTACCCCGTAACTGGGTTGCCAAACCAGCAGAAATGGACCACTAGTTGGAGTCTGGATTACTAGAAACTAATAAAGTTTTATTAAAGAAATAAGTAACACAGTACTCTAATCGTAAGGATATAACTGCAACAGGTTAGCAATGATAAAACACACATGTACACAGAACTAGGGTAACCAAGCTCTATCGCAGACTAGGGGTAAAATAATCAGTCTTAAGTGATGCAGAGTTCAGTTCAGCTTAGTGCAGTTCGCAGTAATCGCTGTTGTGCCATTGGAGAGAGCGCGAGAGAGAGAGAGGGGGGAATGCAAATTTGATTCAAGCAGACCTTTGATGTTCTTCGCAGTTGGCTTTCAGGCGGACCCTTTTATGTCTTCTATCCCGCTGTGGTCACCAACTGTGACCCCTCCGTTCCGGATGCAACCGTTCTTCCGCGGCAAGGGTGGACACACATACACACCAGGTTCCCACCAATCGTACCTTTGCACCCTGTGCATCTATGGTCGGTTCCCACGAACCGGACCTCCAAACTCCCACCAACTTGTGGGGGCACACCGCTTTTCCAGGGTCTCATTATCTCGTGATCTCGTGGTGTGTGTCGTGCCTTAGCGAACCTGTTCTTTTTATCCCCCTGCTGGGGTATCGCCTGTCCATCAAACTTCAAACAGTTCAGGTTCAAAGCAAACGGTCTGTCAATATCTGAATTATGTTTCTTCCTCGTTAATCCTCTCTTCTCTCTTATTAGCATTTTGAATGTTTCTCCATTGTCTCCCCTATCTCTCTCTCATTAGCATCAATCTTCTGATGACTTGGTTTGTCGTCACATTACATAATTTATATGGACGGTTTTAAAATTAACATTATGCACAAATCTAAACTGGTAGTAGTAAGATAAAATTATGCTTAAACTCACTTGATAAAATTGGAATTTTTTTTAGATTATGAGGACACGCAGTCCTCTTTTATTGTCATTTAGTAATGCATGCATTAAGAAACGATACAATATTCCTCCGGTGTGATATCACAGAAACATAGAACAGACCAAGACTGAACAACTAACAAAAACCACATAATTATAACATATAGTTACAACAGTGCAACAATACCATAACTTGATGACAAACAGGCCATGCAAAAAACGTTCAAAGTCTCTCGAAAGTCCCACATCTCACGCAGACAGGAGAAGGAAGAAAACTCTCCCTGCCATGCCCGACCACAGTCCGACTCTGAGTCGTCCGAAAATTTCGATCTCTGATCAGCCCTCCGACACCGAGTACGGAGCACCATCTCTATCCGAACGCTTCGACCTCAACCTCGGTCGGCAGCAGCAGGCAAAGCCGGGGATTTTGGGGCCTTCCCTCCGGAGATTCTCGATCGCGCAGTAACAGTGGCAGCGAACTGGCATTTCAGAAATTTCTCCAGATGTTCCTCTGTGCTTTCACGTCTGTCTCTATCAAATCAGAATTGTCCACGGCCCCTATTTAACAGATACGATATCATTTCACCGGAGAGCTGCGCGCGCTGCCATCTTCTCCTCCCGCCAAATATTTCTCATTTAAGTGCTTATATTGGTTTCTCAAATTGTGATTGGCCCCACGAGCTTTTTGAGTAATGGAAGATTATAATAATGCACAAAAATGTTGGAGGAACTCGGCAGGTCAGGCACCATCTTAGGCAAAACATTGAATGTTTATGCATTTCCATAGATGCTGCCTGACCTGCTGAGTTCCTCCAGCATTTTGTGTGTGACGCTTTGGATTTCCAGCATCTGCAGAATTTCTGGTCATTATGATGATAGTAATATGTGTTTATTACAGTGTGGGGTGGATATATATCTCTACCATAGAAAATGTAAGGTGATCCTTCCCTCCACTAGCCTGCAGGTCACCCTTGGGCAAGGTGTAGCACCTGCTTAGCAACTCCTCCCCCCCCCCCCCCCCCCCCCGCCGGGTCAGGGTCACGTGAAGCCATGGGAGCAGGTGGTGGATGGTCGTATGAGCTGCTGGTGCATATCACAAGTCCTGGTTATGCGACCACTGATGCCATGCAGACAATCTCTGAAGAGTATTGATAATGGCTGGAGTCACCTGTCTTGTAAAGACACTGCCCAGAAGGCAGCACTGGCAAACCACTTCTGTAGAAAATGTGCCAAGAACAATCAGGCAAAGAACAGACCATGATCGCCTACGTCATACGACATGGCACATAATGAACGAACGATTCGAGTGCATTTACATTTTTGATCAATCTAGCAGAAATTTTAAGAAACTTCCTGAGACATCTGATAAACCTTTCAGTGGAATTTCTGAAGGATTATTTGCATATTATATGCACATTCGATCTATGTTTTTATTTCCTTTTGGTTAAAAAGATGACAGTTACAATGACATGGGCAAATTAGTTTGGAATATCCATATTATTAAATGATTACTACTGCGAATGTTGTTGACACCTTTTAGCACAATACCTCTAACTAATGAAAGTGATTGCTTTATTCGTGGACTACCACTGATAACAAATTAGCCATCAAAGGAATAATGATGAAAGAAATAAATTATACATTATTATATAATTATACATTGTTGTGGTTCCTTAAGATTGTTATAGCCGGAGGAGGTAGTGGGGATAAGCTCCCACTACCTATTAAATGCTTTCAATGACATGCTTCTCAAACAGCCTCTGACAACCAAGTCCAGCTCCTGGCCTTCACATGTGGCTTAGTTACTAAACCCAGCAGAATCATTTCTACTGACAGGAGAAGGAATAAAGGCAAGTTACTGGCACCTTAAAACCAGTCACTTTGGGAAGATGGGACTCGTTGGCTGTGGCTGCAGTTCATGTAGGAGAAGGAAATCTCTGATCTCAAACCTCCACTGCCTTGCAGCTACATACACTCACGGGGAAAGTTTTTGGGGGTAAATGCAGAGCTGGACTCCCTAAGGCAGCCCCATATTGAGCTCAATGCTGACTGGCAACTCCTGTGACGCTGTTCCTTTGGGTTCATCAGCTCCGTGGAGAAGAGGAGCCTGCTGCATGGGCAACAGTTTGCTCTGTGTATTGTACTACCCTGGTTTGCGTATCATGTAGACAGTTGGGATGCAACATCCATGGCCAACCCCAACCACTGAGGCCCTTCATGGTCGACCATGGATGTTGCATCCCAGCTCTACTTTGCTGTGGAGTGTATCTCTGAATATACTGTTTTCTGTGGAACTGACTCCAAAATATTGCAACATCGTATCCAGTGGAAGAAGTGTGAAAAAATAATGCGAAGAGAATATGGAGATCTTGTATGTTAGTACATTACAGCAAGATAAACATTCTTAGTTTTTAATAAAAGTTATTACGCCTTCCAGAACTGTGGCAAGAAAGCTTAATATCCCAGTTGAATCTTAAATATGACTCATCCACATAAAACTTCATCATTGTTAGCCATAGATGGACGTTGCTAACTACCCTTCATAAGATTGCAAGCCCCAGCACTCCAGGTTTGCATACAATGTGGAGTCACGTCGAAGAAAATATGCTATTGCTTCTAACTACTTGCATTGTTTCTTAGCTTTGGGTCATATTAGTGTATCTCCAGAGTTGGTGGTTGCCTGAGATACTGGGGACTGGAAGTACAGTACCAGCATGTGCCAAATTGACATGCACTCTATTAGCCCAGGCTTGTAGATGTGGTCCTCCTACTAAGCATGTAAGCTGCCAATTCAGTTCAAGTTTAATTGCCTTTCAACCATACATGAATATAGCCAAACAAATTATCTTTACTCCGGGGCCAAGATGCAAAACAAAGCACAAGGCACACGTAGCACGTATAAGTCAGCAGTAAAATAGAGTCACAGAAAATATAATCCAAGTCCCTGAGTCTGTGATCTGGTACATCTGGTCTTCTACTGAACAAACACCAGAGGCACTGACTCCAACATGTATGCCACGCCATGCCACACCGCCTCCAACGCTGAGCGTACCAAGTCCAATGCCTCCTCCCTGGGTGGCTGCAAACGTGTGACAATCAGACATCCCACCCTGCAAAAACTTATTTCAGGGAGGTAGCACCCCCGACCCCCACAATCCCATACCCCCCCCCCACCACGGTCGACCCCCAAGGGTGTATGTAATACTTTGTTTAGTGATTTTGTCTAATCTGTAAACCAAGTTGGGTATATGCAAAAAATGTGACATTAAAATATGTACTTATATTTATCATTTTATTCTATTACAATTTTAAGCAAGTCTACAGGGAGTTTGGACTCATCACGTAGGACATCAATAGAGTATCTCCTTAGCAGCTAGCCAGCTAGTTTAAATAACGTTAGCTATGCTAATGAATGAATGACACCTGTTAAACTCACCGCAACATGTCTTTTACATTTTAACCCACCATGGGCAATAGAAAAGTCACTGTTGCAAACAGTGCAGCGAGCAACACTGTCATTATTTTTGAGGTCGACTGTGAAGCCCGCCCACAGAGAAAACTGATAGGTCTACTTAGCAGGGGTTCACAATTGTTTTTGCACCGCAGACCGGTTTAATATTGACAATATTCTTGCGGACCGGCCAACCGGGGGTGGGGGTGTTAATCACAACCGGACTATAGGTGATAAGTCAATCGCACCATAACATTTTAAGTAACACAGCACATATTAAACACACAGCGCATGTTTTCCCCATATGAACATATAAAATCATTGCAACACACCAATATCGCTGAATCAGTGGGAGCCCTGGGCTTGTTTTCCTGCAACAACACAGTCCTATCGAGGGGTGATGGGAGACAGCGATACTCGAAGGGGGTTCCTTATGTCCAGTCTATTCCGCAAATTAGTTTTCGTTGCATTCATTGCAGAAAACTCTGCTTCACAGAGATATGTTGGAAATGGAAGCAACGTTTTCAGTGCTTCCGTGGCTATCGCAGGATATTCAGCCTTGTCTTTGATCCAGAATGCTGGCAGAGATGTTATGTCAAACATACTTTTCAGCCCGCCGTCATTTGCAAGCTCGAGGAGTTGATCTTTTTCCCGCGCTGACATGGATGATTCACCGGGGACATTCACAAATGGGTTACGGACCCATTCCTTTGCATGTCTTGGGTTACTGATGACCTCGCATGCGTTAAAATTCAACAGTGTGTGATAGGGAATGAGGAAAGGTGCAGCTGACTCATATCGTTTCATACCGCCAAATCATATTGTTTCCTCGTGGCTGGGGACCACTCTTAGCATGAAGAGAGACCAGTCAGGATGCTCGCTCTCCCTCTCCCTATCCCGCTCAAAAAAATATATTTCCGGGATATTGTATATAATTTCCGGGTGTCAAGGAGCCACTATCGATTTGCGGGAGACTCCCGGAACTTCCGGGAGAGGTGGGATGTCTGGACAATGCAGCCTGAGGCCTAGTTCTCATCACAACTGAGGCCACACAGCTCCCCCACTGTCCAGCAACAAATCCGTGAATCAGATTTGCAGCATTCCACAGTGACAATGTCCAACAGGGAAATGCATCTAAGACTATCGCTGTTAAATTGCACACCTCCTTCGCTCACCAACTCCAACTCTCCGACGCAGGCAGCTGCACAATCCACACCAAGTCCATCTCCTTCAGTTTCTCCGCCAATGAGCAACTCTCTAATGGGGTAGATCTGCAGTACTTTAAGTTCTTTCAATTGTAAAAAATACATTTAAAAAAAGACAGATACACCTTTGGTTGGTCCCATAGAAGCTGCTCCATCCAAACACACCATCTTACCGGAATTCAGCGTACATGGCATTAGCTAGGGTGATCCCAGTACATCTTCTGTGATTGCAACCTCTGTAGTTTTAGGTTCGTAGTTTTCAGTAATTCTTCAGTTCCAAAGCATTAGCATTAACTAATTTAATAACAATCACAAAAACGTGAAAGAACTCGGCAGGTCAATCATCCTAATAAGTGGTACGTTTCTGGATTGTGGGAGGAAACTGGAGCACCCTGAGATATCCCAAGATCTCTTGAGAAGGATGTACGGACTCCTTAAAGACAGTGCCAAAATTGAACTCTGAAACGCCCAAGCCGTAATAGTGTCATGCTAACCACTACGCATTGGTGAGATTGTTCATACCTTTTGTTAAAATTGGATAGTTAGGCATAAAACCAAGTTAGTATAATATTAATAACACTACATCCAGACAACCATACACTGATTTTATTTTAGATTCCGATCAAGCACTTTAACTCTGATTAAAACATGCCATTATTTCAGGTATATTTGTATTTTTTCTATATAATTGAAACTTTCTGAACAAGATTATCAACTGTCTTGCATTTAATGCAAGTTAGATAGCTTTGACAGTCATTGACATTATAGAGAAATAATAATGTATTTTACTAGCTCACAGGAGCAGAGCTAAATATTGTTCTACCAGTTTTCAAGATCTAACACAATGTGTGAAGAAATTTTACTTGGACAAGCAGGCATAAAAATCTATGTACAGTATATATTTTTATATGTTGCTATATTTAAAACAATGGGCCGTATGGAGAAGAAAACTGGAATAGAAATCAATGTTTGAAAGGGCACATTGTTTAACCAGTAGAGTGAATATGACTTGAAGTTATTTAACTGATAGGAGCACCAGTTGTGACAAGTTTATAATAAGCCCCTTGAGCAGCCATTAGTTCATCATGAGTTCCCTCTTCAATGAGTATTCCTCGAGACATGACTGCAATGATATCTGAGTTCTGAATGGTTGACAGACGATGCGCAATCACAATACAAGTTCGTCCTTTTCTTGCTTCATCTAAAGCAGCCTGGACAGTCTAAAAGAGAATATATTAAAATTTCAATGAACGACCCTGGAATGTATCTTGCAACACATTAGAAATGCTGATAATTGCTGGTTGTGGCAACTGGTGGTACTCTGTCAAAAGGCACAGGTTCCTGAGACAATATTCAATTTTAAATCCTAAGAAAGTAGTGCTCATGGTACTTGTGTTATGAACAGCTGGAAATAATGAAATAGAAAATGGTGCTGTTGGGTCTTTGGTTGCCTGCAGGTTGTGTAGGCAAATGTTGATCTTTTAATGTCAATGGTAGTAAATGTCCCTAGGAATCATATCCAGAAAGAGTTGTATAGACCTCAATATATGAATGAAGTTAAGAGCTTATTTACTAATTGCCCATTATGCTGCAGGCGTTTGGAGCAACAGTGAAGGTCCTCCATCTCTGTCTGTGTAAAAGGATTCTTCTTTGCTGTTTCTGTAGCAACTGTTTTTTTGACCAGTCAGGGTTGTTAGCCCTGAGCTGAACCCCTGAACCTGGAGGACTGTGGACTTCTCTCAATCTGGCCTCTACCCTCTGACCTGTTTAGCATGGATGACCCTACCAAGAGCCAAAGCACAAGGCCTCGACTCCAGCCAACATAGCTCTCCAGGATGTTTAGGCACGCAAGCCTCCAAACCATAACAAGGTTGTGGTCCCCTTGGAGTGGAGTTAAGAAAGTATATATAAAAGGAAACCAAATAAGTGAGAGAAAGTGGAAAAGGATACTTTAAGTTATGTGAGTAAACTATTGGAGAAGATTCTTAGGGATAGGGGCCCCTGTCTCCTTGTGCTTTTTATAAATGAATTGGATGAGGAAGTGGAAGGGCAAGTTTGCAGAATTAATAAATTGGTGGTGTTGCAGGCAGTGTAGAAGGATGCCATAGGTTACAGCGGGATAAAGGTGGGATGTAGAGTTGCAAAGAGAAGTGATGGATAGGGTTCAATCCAGAAAAAGTATGAAGTTGCAATCACAAACAAGAGGAAATCTGCAGATATTGGAAATCCAAGCAATACAAACAAAATGCTGGAGGAACTCAGCAGGCCAGGTAGCATCTTGGAAAAGAGTATAGTTGACGTTTCGGGCTGAGACCCCTTATCAGGACTTGTGAAGTTATACACTTTGGGAAATTGAACTTGAAGCTGGTAAATGGCAGGATTTTAGCAGTGTGGAAGAACAGAGAGATCTTGGAGTCCAAGTCCATGGATTCCTCAAAGATGCTGTGTAAGTTGATAGGGCGGTTAATAAGGCATACGGTGCGTTGGTGTTCACTAGTTTGGGATTGAGTTCAAGAGTATGAGGTTATGTTGCAGCTCTGTTAAACTCTGGTTAGACTACATTTGGAGTATTGTGTTCAGTTCTGGTCATCTCATTAAAGGGAGGATATGAAAGCTTTAGAGAAAGTACAGAGGTGATTTACCAGGTTACTGCCTGGATCAGCAAATATATCTTATGAGGAAAAGTTAAGTAAGCTAGTGATTTTCTGTTCAGAGTGTTAGAAGATAAGATGCAAATTGATAAATTCATATAAGATTATGACAGTCATAGATAGAAGGGACAGACATAATCTTTTTCCCAGGGTAGCAATGACCAATACCAGAGGACATCTATTTAAAGTAAGTAGAGGAAAGTTGAGGGGAGATTGAGGTAGTTTCTTTTTCACAAAGAATGGCAGGTGTCTGGAACACACTGCCAGGGTTGGTGGAAGAGGATGATAAAATAAGAACATCTGGAAGACTCTTAGAAAAGCACATGGATGTAGGAAAAATGAACAGTTATAGGCTGTGTAGGAGGGAAGGCTTAGATTGGTCTTGGAGTATGTTTATGTACAGTACCGTGCACGTATATACATGTATAGCTAGGGTGCCTAAGACTTTTGCACAGTGTTGTATTTGTCAACATGGAGAGGAGAGTGAGCTTGTAAATCTGGGGAGAGCAAAGAATGTTGGGAATGGTGAAGGCGGAGCGCCATGGGAGAGGAGGAAGTGAAGGAGTGCTGGGGCGGGGGTGGCACAGATGAAGACACACCCATCCCTGAGAAACCAGGCAACGTGATTTGATTCCAAACAATTGGTTTATTGATCATTACACAATGTCTGTCTGGTGCTACCTGCTCCCTCTCCTATCCCTTCCTCTTTTCCCAACCATGATTCCCCTCTCCCACTCGCAGTCCATAACAGAGACCCATATCAGAATCGGGTTTCTCATCACTTACATGCCATGAAATTTGTTTTTTTTTTGCAACAGAAGTACAGCATAATGCATAAAATTACCTACAGTACTGTGCAAAAACCTTAGGCGCCCTAGCTATATATAAATACAGTGCTTATAAAAATTATTCAGCCCCCCTTGGAAGTTTTCATGCCTTTTTGTTTTACATCATTGGATCACAGTGGATTTAACTTTGCTTTTTTGACACTAACCAACAGAAAAAGACTCATTTGTGTCAAAGTGAAAGCAGATCTCTACAAAGTGATCTAAATTAATTACAAACATAAACACAAAATAATTGATTGCATTAAGTATTCACCTCCTTTAATATGACACACCAAATTATCACTGGTGCAGCCAATTGGTTTACAAGTCACATAATTAGTTACATGGAGATCTGGTTTTGGAAACCTGTGTGCAGTAAAGGTGTTTCAATTGATTGTAGTAAAAATACATCTGTCTCTGGAAGATTCAACTGCTGGTGAGTCAGTATCCTGGCAAAAACTACACCATGAAGACAAAAGAACACTCCAAGCAATTCCACAAAAAGGTTACTGAAAAGCAAAGGTCAGGAGATGGATACAAGAAAATTTCCGAGTCACTGAATACCCCTTGGAGCACAGTTAAGTCAGTCATCAGGAAATGGAAAGAATATGGCACAGCTGTAAATCTGCCTAGAGCAGGCCATCCTCAAAAACTGAGTGATCGCGCAAGAAGGGGACTAGTGAGGGAGGCCACCAAGAGACCTATGATAACTCTAAAGGAGTTACAAGCTTCAGTGCCTGAGATGGGAGAGGCTGCGCATACAACTGTTGCCCGGGTGCTTCACCAGTCGCAGCTTTTTGGGAGAGTAGCAAAGAGAAATCACTGTTGAAAAAACTCACATGACATCTCAGCTAAAGTTTGCCAGAAGGCTTGTGGGAGACTCCGAAGTTAGCTGGAAGGAGGTTCTATGATCTGATGAAACCAAAACTGAGCTTTTTGGCCATCAGACTAAACACTATGTTTGGCATAAGCCACACACTGCACATCATCAAAAACACACCATCCCTATTGTGAAACATGTTGGTGGCTGCATCATGCTGTGGGGATGCTTCACTGCAGCAGGCCTAGAAAGCTTGTGAAGGTAGAAGATAAAATGAATGCAGCAAACTACAGGGAAATCCTGGAGGAAAACCTGATGCAGTCTGCAAGAGAACTGCGACTTGGGAGAAGATTTGTTTCTCAGTAAGACAGCGACCCCAAGCATAAAGGCAAAACTACACAGGCATGATTTAAAAAAAAACAAAGTTAATATCCTGGAGTGGCCAAGTCAGAGTCCAAACATCAATCCAATTGTGAATTTGTGGCTGGACTTGAAAAGGGCTGTTTACCCATAATCCCCATACAATCTGACAGAGCTTGAGCAGTTTTGTAAAGAAGAATGGGGAAAAATTGCAGTGCCCAGATGTGCAAAACTGTTAGACACCTATCCACAGACTCAAGGTTATAACTGCTGCCAAAGGTTCATCTACTAAATACTAACTTGAAGGGGGTGAATACTTAGCAATCAATTATTTTGTGTTTTGTATTTGTAACTAATTTAAATCAGTTTGTAGAGATCCATTTTCACTTTGACACAAGAGTCTTTTTCTGTCAGTTAGTGTCAAAAAATGCCAAATTAAATCCACTGTGATTCAATGTTGTAAATAATAAAGCATAAAAATTTTCAAGGGGGGGGGGTGAATATTTTTTATAGGCACTGTATATACTGTATGTGTCTAAGACTTTTGCACAGCTCAGCACAATATAGAAACATAGAAAAAACATACAGCACAATACAGGCCCTTCAGCCCACAAAGCTGTGCTGAACATGTCCCTACCTTAGAACTACCTAGGCTTACCCATAGCCCTCTGTTTTTCTAAGCTCCATGTAGCCATCCAGGAGTCTCTTAAAAGACCCTATTGTTTCCGCCTCCTCCACCGCCACCTGCAGCCCATTCCATGCACTCACCACTCTCTGCGTAAAAAAACTTACCCCTGACATCTCCTCTGCACCTATTTCCAAGCACCTTAAAACTATGCCCTCTTGTGGCAGCCATTTCACCCCTGGGAAAAAGCCTCTGACTATCCACATGATCAATGCCTTTCATTATCTTGTACACCTCTATCAAGTCACCTCTCGTCCTCCGTTGCTCCAAGGAGAAAGGCCGAGTTCACTCAACCTATTCTCATAAGGCATGCTCCCCAATCCAGGCAACATCCTTGTAAATCTCCTCTGCACCCTTTCTCTGGTTTCCACATCCTTCCTGTAGTGAGGCGACCAGAATTCAGCACAGTACTCCAAGTGGGGTCTGGCCAGGGTCCTATATAGCTGCAATATTACCTCTCGGCTCTTAAACGCAATCCCACGATTGATGGAAGGCCAATGCACTGTATGCCTTCTTAACCACAGAGTCAACCTACGTAGCAGCTTTGAGTGTCCTATGGACTCGGACCACAATGCCCCTCTGATCCACCACACTGCCAAGAGTCTTGCCATTAATACTATATTCTGCCATCATATTTGACCTACCAAAATGAACCACCTCACACTCATCTGGGTTGAACTCCATCTGCCACTCCTCAGCCCAGTTTTGCATCCTATCAATGTCCCTTTGTAACCTCTGACAGCCCTCCACACTATCCACAATACACCCAAACTTTGTGTCATCAGCAAATTCACTAACCCATCCCTCCACCTCGCCGGCTGGTGGCGTAGTGGCATCAGTGCCGGACTTTGGAGCGGAGGCTCCCGAGTTCGAATCCAGCCGGCTCCCTTGCATGCTTTCTGTCTGTGCTGGGTTGAGTGTCGAGCTTGCAACTCAGCCTCATAAAAATAAGAAAGCCTGCTAAGAAAACACCATCATGACAGCATCTGATGAGTCCACTCGGATTTAAGGGCTTTCTTCTCTTCTCCTTCTCTCCACTTCCTCATCCAAGTCATTTATAAAAATCACAAACAGTAGGGGTCCCAGAACAGACCCCTGAGGCACACCACTGGTCACTGGCCTCCACGCAGAATATGACCTATCTACAACCACTCTTTGCCTTTTGTGGGCAAGCTAGTTCTGGATCCACAAAGCAATGTTCCCTTGGATTCCATGTCTCCTTACTTTCTCAATAAGCCTTGCATGGGGTACCTTATCAAATGCCTTGCTAAAATCCAACATTGTGGACTGTAGGGCCTGTACTGTGCTGAATTTTTTGATGCTCTGTGTTCTGTGTTAAATATCAATGGATATTTATTGTGATTTGTATATATAAAATATATATTTTTTATTAATTGTTAGGATATTTTAATTTTAATGGCAAAAGAAGAGACCAAAACAACTGTGGAATGTCAGTTGAACAGCAAATGCTTGGTCAAATGGTAATTATTTATTAAGTTAGACTAGTAGTTATTGCCCTGCTACGTTCTTGCTCCAAATCACAGTGGAAACCTATAAACTTACAGTAGGAATGTCTATAATTCCATCTCCTTTATTTGATGACCTTACAAAATATATTCTCTTCAAGCTTAATTACAATATGGATTATAGGGGAAAAATCAAATAGTAGAAAATGAAATTACTGAAAACAAAATATAGTTAAGACAGAGTTTCCTAATCTTTTTTATGCTATGGACCCCTACCTTTAGCTAAGGGTAGGGACCAGGTTGGAAACCTCAGAGTTAAGAGATAACTGAGGGTATGGAGAAGATGGCAACATATCTGAGACGACATAATTTTGGTGAAAGCTTTTAATGAAAAAATAATGAGCTAATATGTCTTTTATAAACTATTGCTTTGCCATATATTCCTGCTATCTTCAATATGTTAACTAAACAAAACACAATTTTCATTGTTGGTACCTTTTCGCTCTCCGTATCCAGTGCAGATGTTGCTTCATCGAGGAGAAGAATTTTCGGATCCCGGACAATGGCACGGGCTATAGCAATACGCTGTTTCTGTCCACGGGATAATTGAGAACCTTGGGCACCCACTGATGTGTCATATTTCTGAATGGAAGGAAAACAACTGTGTATACCCGGCAGTCTCTTTAAACGAGGGAACACCTTGAATGTTCTAGTATTTATACCTGATATGAATTTTTTAAAGTATTTCCACACATGGCCCCATAATGCAAATTTTTTTTTCCAAAGGAAGTTAGTCATTAGGTCAATTCCACCCATCTACCATTGCTCAATGACTCTTTACACATGAACCTAATTCAGTTCCATCTGAATACCCACAGACGCACATTTAGAACTCTTTCCAGGTTGCTCCCCTTTGTTATTTCAGGAAGACATCGGTCAACTACATGCTTTCTAATGCAAGTCAGATATGGCTTAGGTAATAGTCTCTCCTTAGATAATAGCACTCTTGCCTTTGAAAGAGATGATGCACAAAACTCTAGACCAGGGGTTCCCAAACATTTTTTTTGCCATGGACCCTTACCATGACCTGAGGGGTCCACGGACCTGAGGCTGGGAACCCCTGCTCTAGACTACTATTTGAATTTATTACTAGGAATGCTGCAGGGTCAGATACACCGATGGGATTATAAGCAAGGCCCCACCTGCTCATAAGAAGGTTTGAATCAACAGTCTTCTCATTGAGGTCACTTTCAATGGCTTTGTGGTTGATGCTTTATAATCTGTATTTTTCACTCTTTTTTTGCCATTTGTGCAATTTTTTTGTGCATTGGGAAGGGGGAGGGGTTAATGTTTTTCTTTGAATAGTCATGGTTTCCTTTATTTCATGGTTGTCTGTGGGGAAGATGTCAGGGTTGTCTGCTGCATATATACTTTGATAATAAGTATACTTTGAATCAATAGGAAAACAAGCAGCTATGACACAATTCCACTGGTTTCACATTACACAATTTCCCAAGAGCAATGCTCACATCTTGTAAAAAAAAATTCCCAATTCCAGTTCAATAATGTAACAAACCGTACATCTGGTAATGACATCACAAAGTCATGGAGCTGGGCCTTCCTTGCAGCTGCAATGACTTCATCCATACTAACTTGACGGCTGTTGTCACCATATATAATATTGTCTGCGATACTGCAGTTAAAAAGTACAGGTTCCTGGGACACGATTCCAATCTTGGATCTTAAGAAGTTAGTGTTTATGGTCCCTGAGTTGCGACCGTCAATCAGCTGGAATTAATGAAAGAGAATAAAAGAAGATTGGTGTAAGGAACATTGTTGGAGTAATTACAAGCAGATATTACATTTTCCAAACAGGATATATTCCCTCACCAGTTGTCCGTCGTTAGGATCGTAAAATCGTTCAAGCAATTGCACACTTGTACTTTTTCCACATCCACTACTGCCAACAAAGGCAAGTGTCTGGCCAGGTTTCACTGAAACCGAGAGGCCATTTAGGGCTTGGAAGTCTGGCCGAGATGGGTATGTAAATTTGCAGTTAATGAATTTAACTTCTCCTTTAAAATTGTCCTGTTAAAACACAGCATAAATTTAGATGTCATCATTAAAAATAAACTGGCTGAAAAACATAATGGTATTACGTTCATTCACTGTTAGGCTGCACACCCCCTTCGCACATTCACTCCAACGCCTCTCTGAAGCCGGCAGCGACATGATCTGCACCAAGTCCAGTCTCCTTCCTATATTTAAATCAATTTTCCATAGTGATATCGGAAACCTGTGTTAATTAGTGGCTGTTTGAGCTTCCAAGGGTTTGGAAAAGGAATCAAGAGCTATTGGCTCCAGAAAAGGATGCATTTTATAGGATTTCCTATGGGTCAGGAGAAGAGTGGGAGCTATCTTCAGAACATTAAACCAAGTCTTTTGTCTCTCCTTTCTCATTACTGGTGTCTCTCCAGCCACTGCCACAATCATCGACCTCACCCAAGCTTGAAACTTCAACCTCACCCATGAATGGTGAAGTGCTCAATGCCAACTACAACCATTCCATGACTATAGCCATTCCTATCCTTCAGTTCTGATATTGTGATTGCTGAGGCATTCCTGCCAGAGCTTTAGGTGTAGCTACCACCTTTTCATTTCCCCTACTGGTATCTGCTAACCAGGCAGATGGGAAACAGAAAACAAACTTACTATGATCTTGTAATGTTAAATTCAATTCAGAAGGACCTCAGCTGTCACATGTGCCTCTGGCACAGATCGATTTCTCAGCACTCTTGTAGCAACTTTTCAGGCACCTCTTTGGACACCTAAAGCTAATTTTAAGTTCTTATACCACGCACAACTGCATTCTTTTATTTATTTGTTAAGATAGAGCACAGAGTAGGCCCTTCCTGCCCTTCAAGCTATACTGCCCAGCTATCCCCGATTTAGCCCTAGCCTAATCATGAGACAATTTACAATGATTAATTGACCTACCTACTGCTACATCTTTGTACTGTGGGAGGAAATTGGAGCACCAGGAGGAAACTGATGCGGTCGTGCGGAGTCCGTATAAACTCGTTATAGGCTGTGATGGGAATTGAACCCAGGTCGCCTGTGCTGTAAAGCATTTTGCTGTAAAGCACTATGCTACCATGCCACCATAATATTATTCTGCATAAATAATAATGTTAATAATTCTGCAAATAAGCTATTTACATTTGAACCAGGTTCATTAAGGGAAAGTTTAAAAATAATCAATAGTTTGATTAATAAAGTGGGAACATTTGAAAGGATGAGAAGTTTTAAAAGAACAGAATATCTGACTAAAGTATACAACATAGATACAACTGTATATGCATAATAAAGTCCAGAGTCATGGGGGACACAAAGGCTGAATGTTTGCAGGTTTCATCACAGAAAATGTTGAAATTGACCTGCTAATGTTTCACTGAAAAGGACATTTATTTTATTTAAAGCAGTCATTTCTTGCTACAGGGAATTATCAATTATACGCAAGGTTGACTGAAACATTCCGCCTGACCTGTAGATAAACAAGGAAATTGTTTTGTTTTGCAACTTCAAAACATTAAACTAATTCAAAGGAAAGTGCCAGAGTCCAAAATGTGAGTCTAACTTTGTGCTTACATTAAGTGAGGCGCACATGTATCACGTGGTAGCGTGATGACATATGCAATTCACATATTTTTACATATAACCAATAATGAATTATTTAAACAAACAAGAATGCTCACTCAAACAATATCTTTACATTACTCAAATATTACTTATATATTAAATACGCAACAGAAATAACTATTAAAATTGCCAAACATGAAAAGAAAATACTGCAGATGATTGAAATATACAGAAGTGCAACTTGCTGGAAATGCTGAGCAAGTCAAAGACGATAATCTGTGATGAGAGAAGCAGAAGTAATCTCTCAGGTTGGTGATTAATCTGAAAATCAGAAAAAAACTGCTAATGCTGGTAACCGTATATAGAGACAGAAAGTGCTGGAAATATGCAGGGGATCAGGCTATCTCTGCAGTTTGGGGAATTCAGGATTAAACAGTTTATTAAAAAACCGAGCTAGGTTTCCCAGGCAGTTAGAAAGGTTAATGGCACATTAGTCTTCATTGCAAAGAGATTTGAGTACAGGAATAAAAGTCAAGTCAAATTCAAAGTAAATTTATTATCAAAGTATGTATATGTCACCATATCAAGTTCAGGTTTAATTGTCATTCGACCATACATGAATACCCATGAATACAGCCAAATGAAACAACATTGTTCCATGGTCAAGGAGCAAAACACAGTACCAATAGTCACACACAGCACAAGACACATATAGCACATATAAGGCAGCAGTAAAATACAGTCACGGAAAAAATTAGTCCAAGTCTGAGTCCATGAATATTGCAGCAGAGCACTGTTCACGTTGTTTGTCAATGATTGGATAATGGAATTGCTGGCCTTGTGGCAAAGTTCGTGGATGATACGAGGACAGGTGGAGGGGTAGGTAGTGCTGAGGAAGCAATGTGATTGCAGAAGGACTTAGACAAATTGGAAGAAATGGGCAAAAAAAGTGACAACTGAATACAGTGTTGGGAAATGTATGATAATATATTTTGGTAAAAGGAACAATAGTACAGACTATTATCTAAATAGGGAGAAGGTTCAAATACCAGAGGTGCGGAGGGACTTAGTGCAAGATTCCCAGAAGGTTAATTTATAGGTTGTCCGTGGTAAGGAAGGCAAATGCGATGTTGGCATTTACTTCAAGGGGAATAGAATATAAAAGCAAGGAGATAATGAAGACCCTTTATAAGACACTAGTCTGGCCACACTTGGAGTATTGTCAACAGTTTTGGGTCCCATATATCAGAAAGAATGTGTTGTCATTGGACAGAGTCCAGAGCAGGTTCAGGAGGAGGATTCCGGCACTGAAGGAGTTAACTTACAGGAGCGTTTGGCAGCTTTGGGCCTGTATTCACCGGAATTTAGGAGGATACATGGGGATTTCATTGAAACCTACTGAATGTCGAAAGGACTAGATAGGGTGGATGTGGAGAGGATGGGAGGATGGTGGGGTATCCAGAGCTAGAGAGAACAACCTCAAAAATGAGGGGCAACCTTTTAGAACAGAGGTAAGGAATTTTTTTAACGAGCAGGTAGTGTACCTGCAGAATGCTCTGCCACAGACTGCAGTGGAGGCCAAGTCTATGGGTGTAGTTAAGGTGGAAGTTGATCATTTCCTGATCAGGCAGGGCATCAAAGGATATGGCGAGAAGGCAGGTGTGTGGGGTTGAGTGGGATCCACGTTCAGCCATGATAGAATGGCGGAGCAGACTCAATGGGCTGAATGGCCCAGTTCTGCTCCTAAGTCTTAAGGTCTTATGGTCTCATGTTGAATGTCAGTACAGGTTTGAAGGTCAAATGACCTACACCCCTTCCCAGTTCTTATGACTAATTAAGGAATATTTCTACACACAAAAGTGGTAGATGTTTGGAATTCTTTCCCATTTGATGGCTCAATTGATAAAAGGACAACCTTTTTTAGGAAGTGTTGCTTGCTCAGAAGTTTTTTTTGTTTATGATAGACTGCTTGAAGCCAAATACAAATATATTTTCAGACTACTTATATCACCTAGGAATTTGGACAAACAAGAAATTAATTTTTATTGATTATAATTGCATAACGGTATTTATGCTTTGCAATGGTTCAATTAAGCTAAAAATGTTTCATTGATGATTTTCCTTTGTACTCAGTGTCTGAGGCTTCTCGCTTAGGAGTCCAACAATAATCAGCCAGCATTGATGGATTCCAGTTGCCCCGATACTATTTCTCCATGACCACGATGTCCTGGTGAAACCTTTCACCATGTTTATCACTGACAGTGCCAAGATTTGTGGGGAAGAAGTCTAAATGGGAATGCAGGAAATGAATCTTTAGTTACATGTTGCACTTCTTGGTTTTGTAAGCTTGAAGTGTGTTGTATGCTTGATGCACGTAGTTTGGTGCTCTGTAGTTGCCAAGAAAATTATCAACAACATCCATGAATGGCTTCCATGCGACTTTCCCTGGTCCCACTAGAAGTTCTCCGAATTGCCTGTCACTGATGATCTGTTTGATTTGTGAACCAGCAAAAATGTCTTTCTTAATCTTGGGATCAGTTATTCCGGGAAACATCTGTCTCAAATATGAATATACTTCACAGAAATTTATAGCCTTTCGGTAAAATCTGTCCTGCCATGCAGCGTCTGCTTTGCCTTAGTATACCCAGGCATGCCTGGCCAAGATACAAAACATTCCAGCTTACCTTGTTAGCAGCATTTTAATTGACTTGAATTATGAATTGAAGCAACAAATATTGGTGATTTCATAATAAATATTGTGTGATAGGGAAATATCATGGAGATTTTCATGCTCAGCAGCCCAAAATACACCCAACAGTATTCAGGAAGTAAAATCTTTGTTGTACAGTGTATTTTTAAGTGTGAGGTTGATAGTTTTCGATTAACCAGTGGTTTTAAGGGATATGTGAACTAAGACTGAACATCAGCCACGTTCTTACCAAAAGGCAGAATAGACTCAAGGAGATAAAAGGCCCAATCTACTTCCTACGAGGGGTGATTGATTAAGTTTGTGGCCTAAGGTAGAAGGAAATGAGTTATACAGCTCTTGTTACATGCACATGCAGTTCAACTCTTTCAGTGATTATGCCGAAAGTTTGAGGTTAATAACTAATCTCCTTCTACCTTAGGCCACGAACTTATCAAACACCCTTCGTATATCCTTTATTCTGTTTTAGATTCCCGTGTGTCTTTTTTTGTCTTCTTATTATTGCCCTTAACAGAGTGAGTGAGTGAGGCCTCTCTCAGTCAGCGTTGACCATGAATGTTACATCCCAGTTGTCTAGATACACAAGCCTGGGCAGTACGATATGGAGAGTAAGCTGTTGCCCATGTAGCAAGCTCCCCTTCTCCATGCATCTGATGAAGCCACAGGAATGGCAGAGGCTGATGCAGTCTGGCACCAGCAGCATCACAGGAGTTGCAAGTTGATGTTGAACTCAAGGTAGCATGGCCTTAGTGCTTCAGCTCCAGAATTTTCCCTCAGGGTTTACTCCTGAAGTGTTCCCCTAAGACAGCAGAGGTTTGAGATCAGAGATAAGCTGCCTTCTCCTAGATAAGCTGCCAACCACGGCTGTTGAGCCCCATCTGCCGGAACTATTATCATTAAAACAGTTAAATGTAACAGTAATGATATATGCAGCACTGTTTTGATACTACGGCCTAGCCGACTACCAACAAAAGGTTGTTACAATACCCATTTTTCTCCTTCATTGCTGTAGGTACTGATTTCAGGAACACGATCGATCAGCTGGAAAAATCGCGCTGCTGCAATTTTTGCTTTTGCATAGTCTGGAGTGTACGAAGAGGCTCTTCCCAGTGCTGTCCCACTCGTTACAATGGCAGAAATCACTCTGCAGTAAAATAATACTGATCATTTTAAAATGATGAAACCTTGTACGTTACACATGAATCAAAGAATCACAGAGCAATACAGTATTGTGCAAAAGTCTTGGGCGCATATATATATATAGCCAGGTTAACATTACACAGAATGCTGACGGAACTCAGCGTGTCAGGCCGCATCGATGGGAAAAAAGACAGTGACGTTTTGGGCCAAGACCCATCTTCAGGACAGAGAGGGAAGGGGGGAGATGCCCAAATTAAACAGTGGAGGGAAGGAGAAGGAAGACTAGCTATAAGGTGGTTGGTGAAGCCAGTGGGTGTGAAAGGTCAACGGCTGGAGAAGGAAGAATGAGACTGGAGAGAAGGGTGGACAGTAGGAGAAAGAGAAGGAGGAGGGGACCCAGAGTGAGGTGAGAAGAAGTGAAAGGTCATCACGTGACATAGTCAGGGCACCTAAGACTAGCTAAGTATAGCTCGGGTGCCTAAGACTTTTGCATAGTACTGTATTTGATAATGTGGAGCAGAGAGTGAGTTTGTAAATCTGGTGGGAGCACAGGATGTTGGTAACAGTGAGAGGGGAGCGGTGCAGGGGGGGGGTCATGGGTTCAGACACACCCAGTCGTGAGACACCAGCCAAGTTCATTTGATTCCAAACATTTGGTTTATTGATCATTACAGCACGTTTCTCTGGAGCTTCCCACTCCCTCCCCTCTCTCTTCCCCTTTTCCCAATCATGATTCCCTTCTCCCTACCCCTTTCCTACTCTCAGTCCACAACAGAGCCCGGTATCAGAATCAGGTTTATCATCACTCACATATGTCATGGAATTTGCTTTCTTTGTGTGGCAGCAGTACAGTGCAATACATAAAATTACTACAGTACTGTGCAAAAATACTAGGCACCCTAGTTATATACATGTGTGCCTAAGATTTTTACACACCACTATACAATTTTTTTATTATATAATGGGGGAACCTTACCTGAATACAATGCTGAAGTGAAGGCTTTCAGCAACAACCAAATGACCACCAAATCTGTATGATGCGGCATTGGCCAAGAAGATTACAGACTGAGCAAAACCAAAGCACAAGCCATAAACATTGGCTTTCTTAATTGCAGCTTGGTAAGGGGCCTCAAGCTGTGCATCATACAGTTGCACAAACATTTGTTCTTTTGCCAGACCAGCTATGGTTCGGATGTTAGTCAGTGCTTCACTGGATATCTAAAGAGCAAGAGGATGTTGGCATGAGAGTTTGTTCATTTGATGGTGGCGAGGGGGTGGGGAACATCTAACGTTTAAATAAGATCATCTGAAATATACTGCACCTGGCCAGCAACTTCAAGGGCCGCTTTGTCCTGGTTTGCAAATCCTGTTAACATCTTGGCTTGCAGAGCACCAGAGAGCACCAGAAAAGGCAGAAAGCAAAGTATAACTAGCGTTAGCTTCCAGCTGAAGTAGAAAGCAATGATCAATGACACTCCTATGTTGGTGAGAGAATTCACTATCATTCCAATCTGAGTTCCAGTTGCCTGAGGGAAGAAACAATAGAAACGTAATTATTGGGGTTACATACAGTTACCAATTTTCAATTATATAATTATTTTTCAAACTAAATAAAATTCTTTATCCTGACTATAGCATTGTTGTAGAATTGATTTTCAACATAAAATAGATATAATATTTAACAATCCACGGTAGCATAGTGGTTAGTGCCACACTATCACAGCCCGGGGCATTGGGGTTCAGAGTTCAATCCTGGTGTCATCTGTAAGGAGTTTGTACATCCTCTCTGCGGAACGTATGGGATTTCTCTGAGTGCTCTGGTTTCTTCCCAAAGTCCAAACATGTACCGTTGAGTAGGTTAATTGGTCATTGTTTCCTGGTGTCATGGATTCTTGATTACCTGACTAGCAGACCACAGTACGTGTGCTTGCAACACTGTGTGTCCGACAGAGTGATCAGCAGCACTGGGGCTCCACAGGGGACTGTCTTGTCTCCCTTTCTCTTCACCATTTACACCTCGGACTTCAACTACTGCACAGAGTCTTGTCATCTTCAGAAGATTTCTGATGACTCTGCCATAGTTGGATGCATCGGCAAGGGAGATGAGTCTGAGTACAGGGCTACGGTAGGAAACTTTCTCGTCACATGGTGTGAGCAGAATTACCTGCAGCTTAATGTGAAAAAGACTAAGGAGCTGGTGGTGGACCTGAGGAGGGCTAAGGCACTGGTGACCCGTTTCCATCTAGGGGGTCAGTGTGGACATGGTGGAGGATTACAAATACCCGGGGATACGAATTGACAATAAACTGGACTGGTCAGAGAACACTGAGGCTGTCTACAAGAAGGGTCAGGGCTGTCTCTATTTCCTGAGGAGACTGAGGTCCTTTAACATTTGTCGGATGATGCTGAGGATGTTCTACGAGTCTGTGGTGGCCAGTGCTAGCATGTTTGCTGTTGTGTGCTGGGGCAGCAGGCTGAGGGTAGCAGACACTAACAGCATCAACAAACTCATTTGTAAGGCCAGTGATGTTGTGGGGATGGAACTGGACTCTCTCACGGTGGTGTCTGAAAAGAGGATGCTGTCCATGTTGCATGCCATCTTGGACAATGTCTCCCATCCACTACATAATGTACTGGGCGGGCACAGGAGTATATTCAGCCAGAGACTTATTCCACCGAGATTCAACACTGAGCGTCATAGGAAGTCATTCCTGCCTGCGGCCATCAAACTTTACAACTCCTCCCTTGGAGGGTCAGACACCCTGAGCCAATAGGCTGGTCCTGGACTTATTTCGTGGCATAATTTACATATTATTATTTAATTATTTATGGTTTTATATTGCTATATCTATACTCTATTCTTGGTTGGTGCAACTGTAACAAAACCCAATTTCCCTCGGGATCAATAAAGTACGACTATGACTATGACTATTGTAAATTGTCCCGTGATCAGAATAGAGTTAAATCGAGTTGCTGGGTGGCTCGGCTCAAAAGGCCTGAAGGGCTATTCCCCACTGTACCTCTCAATAAATAAATGAAACAAAATGGATTTTCAAAGGATGTAAGGTGACAAGGAACATTAAAATGGTGATGAATTCTACAGTATAAATGAACAATGAAGACACACACTACAGTGTAAGCACAACTCAGAATTCTGCTGAGCATCTATGGCCACAAGAATAAAATTCTTAATGTTTTTAGGACAAACTCTTTCTGCGTTGTGATACTGATATATTATTAACTGATATTATCTATGTAAAACAGCTTATACATCCACGCTCTGCACTATTCAATCCATTTGATAGAAAAGAAAGAAAAAAAACATTTAAAGACATTTATATTGTCCTTTTCAAGCCTGCATAAAGACACCTCATAACCAACAAATTGTAGAAAAGTTGCTGGATAGGTTATCAGGATGTTGAAATTTGTGGATACATGGTTGGGACTTTAACTTCTAAAATTAAACAACTTTAGTTTCCATGGATTTCGAATTGTAAAATTTCTTAATCTTTGCTCCACACTGTCCATTTCTAGCTTTAACAGGCATGGACAACTTGTTCATAATAGATGAATCCTTCAAAATTTATATTACTATATGATTTAGAATTAGCTGCAAGTTTAGCTCAAACATGAGTTAGCCAGACCTTAGGTATCCATCCATGTAAGGCAGGGTTCATAACCTGGTGTCCTCAGAGGTCTGTGAGCTTGGTTGGGATAAAATTTGCATCTTTATTTTCACTAACCACTAGTTGAAATTTAGTATTTCCTTCAATGATGAATGTAGGCAATAAATTACTGTAGTATTAGCAATACCTGTGACTTTGTCACCAATAGAAATCAGATATTTTCATATCACATTACAGTTATTACAAATATCTCACAATATTGTTTACGGCATTCTCATCACAAGTTCAAAATGACGGTAGTTATTGATCCGCTGCTAGGTCGAACGTAATCGCTGCTGACATAGCCGGCCAACTATCGGGCAGTCCTGTGATTGGATGTCCAACATGGCATGCGTGTTGTTTTGTCAAAGACCACCCCTCAGCTTGATGTTCTTATTCAAAAGCACCAACAGTCTTCACACTGATATGGCTTTAAAAAATAATTTTTAATTTTAACTTGCCAATATTTTAAATGTATAGTCTTGTTATTTAATAAAGAAGCACATATATTACTCTATCACAAATTTGTTTTTGATATTTTGATAACTGTATTTCCATGTAATTGGTTTATTTTGTAAACCTGTGTCTTTTATTTTATATTGATCGTGTGGATAGTCAGAGGCTTTTTCACAGGGCTGAAATGGCTAGCACGAGAGGGCACAGTTTTAAGGTGCTTGGAAGTAGGTCTAGAGGACATGTCAGGGGTAAGTTTTTTATGCAGAGAGTGGTGAGTGCTGGCGACGGTGGTGGAGGCAGATACGACAGGATTTTTTAAGAGACTCCTGGACAGGTACATGGACCTCAGAAAAATAAAGGGCTATGGGTAACCCTAGGTAATTTCTCAGGTAAGGACATGTTTGGCACAGCTTTGTGGGCTGAAGGGCCTGTATTGTGCTGTAGGTTTTCTACGTTTCTATATATTTAAATACATTATTCTGAGAAGGGATCTCTAGGCTTCACTGGACTGCCAAAGGGTTCATGGCATGAAAAAGGTGAAGAACCCCTCATCTAAAGGGAGATAAGAGCTTGCCCTCTTACCTGCTGAACCTTGTTTACTTGTTTCACCCATGCCTGTATTTAGTATGTTTTTATGAATTTGATTTCCTTTCCTGCTTCTTTTCCTCAGTGTGTTTTTTTTAAATTTACCACTCCAAACTCCTGGCTGATATTGTGGTCTTTAAATCCCTAGTGGAGTCTGTTCAATATCATTCTCCTCTTGCCACTTTCTGTTGGGGTTTTGCAACGTCTTGCAAAAATCTGTGCAGGCGATATCATAGGCATTACTTATCCCATCTCCTCAAAAAATTCAAACACGGGTTAAGTTTGACCTTCCCAAACCACTTTTTGGGTCAGATTAAGCCATGTCTTCCTGAAGTATAAATTATACAGTCCTCTGGCTTTTTTCTTATAATTCAGCTAAGTATATGTTTAATTTTTCCTTAAAGCTGTTATAGCCAGGGGCCAGAATGGGGACAAGCTCCCACCACGTATTAAATGCTCCTAATGACATGTGCCTCAAATAGCCTCTGACAACCATGTCCAAGTCCTGGCCTTCATATGTGGCTTAACTACTAAGCCCAGTGGAACCATTTTTATTGACAGGAGAAGGAGCAAAGGTGGCTTACTGGTGCCTTAAAACCAGTCGCTTCGGGCAGATGGGAATCATTAGCTGTAGTTGTCAGTTTATCTTGGAGAAGGAAAACTCTGATCTGAAATCTCCGCTGCCTTGCAGCTATATCCACTGATGGGGAAGGCTTCAAGAGTAACCCTGGCCCTGGCACTGGCCAGGCTTGTGTATCCAGTCAGCTGGCATGTAACATCCATGGTTGACCCTGACTGATGAGGGCCTCATATGTTTAATTATTTTCTCCCTGTATAATCAATAATACCTTGGTAACACTATGCTCACAGGCAGAAATGTTGGAGCATGATGGCCAGGGCCTCCTCTTTCCTCGTTTCCCTTATCAGGCTGGACAAATTGCATCAGAGGCTTGTGATTCAATGCTCGGAATGTTTTAAACCAACCTGGGGTCTACGGACTCCTTGCTTAATGGTAATGGTCCACAGCATAAAAAAGGTTGGGAATCCGTGTCCTAAACACTTAATGTTCCTTTATTTGACCCAAGCCAGGGATGTAATGAACCCAACTTTAACTCCAGCACAATTCTCTAATACAATTTGTCCACAAGATTAAATTAATGACAACTATCCGTCCTCCAGTTGCTATTAATTTATTCTTGCGGACCTGATGTCAGAGGAGTTTGGGTTTCATTCCCACCCAACTTCCATAGAGTTGCAATCCTTTGTATTGATTACAATCATCTTTTTTCCGAGTCTTTAAGATTTATATTGAAATAATTTTTACTTCTTAATCTTATTGACATGAATTACCATGGCTTACCCCTTGAACCTGTGACGCATCTGTGGCCAGCCTTGTTGTTAATGTCCCAGGGCTATTCTTCCGATTATCGAACCAGCCAATTTCTTGTCCTAACATGGCCTGGAATCCCAATTTCCTCAATCTCCGTGTCAGCAGTTCACCAGATTTCGCAAAAAAGTAACCCTTGTTAAGGAATGTACAAGACATGGTTACTATTAAGCTTTCAGGTAACACTAAAATAGATAATATTTTATCCTGTTAAAGATGGTGCTGGCAGTACCTGCCATCGCTTTGTGGGTAGCAAACAAAAACCACTAACAATTCTATTAATTATACTTTTCTTGGACTACAGTTACTGTACCCGCAACCTATAATTTTCCTTTTGGGGTTGTGCTTTTGAACCTTCTGTGCATCTTGGTGTTTTTGCAGTATCCCGAAGAATTTGGTGAACTGAACTTTCAGGAGTGCAGGTACTGCCATGGCAGCCATTGCTACAGTGGATTTAGGGCCAGATTGAACTGGTGGGGCCTGGGCTGGAGAGCAATAAATGAACTGATGTTTAGCCAATTTAAGAGCTGAGCCAGATTAAAAAGATGAAGGTGTTGATGCTGAGGGCGAAATATGAATTGATGGTTAGCTCACTACTCCATGAGGCTTTGCTCACCTCAGCACTAAACTGGCTCCACGGATATGACCTGCAGCCATTGGCACTCGTCTCAGCACTGAACTGGCTCTGTGGCTGTGGCCTGCAGCCATTACACTCACCACAGCACTAAACTGGCTCCACGGATGTGACCTGCAGCCATCACACTTGTCTAGCACTGAACTGGTTCCGTGGCTGTGGCCTGCAGCCATTAGGCTCCTGGCCCAGCTACAGCGCTGAACTATCTCCGTGGCTGTGGACTCATTTCCAGGGTCTCTGTAGTTCATGTTCTGAGTGTTATTTGTGTACCTTTTTATTGCTTGCACAAATTGTTCTTTTATTTTGCACATTGGGTGTTTAATGGTTTTTGTTGTGTGCTTTTTAATGGGTTCTTTTGTGTTTCTTTGTTTTGTTGTTGCCTGCAAAAAGAGCAATCTCAAGTCTGTATATAGTATACATACTTCGATAATAAACGTACATTGTACTTTGAATGAAGATGGTTGTCCAAAATTTAAAGAGGCATCTTGATTATCTAGATACGAGGACCAAGGAAAGGCAAATGGCATTCAATAAGTTTGAGCTGTTGCAGTTTGGGAAGTTAAGCCAGGGTAGGACTTCCACAGTGAACAACAATATCCAAGGGAGTGTTGGAGAACAGAAGGACCGAGGAGTACAAAGACATACAGTAGCTCCTTAAAAATGGCACCACAGCTAGACAGGGTGGTGAAGAAGGAATCTGACGTGCTGGGGTTCAGTCAGGGCATTGGATATAGGATTTTGGACAATTTGTTGCAGTGGTACAAGACATTGGTGAAGCCACACTTGAGTATGGTATACAGTTTTGGTTGCCATTCTAGAAAAGATGTCATTAAACTGGAAAGAGTGCAAAAAAAAATTTACAAAAATCTTGCCAGGAGTCAAGCACCTGAGTTACAAGCCTGAATTGGGCAGATTAAGGCTTTATTCTCTGGTGTGTGGGAGACTTGTGGGGGGGGGGGGGGGTGGGAGTGATGAGGGATACCTTGTAAAGGTGTATAAAATCCTGGACATAGAAAGGGTAAGGTTCTTTAAGGTTGTCATAGCCAGGGGTGATAGTGGGACAAGCTCCCACTACCTATCAGATTCATGGACAGAAGGAAGCTTGCTACATGGGCAACAGCTTGCTCTTGCTCTTGCTCTTGCTCTCCATATTGTACTACCCTGGCTTGCATATCTAGACAGCAAGGATGCAACATTTACGGTCGACCCTGACCAACGGTGGCCTCATCATCATTAGATAGGGTTAATGCACAGTCTTCTTTTTACCTCAAAGGCTAGAGAGCATAGGTTTAAGGGGGAAAAAGATTTAAAAGGGACCTGAGTGGCAGACTTCTCATGTGGAGGCAGGTGGTTATATGCATTAAGCCGCCAGAAAATAACTCCCAAATGTAGAGCATCTCATGGTTCTGGGTCTCTACTCACTGGAATTCAGAACAATGAGAGGGGATCTCATCGAACCCTATCAAATGGTGAAAGGCCTCGATAGAGTGGATGTGGAGGGGATGTTTTCTATGGTGGGATAGTCTAGGATGAGAGGGCACAGCTTCAGAGAAGAGGGACATCCATTTAGAACAGGGATGAGAAGGAATTTCTTTCGCCAAAGTGGTGAATCTGTGGAATTTGTAACATGGACAGCTGTGGAGGCCAAGTTAATGGGTATATTTAAGGCAGAGGTTGATAGATTCTTGATTAGTCAGGACATGAAGGGTACAGGGTGATGGCAGGAAGAGGGAAAATGGGCCAGCCATGATGAAATGTTGGAGCAGACTTGATGGGACAAATGGCCTAATTCTGCTTCTATATCTTATGGTCCTATTGTCTTATAAAGTGTTTGAGGCAGGTACAATAATAATACCCGAAAGACATTTGGACCGGTATGTGGATAAGAAAGGTACAGAGGGAAACACACTTCCTACAAGAGAACCACAACCTTGTCGTAGGGTTTGGAGGCTTGCATGCCTCAATGACTCAGAGAGCTATGTTGGCTGGGGTCTGGGTCTTGGGCTTTGTTTCTTGGTAGAGTAACTGATGCCAAGCAGGTCAAGGGTAGAGGCCAGACTAAGAGTGGTCCACTGGTCCTCCAGGCTTGGAGGTTCAGCTCAGGGCTAACAACACTGGCTGGTCAAAAAATTGTCACAGAAACAGCAATGAAGAATCTTAATCTGTGTGCGACGATATGGACAGACAAAGATGGAGGATCCTTACCTACTGCCCATTACATCGTTGGCATTTAGGCAGCAATGGAGGGAAATCTGGGTAAGTTGTTGGGCATTGTGAGCCACTTGTACTGTATTCTAGAAGCCAAAGCTAATATTTGGTGGCATGAAATTAAGTACAATTACATTGTATAATAAAATTGAATATATTACTGTTGTTTTGTTTGGCAGTATCCATGTCTGCAGTTAAATGACCATAAACTTGACTTGATATTATATCTCGCTGGATTACAATCTCTCAGGAAAGTTGACAATGTTTTCTGAAAGGTCACAGGAATGGTTCTGTGGACAATGAGAATCTTATGCATCTGTAGACATTGAAGACAAGACATATTTTTAACTTGGAGAGGAGAAAACATTTTCATACACCTAACCCACGCTACATTCGATCTTCTAGGCTACAGAGTACAAAGCATTAATGAGAACAGAAAGAAACAGCAAGGACATGCTGGAATCAGTTGTGACAAAATATACCTGCAGGAACTGTGTTACGAATGATACAAGTCCAACGATAACAAAAAACATGCATATTGAATTGATTTGATTTCTTTTTTCTTCTTCATTTTGCAGCGAAAATGTCTGGGGGTCATAAATGGAATAATAGTTAGCTGAAATTTGGACTATCCAGACTGAACTAATGCTAAAGTGGAGCGGAGAAAAAAAGCTTCTTACCCCAAGAATCTGGCTGAACAATAGTGCATAAACTGGATTAACTCCACCGTTAACCGCAGCACCAAGTGAACCGAACAACAAGTAAGGCCATTCATGAACATTATATTTTAGAATTCTAGTTACTGGTGCTGGCTCTATGGTTTCTTCTTCCTCTTCCTCTGTGACCTTAAGGTAAAATAAATACATTTAGACAATAATTAAATTGGTTTAGATTACATTTGAAGGCAATTTATTTGATGGCAGATATTGCAAAGAATACAATGATATTTCATAATATCATTGAGTAAAGGGAGCTCTTTGCTGGCAATAAAAATACAAATCAACTGAATACGGCTATAAATTGAATCAAACCCCATACAAGTACAATGCTTCTTTGCATTGTATTCAATTGTGAATGAAGCACAATTGAAACAAACTAATAAAATTTCATGGCAGTAGAACGTAACTCAGTAACCCTTGATATATGATGATTTGCATTTTTGTTTTTTACTTGAGGATTTATAAAGCATAAAATAAGATCCTGGAAACAAGAACAACAGGAAAAAAAGATAGTGATATATTAGAATGCCAGGGTTGTCATAATGAAAATGCAGTTAAAAAGGCACAGTAGTGTTGTGGTTAGCACAATGATTTACAGTACCAGCAACCTGGGTTCAACTCCCAGTGCTGTCTGTAAAAACCTTGTACGTTCTCCCTGTGACTGCATGGGTTTCCTTCCACAGTCCAAAGATATACCAGTAGTAGCTCAAAGGGCTGGAGGGCCTATTCTACACTGTATCGCAATGAAGAAATAAACCCAGAACTGTCAGAGGTATATCCTTGGTCCCTTTACTTATCCACACTTCTCCTCCATCAGTGCCCCCCCACCTGTAACTTATAAATGACTTATTTTCTCACTTTAGAATCGTGTTAAAGTCTTCAACCTGAAATATTAACTTTCTCTTCTTGCAGATACTGCCTGTCATGCTGAGGTTTTCCAGTATCTTCTGTTTTTATATGAGATCCTAGTTGTCTACCTTGTGGTAAAATGTAAAGTCAAATTCTTATAAGAGTCTGTTATAAGGAACAGAAAGGTTGGAAAGACTCCTTGATGCTACAAGTTGTATTGAAGTCCAGGACTGTCAGTGTCATGTCTTCTCTGGAATTTAGCAGATTAGCTCATGTCCATAAATCTATAAGACACAGGAGCAGAAATAGGTCATTTGGCCCATCGAGTGCTCTGCTATTTCATCATGGCTGATCTAATTTTCCTCTCAGCCCCAATCTCCTGCTGTCTCCCCTTACCCCTTCATGCAGCAACTAATCAGGAATGCACCAACCTCTGCCTTAGTTATACCCAATGGCTTGGCCTCCACAGCCAGCTGTGGCAACAAATTCCACAGATTCACCACTATTCCTCATCATCTCTATTCTAAATGGACGTCGTCAATTCTGAGGCTGTGTCCTCTGGTCTTTAGACTCGTCCACCATGGGAAACATCTTCTGCACATCCAATCTATCGAGGCCTTTCAACATTCGATAGGTTTCAATGTGATCCTCTCCTTCCCGCGCCCCCTCCCCCATTCTTCTGAATTCCAGAGGGTCAAGGCCCAGAACTATCAAATGCTCCTCATATGATAAACCTTTCAATCCCAGAATCATTTTCATGAACTCCTTTGAACCCTCTCCAATGTCAGCACATAAACAGCCCTAAACTGCTTACAATACGCCAACACCTGACGAAGTTGTCTCGGCCTGAAACGTCGACTGCACCTCTTCTTAGAGATGCTGCCTAGCCTGCTGCATTCACCAGCAACTTTGATGTGTGTTGTTACAATACACCAAGTGAGGCCTCACCAGTATCTTATAAAGTCTCAACATTACAAACTTGCTTTTATATTCTAATCTTCTTGAAATGAATGGCTTGGGTATGGCACCCACTCTTGTCTCTGTTGTCATCTACCTCTCTTTATTGTTTGGTGAGACTGATTGAAAGAGCTGTGGGAAAAAGAATGCCGGATGTTTCCATTGGGTGAGAACTGCAAATAAAGGCCAGGGAAAGGGATGCTGAAGTAGACCAGAAGTGTGCCAAGTGTGGTGACATAAAAAGAAGCCAAAACCAGAAATGTAGTACAGTCAGTTAGATTAGATTAGGAGGACACTCAGTCCTCGTTTATTGTCATTTAGAAATGCATGCATTAAAAATGATACAATGTTCCTTCAGAAAGATATCACAGAAACGCAGGACAAACCAAGACTAAAACTGACAAAACCACATAATTATAACATATAGATACAACAGGGCAAAGCAATACTGTAATTTGATAAAGAGCAGACCATGGGCACGGTGAAAAAAAAAGCCTCAAGTCTCGATAGCCCCATCATCTCATGCAGACGGTAGAAGGGAGAAACTCTCCCTGCCATGAACTCCAAGTGCCGCAAACTTGCTGATGCATTGGAAGCTCCCGACCGCGGCGGACTCTGAGTCGTCCAAAAACTTCGAGCCTCCGACCAGCCCTCCGACACCGAGCACCATCTCTGCCGAGCGCTTCGACCCTGCCCCGGCCGCCGAGCAACAAATAAAGCCGAGGACTCGGGGCCTTCCCTCCGAGATTCTGGACCACACAGTAGCAGTGGCAGCGAAACAGGCATTTCAGAAGTTTCATCAGATGTTCCTCCGTGCTCTCAACGTCTGTCTCCATCAAATCAGGATTGTACACGGCATCCTACTTGACAGATAACAGATATCGACCAGAGTGGCCATTGCGAGCTGCGTCGCGCCGCCACCTTCTCCTCCTGCCTCTGGATTCTGAGTGGAACTGAAAAGAGCTTATTCTTGCAAGCAGAGTCCAATTTTCCACTAATACAGGGGTTCCCAACGTGGACTCTACAGACATCTTGGTTAATGTTAGGGATCCAATGCATATAAAAGGGATGTGAGCCTCTGCTTCTTTCAGCCACCTTGTATTCTGGTTGTTCTATTATTGTCCCACTTTCAGGCACTTAAGAAATATAACCCAATTTATCTGTGCTTTATGTAGTGCAATTACTAGGTTTTAACACTGCAAAGTCAGTTAACAATGCCTAGTTTTGATTCACTGACTTGAAGGAACACACTCAACGATTCAGGAGCAGCTTCTTCCCCTCTGCCATCAAATTTCTGATTGGACACTGAACCCATGAACACTACCTCACTACTTCTTTATTTCTATTTTTTGCACTACTTGTTTAACACTTAGTATTTATACAGGCATCCGTCAATCTCATAAGACCATGGATTTGCGCCTTGGAAGGTTTCCAGGACGCAAGCCTGGGTAAGGTTGTATGGAAGACCGGCAGTTGCCCATGCTGCAAGTCTCCCCTCTCCACACCACTGATATTGTCCAAGGGAAGGGCACTAGGGTCGATACAGCTTGGCACCGGTGTCGTCGCAGAGCAATGTGTGGTTAAGTGCCTTGCTCAAGGACACAACACGCTGCCTCAGCTTAGGCTCAAACTAGCGACCTTCAGATCACTAGACTGACGCTTTAACCACTTGGCCATGCACCAACACATTTAATACCTACATTAACTGTAATTTATATTTTTGTTCTTCTCAGTTGTTATGTATTGTGGAAAGTTGGAGGTTGTTTGGCTGTTCCGGCGCTCTGCAGCCTCCAAGAGGATTCCAGGAGGCAGAGGCAGCAGGCGCAAACCTCGTAGCGAGCAGGCTGCAGGACGAGGGGCAAGTTGATGTTCGGCTCCATTTCACCAGTTAAAGCTTCCATTGTTTGCCGATTAAAGCAACAAGGAAGATCGAAGCATCGAAGCGAGCGCTGGGTGCTTGCCTTTTGATTGGTTGCTCTGTACCGGAGAGGGGAGATCCTGCCGCTGCACCAGGAATGCACTTCCTGGAATGACGGTAGAGGCAAATATATTAGAGACATTTGGATAGGCATATGGATGTAAGGAAGATGGAAGCATCTGGACATGGTGTAGGTAGGAGGGATTAGTGCTTGAATGATTTTGATTTGCTGGTTCGGCACAACACTTCGAGCCAAATAGCCTATTCCTGTACTGTACTGTTCTATGTTTTATGCAGATTTCTAGTTCTGGAGAAAAAGCTGACTTCCTACACAACATTTTTTAGAATTTAATTATAAATGCAATTGCTCCAAAGGGAGTACATCATTTGTTCTGCAATCTGAACAAAATATTACCTTGTGTAAAGCATATTGAGTTTCCATATTACCGAAACAAGTAACATTAACACTTTTTAAAAGACTACATTTTAGTTATGAAATATTTAGGATTGTAGTAATGAACAGCCATTTTTTTTTCAGAACAATCTACGGAGGACAATAAAGAATGCTTATGGAAAGAATTGCATTAAATTGCTTGATTTTGAGGAAAGTACATGACCTGATTTACATTATATATTCATTTTATATCATAAATTTCAAAATTCCTGTGTAAACAGTAATAAATCCAAAGTAAGGTATTCAATAATACTCTCTACTTCAGATAAATAGAATTTACAACCTTGTCTTCATCCTCAAGATATCCGGATTGATGTCGGATAACTGAAGCAACATCTCCAGGCACAGACAGATCAGAAAGTGGGTGAGATCTGGAACGTTGACGAATCGATGCTCTGCAAGTGTACATGTATGGTTGGTTCAAAATGTACTTACACTTTTCAATATGCATTGTAAACTTACAGATGTTTCAGGACAATTCATTGAAAATTATAAAGTACACAAATTTTGATTTGCTTTTTTTTGCTTTCTCTCGTCCTTTATCATAATTGAAGCTTAGCTAAAATTGAAGAATTTAACTAAATCAAACTGTCTGAAAACAAAAAAAAGAATTTAAAGTTGATACAAATAAGCACCAGGATAGTGTAGTGGTTAGTGCGACACCATGAAAGCTCAGGGCATTCAGGAGATCAGAGTTCAATTCTGATCATCATCTGTAGGGAGTCTGTACGTCCTCCCCGTGGAATGCATGGGTTTTCTCTGGGAGCTCTGGTTTCCTCCCACAGTTCAAAGACATACCTGTTAAGCAGTTAATTGGTCATTGTGAACTGTCAGGTGATTAGGCTAGCATCAAATCGGAGTTTGCCGGACAGCATGGCTCGAAGGATCGGAAGGGCATATTCTGTGCTGCATCCCAATAATTAAACAAACCGAAACAAGTCCCAGGATAATATTATCCTTCATGCATCTGCATCCACTCTATGGGAATTACAGTAACTTGTATATTATTGTGAAGCTTGGTTGTTTTAGATACTGAAAATAATACTCATAGATGATATCAATTCTTGGAATATTGCTTTCTAATCCAAATTTTCACTGAATCTAGAGTAAAAATCATCCCAGATATAAATGGATTTCTATTTTACCAGAAGAATTAACTTGTGTCCTTAAAAACATAAGAAAAGGCAGCATGGAAGTTGGTTTCTTAAAGGAGCAGAAAGTCTTTCAAGATTAGAAAAAAAACAAAAGAAAAATTATTAGGCTTCAGCAGAAGCTGAGGTGCCCAATGAGTAAATATTTGGGGATTAAGACTGGAATTAAGGTCTCAAAACATTATTTACCACATGATGGTGTTGTTTTCCCAAGCAGGTGTGTTCTGTTTGCTCTCCACCATTAGAATGCAACACATGGCAAAAGAGAAGAGAGAAGTCACTGCTGGTTCAGAGAGATTGGAAGAGGAAAATCTTTGTCACTGAAACGGAAACTGACCCATTGCTGGAAAGCGTATTGAAGCTTTTTTTCATAATAGCTAACATTAAAGTTTTAATGGAAAAGGCTGAATAAGAAAATAGGGAAGCAATTACTAAGTAGTCCTTCATATTCATTAATTTAGAATATAGAATATAAAATAAGAGAAAATCTGCAGATGCTGGAAATCCAAAACAACACACACAAAATGCTGGAAGAACTCAGCAGGCCAGGCAGCACCTATGGAAAAGAGTACGGTCGACATTTCAGGCCGAGACACTCCAACAGGACTGGAGAAAAAAAAAAAATGAAGAGTCAGAGTTAAAAGGTAGGGAGAGGGGAGGGAGAAACACAAGGTGATAGGAGAAATAGGAGAGTACATGATGCTGTGTTGACCTTACAGCCTACTCTAAGACCAATCTTGCCCTTCCTTCCCTCATAACCATCCATTTTTCTATCATCCATTTGCATATCTTAGAGTTTCTTAAGTGTTCCTAATATATTTGCCTCTACCATTACCCCTGGCAGGGCATTCCACACACTCACTACTCTGTAAAAACCTACCTCTGACATCCCCCTCTACTTTTCACCAACGACCTTAAAATTATGCCCCTTAGTATTAGCCATTACCACCAAGGGAAAATGTCCCTGGTTATCCACCCTATCCCTGCCTCTTATCATATTGTACATCTCTACCAAGTCATCTCTCATCCTCCTTTGTTCCAAAGAGAAAAGGTCTAGATTGCTTAGCCTTTCCCCAAAAGACACACTGTCTAATCCAGTCAGCATCCTGGTAAATCTCTGTTGCACCCTCTCTAAAGCTTCCACATCTTTTCATAATGAGGAAACCAGAAGGGAACACAGTATTCCAAGTGTGTCTAGCCAGGGTTTTATACCTTGTGGTTCTTGAACTCAATCCCCTGACTAATGAAGAAAACACACCGTACACCTTCTTCACAACTCCGTCAGGAAACTTTGAGAGATTAATGGACGTGGACCCCCAAATCCTTCTGTTCCTCCACGCTGCTAAGAATCCTGCCATTAGCTCTATATTCTGCGAATAATTATTTGTGAGTTACGAAAATTTACTTTGCTAGCAAATCTAGTTTGTAGTAAGCTGGATATGATTCTAACAAATGGTCTGCAGTATTTTATAAGACTGAAAGTAAAAGCTCAACTTTTATATTCTATGTCCTGGCCTTTGAAGGCATGCGTAAGAAGGAAAGCCTTCTTCTCTCTGTGTCATGTACCACTTTAAGGGAGCTATGGACTTGAATCTAGGTGTCTCTGTTCATCAACACCCTATCATTTACTACTTATATTCTATCCCTATTTGACTTTCCAATGCATCATCTTTCCATCTCCTAAAGCCCAGTTTTCCAACTGATCTACATCTTGCTGTAACACCAGAGAACATTCCTGACCATTCGTTATAAATAACAATACATTTTCTAACGAAGTTTGTGAGCAGCAGCAGCCTTTAGAATGGCTCCTTTGGTCCAGGTCAAGCTGCTTCTAATGTGCCAGTCACCAATTGGCTCATTTGAAGGATGCAGCAGTTCTTTCCCGTTGGTTGCCTTGTGTGCCTTGGCACTGGTGTCTGGGTTCTGGTGTCTCAGGGGCTTTCCTTTGTCTCGGGACACTCACCTTTACACTGAGGTCACGGCCAGTGCTGAAGAACCACTGGGAAAGTATGCTGCAGGTACAGGAGGGCTCACGTGCTCTCTGAGCTAAACATCTGTTGAATGTTTAGTCATAGTCATAGTCATACTTTATTGATCCCGGGGGAAATTGGTTTTCGTTACAGTTGCACCATAAATAATTAAATAGTAATATGTAAATTATGCTGGGAAATAAGTCTAGGACCAGCCTATTGGCTCAGGGTGTCTGACCCTCCAAGGAAGGAGTTGTAACGTTTGATGGCCACAGGCCATCAGTTTTGTAGTTTGTCTAGCTTAGGGAGACTTAGATGTCTGGTTGAATGTTTTACTGTTTGTCTGTAAATAACTGAGTAACGTGCTTATTTATAATCAGTGTCATCTGTCCCACTCACCAAACATGTGAACCTGCTTCCTCATAACAATATGTGATATGCAAGCCAGGGTAGTACGATATGGAGAACAAGCTGTTGCCTATGTAGCAAGCTCCCCCTCTCTATGCAGCTGATGAACTCAAAGGAACAGCAGAGACTGATATAGTTTGGCACCAGTGGTGTTGGAGGAGTTGCCAGTCAGCATTATGTAGGACTGCCTTGGGGGCTCCAGCTCCGGATTTTTCCTTCGGGGTTTACTCCCAAAGCCTCCCCCATCAGTGGGTATAGCCGCTAGGCAGTGGAGGTTTAAGTTCAGCGTTTTCCTTCTCCTAGGTGAGCTGACAACCCCGACTGACGAGCTCCAACTGCCCGAAGCGACTGGTTTTAAGGTGCCAGGACCCCACCCTTGCCCATCCTCCTGTCAGTAGAAACAGTTCCTCTGGGCTTAGTAGCTAAGCCACACATGAAGGCCAGGAGCCGGACTTGGTTGGTCAGAGACTATTTGAGATGCGAGCCATTGGGAGCATTTAATAGGTAGTGGGAGCTTGTCCCTACCACCTCCCCGGCTATGATAACCATAAGGAACCAGCAGCCTTTAACATTGCACTTATTTGAATACAAGGACAATCCTGACCCAAGTTTTCTGAAGTATATTATCTGCTTCCTACCGTAAGCTTGTACGAGTACTCCCATGCCTGATGAACTGCTGCTTTTCACTTGCTCTTTCTTCAGCTGTAGAACCTGCTGCCATTAAGAAATTCAGCATGTTGACTAAACAACATTTCAAAAATCATCCAGTGATGTTTTGTTTTGAATAAAATAATTCAAGTAAAATAATTTTAAATTGCTTACTTTGTCTTCTCTTTTCATTGAGAGCTTGGTCTCCCTGAGTTTGTAGAGTTACTAATGTGAAATAAACCCCTTTTCTCTCAAGCAGTTCTGCATGTTTCCCCCTTTCTACAGCTCTTCCATGTTCAAAGCCAATGATCACATCAACATTTCTTATTGTGGATAGTCGATGAGCAATGGAGATAGTTGTTCGACCCATCTGAACCTTTGCACAAAAGTAATGCTTTGCTTTTCAAATATTCTGCTCTTAGCTTGTGTCAATATGCAATTATTTACTAAATTAAACCACCACAGTAATGCCACAGTAATTATAGCTTAGTTAAAGTTGAAGAATTTAACAAAATAAAACAGTTTAACAACTTTAAAAATTGATACAAACGAGCACCCAGTACAGCGTAGTGGTCCGTGCAACAGATCACAGCTCAGGGCATCGGAATTCAGGGTTCAATTCCAACGTCATCTGTAAGGAGTCCGTACGTCCTCCCCGTGGAATGTGTGGGTTTTCTGCGGGTATTTGGGTTTCCTCCCACAAGTCCAAAGATGTACCGGGTAGGTTAATTGGTCATTGTAAATTGTCCTGTGATTGGGTTAGGTTAAATTGAGGTTGTTGGGGGTTGCTGGGTGGTGTGGCTCAAAGGGCCACAAGGGCCTATTCAACACTGTATCTCAATAAAAAAACTAACTGATACTGAGCTTCAATTTAATCATTTAGACACACACCAGCAATAACATAAGAGATCACCGTAGAGACATATGATAAGGCTCTTCCCAAAGGTTTAAAAAAAGGATATCAAATCAAGAGATGGACAAAGGAAAGTAATATGCATTGAGGCAGATGAGGTTAGGAAGATAAATCTTGGGCAGGGAGTCAAAAAGAACAGAAAAAATAAAGTGGGTCAGAATGCACCAAACACCAGAATCACAAGAGCTGAGAATCCAGGGAAATTGTAAAGATGAACGAAATATCAATGATTGCCATTTCTTAGTGCTATAGGTCAATTGATAAATGTAATTTTCCAATTAAACAAACCTTATCAAGTGCCATTTGAACGATTGCCTCACTCTCATTGTCCAATGCAGATGTTGCCATATCCAGCAGCAGAATTTTGGGATTTCTCACGAGAGCTCGAGCAATGGCAATACGTTGTTTTTGACCTCCGCTCATTTGCCCTCCGCCTTCTCCTACAAGGGTGTTAAATTTCTGAGAAAAATTATGGATAAGCAAACATGAGTTGTTCATATTACCAAGGACAACTGTGAAGCATAATGTCTTTGAAATTCTACCGTATGGTGCAACATCTAGAGAAACTAAATATTGTAATTTCTAAGAATAAAATGCTTAGAAAGGAAATTTGGGAAACACTGTTCCTTCTAAGCTGTGTGGGTGCATGGCCACGCAGTAACTGAAATACTCCTGCACACATAGCCTTTGCTGGTATGTAGCTGGAGTTTTCTTTTATGTAATGCTAATATAACTTTGAAATTATGCTAATATAATTTTGAAATTTATGTTAATATTATTGTGAAATATCTGTATTATGTACTAATGAATATAATCCATAAATTTTCTAAATAATCAATGTACCACTACTTTGAAACATTTTGGAGCTTCAATGTATTTGCATTGTCACTGTAACAGCTTTGAGAGTCCTATGGACTCGGACCCCAAGATCCCTCTGATCCTCCACACTGCCAAGTGTCTTACCATTAATACTATATTCTGCCATCATATTTGACCTACCAAGATGAACCACTTCACACTTATCTGGGTTGAACTCCATCTGCCACTTCTCAGCCCAGTTTTGCATTCCATCAATGTCCCGCTGTAACCTCTGACAGCCCTCCACACAATCCACAACACCCCCAAACTTTGTGTCATCAGCAAATTTACTAACCCATTCCTCCACTTCCTCATCCAGGTTATTTATAAAAATCACGAAGAGTAAGGGTCCCAGAACAGATCTCTGAGTCACACCACTGGCCACTGACCTCTATGCAGAATATGACCCGTCTACAACCACTCTTTGCCTTCTGTGGGCAAGCCAGTTCTGGATCCACAAAGCAATGTCCCCTCGGATCCCATGCCTCCTTACTTTCTGAATAAGCCTTGGATGGGGTACCTTAAGAGATGCCTTGCTGAAATGCCTTTGCCCATTCTTCCAATTTCTCTAAGTCCTGCAGTAATCACAATGCTTCCTCAGCACTACCTACCCCTCCACGTATCTTTGTATCATCCACAAACCTTTGTCACAAAGCCACCAATTCCATTATGCAAATCACTAACAAACAATGTGAAAAGTAACGGTCCCAATACTGACCACTAAGGAACACCCCTAGTCACTGGAAGCCAAATAGAAATGGTCATTTTTATTCCCACTCACTGCCTGCATTCCTCTATCCATGCCAGTATCTTTCCTCTAATGCTATAGGATTTTATCTTCTTAAGCAGCCTCATGTGTGGCATCTTATCAATTGCCTTCTGAAAACCCAAGTAAATAACATCCACTGCCTCTACTTTGTCCACCCTGTTGGTTACTTCCTTGAAGAACTCTAGCAGATTAGTCAGGCAAGATTTCCCTTTACAGAAACCATGCTGACTTTGACTTATTTTATCATTTGTCTTCAAGTACCTCGAGACCTCATCCTTAATAATAGACTCCAACACTTTCCCAGCCACTAAGGTTAGGCTAAACGGCCTATAATTTACTTCCTTTTGCCTTCCTCCCTTCTTAAAGAGTGGAGTGACATTTGCAATCTTCCAGTCCTCCGGGACCATGCCAGAATTAAGTGCTTCTTGAAAGATCATGACCAATGCTTCTATTATCTCTTCAGCAAACTCTTTTAGGGATGCAGTCCATCTGGTTCAGGTGACTCAACCACCTTAAGACCTCTGAGTTTGCCTAACACTTTTTCCTTTGTAATAGCAATGGCACGCACTCCTGCTCCCTGACACTCACGGACTCCTGGTACACTGCTAGTGTCTTTCACAGTGAAGACAGATGCAAAGTACCCATTTAGTTCATTTACCATTTTTTTGTCCCCCAGTACTACCTCACCAGCATCATTTTCCAGTGGTCCAATATTAACTTTCACCTCCCTTTTATTCTTTATATAACTGAAATAATCTTTTGTATCCTGCTTTATATCATCGGCTAGCTTGCCCTTATATTTCATCTTTTCCCTTCTTATAGCTTTTATAGTCGAATTTTGTTGGATTTTAAAAGCTTCCCAATCATTCAACTTCCCACTCACTTTTGCTACCTTATATGCCCTTTCCTTCACTCTTATGCAAACCTTAACTTCCTTTGTCAGCCACAGTTGCCTACCCCTTTCATTTGAGAACTTCTTCCTCTGTGGGACATATCTATCCTGTGCCTTGTGAACTATTCCCAGAAACTTCAGCCATCTCTGCTCTGCCATCATCCCCGCCAGTATCCTCCTCCAATCCACCTGGCAAGCTCCTCTCTCATGCCTTTGTAATTCTTTTTATTCAATTGTGATACATAGAAACATAGAAAATAGGTGCAGGAGTAGGCCATTCAGCCCTTCGAGCCTGCACCGCCATTCAGTATGATCATGGCTGATCATCCAATTCAGAACCCTGTACCTGCCTTCTTTCCGTACCCCCTGATCCCTTTAGCCGCAAGGGCCATATCTAACTCCCTCTTAAATATAGCCAATGAACTGGCCTCAACTGTTTCCTGTGGCAGAGAATTCCACAGATTCACCACTCTCTGTGTGAAGAAGTTTTTCCTCATCTCGGTCCTAAAAGGCTTCCCCTTTATCCTTAAACTGTGACCCCTCGTTCTGGACTTCCCCAACATCGGGAACAATTTTCCTGCATCTAGCCTGTCCAATCCCTTTAGGATCTTATACGTTTCAATCAGATCCCCCCTTAATCTTCTAAATTCCAGAGAGTACAAGCCTAGTCGATCCAGTCTTTCATCATATGAAAGTCCTGCCATCCCAGGAATCAATCTGGTGAACCTTCTCTGTACTCCCTCTACGGCAGGAATATCTTTCCTCAGATTAGGGGACCAAAACTGCACACAATACTCCAGGTGTGGTCCCACCAAGGCTTTGTACAACTGCAGTAGTACCTCCCTGCTCCTGTACTCGAATCCTCTCGCTATAAATGCCAGCATACCATTCGCCTTTTTCACCGCCTGTTGTACCTGCATGCCCACTTTCAATGACTGGTGTATAATGACACACAGGTCTTTTTGCACCTCCCCTTTTCCTAATCGGCCACCATTCAGATAATAATCTGTTTTCCTGTTTTTGCCACCAAAGTGGATAACCTCACATTTATCCACATTAAATTGCATCTGCCATGAATTTGGCCACTCACCCAACCTATCCAAATCATCCTGCATCCTCTTATCACCCTCCTCACAGCTAACACTGCCGCCCAGCTTCGTGTCATCTGCAAACTTGGCGATGCTGCATTTAATTCCCTCGTCTAAGTCATTAATATATATTGTAAACAACTGGGGTCCCAGTACTGAGCCTCGCGATACCCGACTAGTCACTGCCTGCCATTCTGAAAAGGTCCCGTTTATTCCCACTCTTTGCTTCCTGTCTGCCAATGAATTCTCTATCCACATCAATACCATACCCCCAATACCGTGTGCTTTAGGTTTGCACACTAATCTCCTGTGTGGGACCTTGTCAAAAGCCTTTTGAAAATCCAAATATACCACATCCACTGGTTCTCCCCTATCCACTCTACTAGTTACATCCTCAAAAAATTCTATGAGACTCATCAGACATGATTTTCCTTTCACAAATCCATGCTGACTTTGTCCGATGATCTCACTGCTTTCCAAATGTGCTGTTATCACATCTTTGATAACTGACTCTAACATTTTCCCCACCACTGATGCTAGGCTAACCGGTCTATAATTCCCCGGTTTCTCTCTCCCTCCTTTTTTAAAAAGCGGGGTTACATTAGCCACCTTCCAATCCTCAGGAACTAGTCCAGAATCTAAAGAGTTTTGAAAAATTATCACTAATGCATCCACTATTTCTTGGGCTACTTCCTTAAGCACTCTAGGATGTAGATCATCTGGCCCTGGGGATTTATCTGCCTTTATTCCCTTCAATTTACCTAACACCACATCCCTACTAACATGTATTTCCCTCAGTTCCTCCATCTCACTAGACCCTCTGTCCCACACTATTTCCAGAAGATTATTTATGTCCTCCTTAGTGAAGACACGACCAAAGTAGTTATTCAATTGGTCTGCTGTGTCCTTGTTCCCCATAATCAATTCACCTGTTTCTGTCTGTAAGGGACCTACATTTGTCTTAACCAATCTTTTTCTTTTCACATATCTATAAAAGCTTTTACAGTCAGTTTTTATGTTCCCTGCCAGTTTTCTCTCATAATCTCTTTCCCCTTTCCTAATTAAGCCCTTTATCCTCCTCTGCTGGGCTCTGAATTTCTCCCAGTCCTCAGGTGAGCCGCTTTTTCTGGCTAATTTGTATGTTTCTTCTTTGGAATTGATACTATCCCTAATTTCCCTTGTCAGCCACGGGTGCACTACCTTCCTGATTTATTCTTTTGCCAAACTGGGATGAACAATTGTTGTAGTTCATCCATGTGATCTTTAAATGCTTGCCATTGCATATCCACCGTCAACCCTTTAAGTATCATTTGCCAGTCTACCTTAGCTAATTCACGTCTCATACCTTCAAAGTTACCCTTCTTTAAGTTCAGGACCTTTGTTTCTGAATTAACTATATCACTCTCCATCTTAATGAAGAATTCCACCATATTATGGTCAATCTTACCCAAGGGGCCTCTCACGATAAGATTGCTAATTAACCCTTCCTCATTGTTCAATACCCAATCTAGAATTGCCTGCTCTCTAGTTGGTTCCTTGACATGTTGGTTCAAAAAACCATCCCACATACATTCCAAGAAATCCTCTTCCTCAGCACCCTTACCAATTTGGTTCACCCAATCTATATGTAGATTGAAGTCACCCATTATAACTGCTGTTCCTTTATTACACGCATTTCTAATTTCCTGTTTAATGCCATCCCCAACCTCACTACTACTGTTAGGTGGCCTGTACACAACTCCCACCAGCGTTTTCTGCCCCTTAGTGTTATGCAGCTCTACCCATATCGATTCCATATCTTCCCGGCTAATGTCCTTCCTTTCTATTGTGTTAATCTCCTCTCTAACCAGCAATGCTACCCCACCTCCTTTTCTTTCATGTCTATCCCTCCTGAATATTGAATATCCCTGAATGTTGAGCTCCCATCCTTGGTCACCCTGGAGCCATGTCTCTGTGATCCCAACTATATCATATTCATTAATAACAATCTGCACTTTTAATTCATCCACCTTATTACGAATGCTCCTTGCATTGACACACAAAGCCTGCAGGCTTGCTTTTACAACACTCTTGGCCCTTATACAATTATGTCGAAAAGTGGCCCTTTTTGATTTTTGCCCTGGATTTGCCAGCCTGCCACTTTTACTTTTCACCTTACTACTTTTTGCTTCTACCCTCATTTTACACCCCTCTGTCTCTCTGCACTTGTTCCCATCCCCCGTTGTGAACTAACCTCCTCTCTCCTAGTCACTTTAATTTGATTCCCACCCCGCAACCATTCTAGTTTAAAGTCACCTCAGTAGCTCTCGCAAATCTCCCCGCCAGGATATTGGTCCCCCTAGGATTCAAGTGTAACCCGTCCTTTTTGTAGAGGTCACACCTGCGCCAAAAGAGGTCCCAATGATCCAAAAACTTGAATCCCTGCCCCCTGCTCCAATCCCTCAGCCACGCATTTATCCTCCACCACATTGCATTCCTACTCCCACCGTTGCGTAGCACAGGCAGTAATCCCGAGATTACTACCTATGTGAGTTATGCTTCTACCTCTCCAAATGCAGTATGAATTCAATCATATTATGATCACAGCCTCCTAAAGGTTCCTTTACGTTAAGCTCCTTAATAAAATCTAGGTTATTACACAACACCCAATTTAAAATAGCCTTTCATTGTAGGTGTAAGATTCTTACAGAAGTTAATTAAGGCAGGTTTAATTGCTTTGTCTGGGAGCCTGTTCCATAGAGGTATCTTGCTGTTGGGGATTACACCTACTTTTGTTACACAACAAAATGGTAAGTGGTACCTCTGGCAGATCCATAATGAAATTATAAGCATTGGCTTCCTTGGCTGCTCTGATAATCTCATCCTTTGTCACATTGTCACGACCATATCGAATATTCTCCTCAATGGTGGTGGCAAACAAGACAGGCTCCTGTTCAACAATCCCAATCAAAGAACGCAGCCACTGAATATTTAAAGAGCGGATGTCATGACCATCCAGAGTGATCTGCAAAAAAATATATAACAGATACAATAAATAATTATTCAGAATAGAGAAACAGAACGCTGGAAGAACTCAACAGGTCAAGCAACATCAGTAGAGGCGAAGTGTGTAATTTACAGATGCAGCATACCTGTAGGAGTCTTCCAGTAATCTGAATTAGTACTAGATTTCAGCATTTGAAATAATTTTGTCATGAATGAAATAGAAAGATCTTATATTAAAATATTACCTTATTGCAATAGAGATATTATTTCTGATTTAGTACTAGATTTCAGTGTTTGAAATAACTTTGTCATGAATGAAATAGAAAGATCTTATATTAAAATATTACCTCATTGCAATAGAGATATTTCAAATGCAATATATAAAATATTATACATTATTTTCAGAATAGTCTGTGTTGAATATGAGATGGTTTAAATTGAATCACAAACACAAAATGTTAAATATAAATTTTTTAATAAGTGCACAATTAATTTATGTTCTTATCAAAATAAGATAGACATCTTTCTCTTCTCAGATAGTTTAACTATTGCTTCTTCCCAAAGAAATAATACATTTCTACAAGACAACTGACGACTATGGTGCAACCAAATGGATTTCATAGCAGTTAGTTTATTTTTTAAAGTATAGAGAATTAATTTACTTTAAAGTTATTGTGATTAATATACTAAGTGTATTGAGCAATTTCTGTGCAGAAAATTCTCCACGGTATTGAGATAAATGGCAGCTAAGTATTGATATTCTGTTGCTGTTACTGAGAAGAATATCACCCAAACATTTCCATCTTTTTTTGTGAAAGGTGGGAAAGGATCTTTTGCATTTAACTGAGCAGGTAGCAAGGCCTCAATTTCTACAAAGTAGTACTCCCTTAGTATTGTCATCTTTATTAAAGTTTTTATGACAAAGCTGTTGAGTTTGCTGTTGAGGGAGAGTGCAGAGCACACCAGGGTGTCAGCACGCAAGATACTCACTGAACTTTATTGACAACCCTGCTTGTACAGTATGTGAACTCCTTCCATGTAGGAGTGGCATAGAAATACCACTATTAACTACACCTACAAAACCATGTTCAGTTCTGTAGAAGATTGCTTATTAGGGAGGACTCTTATTGAAGATTATTTGTTAATTTATAGTAAATATATGACGGCTGCAAATGTGAAACACAAATTAAATTGCTAGAAAATCTTAATCTGTTATCCTGGTGAGGCTGCTTGATATATAAAAATATAATATTGACATAGGATTCAATAATTGGCTTAGATCTCCCGGTCCACTGTTTAGTTTTCGGTTTTGATGCAAAAGAAATCCCTTCATCTTTTGTTTATGAGAACAAATTTAAAAACTTGGACGTTCTGTGATACAAGCTCTGACAAGTTTTGCTCTCAGTTAGCTGTAGTTGGAGTTTTTTAAAACTATAAATGCAAATAGAACAGTGTTAGGAATAGATTCACCAGTAGGTGAAATTTGTTTATTAACATGTTTCATACGGGAATTCAAACACAATCTTAATTCCCAAACAAAATTCAATAACATAGTAACAACCTGAGGTAAAAAATAATATCTAAATTTACTGAACACTGCAGGCATGAATATAGGTGACCATCTCTAGCAGAAATAGTGATAATGTGGTTCATTTAAAGTGAAACAATATGTCTCTAACCGAAATATAAAGTTTACCATTTTAACCAGAGCTAGAGAATCATTGGCATTTAGACCATAGACGATAAGATATGGGAGCAGAATTAGGCCATTCAGCCCATCGGGTCTGTTCTGCCATTCAGTCATGGCTGATAATTTCAACCCCATTGTTCTGCCTTCTCCTTTTGTCCCTTTGATTAGTCAACAACCCTTCAATCTCTGTCTTGACTATATCCAATGACTTGGCTTCCACAGCCCTCTGTGGTAATGAATTCCATAGATTCACCACCACCTGGCTGAAGAAATTACTCTAGTTTAAAAAAAAACACAGTTTTAATGGGACATTCTTAATCAGAGGCTGTGCTCTGTGATCCTAAACTATACCACTAATGGATACATCCTCCCCCATCTACTCTATCCAGGACTTTCAGTATCCAGTAGGTTTCAGTGAGATCTCCATCTTTCAGTATCATATATTAAGCCTTTCATTCCCGGGATCATTCTTGTAAACCTCCTCCAGACCCTCTCCCAACACCAGCACATCCTCCCTTGGATACGGGCAAATTGCTCATGGTATTCCAATGCAGTCTGGCCAGTGCCTTATAAAACCACAGCAGAACATCCTTGCTTCTATACTCTGCCCCTCTTGAAATGCACGTTAACATTGCATTTGCCTTCTTTACTACTGAATCACCTGCAAATTAAACCGTCCTGAACTAGGACTTCAAGGCCCTTTTGCACCTCTAATTTCTGAATTTCTTTACCATTTAGAAAATAATTTACAGATTTATTATTCCTGTACATAACCCCACACATCCCGACACCATATTCCATCTGCCAATCCTTTGTCCATTCTCCAACCTGTCCAAGTCCTTCTGCAGACTCCCTGCCTCCATGATACTATTTGTACCCCGACCTATCTGGGTATCATCTGCAAACTTGGCCACAATGCCATAGTTTTTCCATACAGATTATTAATGTATGAGTTGAAGGTTCTGGTCCCGACATTGACCCCTACAGAACTCCACTGGTCACTGGCATTCATCAGGAAAATGGCCCTTTTATGTTCACCCTCTGAATTCTGCCAATCTGTCAATCTTCTATCTATACTATTAGCTCACCTCTTATCTTATCAGCTTCATGTATGGCATTTCATCGAAGGCCTTCACAAAATCCAATTAAATTAACATCCCCCAACTCTCCTTTGTCAAACCTGTTGACACCTCAAACAATTCTAAAAGATTTGTCAGACCAACTCTCTCATCAATGAAACGGTTAATTTTGTCCTACTTTATCATATAATTCCAACATGGACTCTAAAATCTGATCAACCACCAAGGTCAAGTTAACCGACCTATAATCTCCTGTTGTTTGCCTTCCTCCCTTCTTAAACAGCACTGCCATATTTGCAATTTTCCTGTCCTCTGGGCCCCTCTCTGACATCAGTTATTCTTGAAAGATCACAATGAAAGCTCAATTTCAATGATTAGGAGAAGTTTGGATGGGTACATGAATGGTAGGGGTATGGAGGACTATGGTCCCAGTGGAGGTCGTTGGGAGTAGACAGTTAAATGATTCGGCATGGACTAGATGGGCTTGTTTCCAAGCTGTACTTCTCTTTGACTCTACTAATATATCTACAATCTCTTTAGCTACCTCTTTCAAAACACTGGGGTGTAGTCAATCTGGCCCTGGTAACTTATCCAACTTTAGGCCTTATCTCTATCAAATTTGTTTACATTTTTGGAAGCAATTTGAATACATACCATTCCTTGTTTGGGATCATAGAATCTCTGAATTAGCTCCACTGATGTGCTTTTACCAGATCCACTTGGTCCAACAAATGCTGTTGTTTCACCTGCTTTAATAACCATACTAAGTCGATCGAGAATCTGGGAAATGTGAATGTGAGACAACAAGATAAAGCTCCATGCAAGGCAACTTAAAATACATTTGAGTAAAGAAAGGCAGTTATTGAAACAAACCAAACATTGTGAATTGTTTTTATTATGCATTTCTAAAAATTAAGTAATGGGTGGTGGGATGGAGGTACATCTCTATCAAAGGAGGTGTAAGGTGTTCCTTCCCTCCGCTAGCCTGCAGGTCACCCTTGGGCAAGGTGTAGCACCTGCTTAGCCCCCCTCCCACCCCCTATCAGGATCACATGAAGCCATATGAGTAGGTGGTGGCTAGCCATATGTTGATTATGTGACGACTGGCTACCCCGTTGCCTGTTCTCTCCAAGTACTCTTTTAATAGCTGTGTCAGTATTCAAAGTTCCAAGCTTAAAGTAAATTTATTATTGAAGTACATATATATCATCATAAACAACCCTGAGATTCAATTTCTTGCAGGCAGACAAATCTATAAAATAGTAACTATAACTGAATCAATGAAAAGCCACCCAAATAGAGTGCAGAAGACAACAAACTGTGCAAATGCAGAAGAAGAAACACTAATAAACAAACAAACAAACAAATAAATAAATATATAAGCAAGCAAGCAAGAAATAAATACTGAGAACACGGCATGAAGAGTCCTTGAAAGTGAGTCCATTGATTGTGGGAACATTTCAATGATGGGCCATTAAAACTAGTAACAAGGAAACATAGAAAACCTACAGCACAATACAGGCCCTATCTTAGAAATTACTAGGGTTACCCATAGCCCCCTATTTTTCTAAGCTCCATGTACCTATCCAAAAGTCGCTTAAAAAACCCTATCGTATCCGCCTCCACCACCGTTGACGGCAGCCCATTCCATGCACTCACCACTCTCTGCATAAAAAACTTACCCCTGATATCTCCTCTGTACTTCCAAGCACCTTAAAACTGTGCCCTCTCATGTTAGCCATTTCAGCCCTGTGAAAAAGCCTCTGACTATCCATATGATCAATGTCTCTCATCATCTTATACACCTCTATCAGGTCAGCTCTCATCCTCCATCGCTCCAAGGAGAAAAGGCCGAGTTCACTCAACCTGTTCTCATAAGGCATGCTCCCCAATCCAGGCAACATCCTTGTAAATCTCCTCTGCACCCTTTCTATGGTTTCCACATTCTTCCTATTGTGAGGCGATCAGAACTGAGCACAGTACTCCAAGTGGGGTCTGACCAGGGTCCTATATAGCTGCAACATTACCTCTCAGCTCCTAAATTCAATTCCACGGTTGATGAAGGCCAATACACCGTATGCCTTCTTAACCACAGAGTCAACCTGCGCAGCTGCTTTGAGCGTCCTATGGACTCGGACCCCAAGATCCCTCCGATCCTCCATACTGCCAAGAGCCTTACCATTAATATTATATTTTGCCATCATACCTGACCTACCAAAATGAACCACTTCTCACTTATCTGGGTTGAACTCCATCTGCCATTTCTCAGCCCAGTTTTGCATCCTATCGTTGTCCCACTGTAACCTCTGAAAGCCCTCCACACTATCCACAACACCCCCAACCTTTGTGTCATCAGCAAACTTACTAACCCGTCCCTCCACTTCCTCATCCAGGTCATTCATAAAAATCACAAAGAGTAAGGGTCCCAGAACAGATCCCTGAGGCACACCACTGGTCACTGACCTCCACGCAGAATATGACCCGTCTACAACCACTCTTTGCCTTCTGTGGGCAACCCAGTTCTGGATCCACAAAGCAATGTCCCCTTGGATCCCATGCTTCCTTACTTTCCCAATAAGCCTTGCATGGGGTACTTTATCAAATGCCTTGATGAAATCCATATACACTACATCTACTGCTCTACCTTCATCAATGTGTTTCATCACATCCTGAAAAAATTCAATCAGGCTCGTAAGGCATGACCTGCCCTTGCCAAAGCAATGCTGACTATTCCTAATCATATTATACCTCTCCAAATGTTCAAAAATCCTGCCTCTCAGGATCTTCTCCATCAACTTTTCAACCACTGAATTAAGACTCACTGGTCTATAATTTCCTGGGCTATCTCTACTCCCTTTATTGAATAAGGGAACAACATCCACAACCCTCCAATCCTCCGGAACCTCTCCCATCCCCATTGATGATGCAAAGATCATTGCAGAGGCTCAGCAATTTCCTTTCTTTTTCAATCTTTTTACTAAGTTTCAAAATTAATAAACATAACGACAATAGTAATGATACAAAGAGGATTATAATGATACAAGGATTACATTAATAATGGTTAACATGTACAAGCACAGATTCCAAGTGTCAAATATAGTTTAGCCTCCCAATCAAAGTCAGCAAGACCAAGGAGATGACTATTGACTTCAGGAGGGGAAAACCAGAGGTCCTCATTGGAGCATTAGAGGCAGAGAGGGTCAGCAACTTTAAATTCCTCAGTGTTATCATTTCAGGCGATCTCTCCTGGGTCCAGCACATAAGTGCAATTTTGAAGAAGGCCCAGCAACACTTCTACTTTCTTAGAGGTTTGCGAAGATTTGGCATGTCATTTAAAACTTTGATAAACTTCTGTAGCAATGTGGTGGAGAGTATATTGACTGGCTGCATCACAGTCTGGTATGGAAATATCAATGCCCTTGAATGTTAAATCCTACAAACATAGATCACAGGTAAAGCCCTCCCCAGCATTAAGCACATCTACACAGAGTGCTATAGCAGGAAAACAACACCCATCATTAGCAGCCCCCACCACCCAGGACATGCTCTCTTCTCGCTGCTGCCATCAGGAAGAAGGTACAGGAGCCTCAGGGCTCACACCACCGGGATGGGGAGTAGTTATTACTCCTCAACCATCAGACTCTTGGATCAGAAGGGTAAACTTCAGCATCCTCGTCACTAACCTGTTCCCACAATTGATAGGCTCTCTTTCAAGGACTCCTCATCCCATGTTCTCGATATTTATTGCTTATTTATTATTATTTATTTTTGTACTTGATCAGTTTATTGTCTTTTGCACGTTGTTTGCTTATCTGTCCTGTTGGGTGCGGTCTCTTATTGATTCTGTTGTGTTTCTTATATTTACTGTGAATGCCCTCAAGAAAAGGATATTAGGGTATATGGTGACATATATGTACTTTGATAACTAATTTATTTTGAACTTTGAACTTGATTGAATAACCATTACCAATACCTTTGTACTAAGATAGCAGTGAACGGATTTTTTTCTGAAAATCAATACAAAGAATGCAGCCTTGTGGTGGATGCAGTCTTCATTAGACCACCTGGGACAACAGAGATTTCTTGAGGTATTTTGAAAGGATCCATTCTTTTAGCAAATGAAGGAGACAGTGTCCACTCTTATGGTGACAATGGCAATGGAGAGTGCATGAAGGTCATTTAAAGTTCAAAGTCATTGGCTTATTCTACTCAACTTCATAGGCCACTCCTCTGCATGTAATCAACAATGATGCCCAAGAGAAAACAACACACACAAAATGCTGGAGGAACTCAGCAGGTCATGCAGCATCTATGGAAATGAACAAACAGTCAACATTTTGGGCTGAGACCTTTCTTCAGGACTGAGAAGGAAAGGGAACGATGCCAGAATAAAAAGGTGGGGGGGGGGGGAGTGGAAAGAGGCTAGCTAGAAGTTGACAGGTGAAGCCAGGTGGATAGGAAAGGTAAAGGGCTGAAGAGGAAGCTATCTGTTAGGAGAGGAGAGTGGACCATAGGAGAGAGGAAAGTAGGAGGGTATGCCAGGGTAAGTGATAGGCAGGTGAGAAGACCAGAGTGGCAAATAGAAGAGGGGAGGGAGGGGAGATAATTTTTTTTACTGGAAGGAGAAATCGATACTCATTCCATAAAGTTGGAGGCTACCCAGACGGAACATAAAGTGTTGCTCCTCCATCCTGAGGGTGGCCTCATTGTGGCACAACAGGAGGCCATGGACCGACATGTTGGAATGGAAATGGGAATCAGAGTGTTTGGCTGCCGGTTAGTTCCACTTTTTGACAGATGGAGTGGAGGTGCTCGATGAAGCAGACCCCAGTTTGTGACGCCATTGTAGGGGAGACCACATCAGGAGCACAGGAAACAATAGCTGACCCCACCAGAAGTGTTGCTTCACCTGGAAGGTCTGTTTGGGGCCCTGAAAGGAGGTGAGGGGGGAGGTGAACCGGCAGGTGTAGCACTTGGGCTGCTTGCAGAGATGAATGCCGTGAGGGAGATTAGTGGGGAGGGACAAAGGGACAAGGGAATCACAGAAGGAGTGATCCCTGTGGAAAGCGGAGAGTTGGGAGGGGTGAGGTAGGATGTGTTTGGTGCTAGGATCCCTTTGGAGATGGCAGAAGTTGTGGAGGCTGATGTGCTAGATATGGAGGCTTATTGGGGTGGCAGGTAAGGACAAGAGGAACTCTGTAACTGTTAAGGCAGTGGGAAGATGGGGTGAGCATGGATATCCAGGAAATGTGTGAGATGTGGGTGAGGGCACCAGCAATGCTGGAGGAAGGGAAGCCCTGTTTTTTGAAGGAGGAGAACATCTCCGATGCCCTGGATAGGAAAGCCTCATTCTGGGATCAGATTCAGCGGAACCGAAGAAAAGGGAAAGGTATTTTTACAAGACACAAAATCATGTGGGGGGGGGGGGCGGGGAGGCATACAATACTGTGCAAAAGTCTTAGGCACATATACATAGCTAGGATGCCTAGGACATTTGCACAGTACTGTAGTAATTTTATGTCTTGCACTGTACTACTGCTGCAAAAAAAATCATGGCATATGTGAGTGATGATAAACCTGATTCTGATATGGGTCTCTGTTATGGACTGAGAGTGGGTAGGGGTCAGGGAGAGGGGAATCATGGTTGAGAAAAAGGGAAGGGAGAGGGCAGGGAGCAGGAAGCACCAGACGGACATTCTGTAATGATCAATAAACCAATCGTTTGGAATCCAATGACTTTGCCTGGTGTCTCAGTGCTGGGTGTGTCTGCACCCGCCCCAGCACCCATTTCTGCTACCAGTACCAGACCCATCCCAAGGCGCTCCACCCTCATCACTCCCAATGTCCTTTGTACACGCCAGATTTACAAGCTCACTCTCTGCTCCACATCGACAAATACAGTATTGTGCAAAAGTCTTAGGCACTCTAGCGTGATATATACACACATATATTCCAAAGGTGTTCGTTTGCACGGTATTGTTGATTGAGTGAGTAGCTGAAGTCTTCTCTCCAGGGTAGGGGAGTTCAAAACTAGAGGGCGTATGTTTAAATGGAATGGAGAAAGATTTAAAAGGGACCTGAGGGGTAATCTTCTGTACAGAGAGGTTGGTGAGCAAATGGAACAAGCTGCTGGAGGAAGTGGTTGTGATGGGTACAAGAAAGATATTTGGACAGTTACATGGATAGGAAGTGCTTTGAGGACTATGGGCCATAGGCCAGCAAATGGGACAAGCTCGGTTTGGCAACTTGGTCCACATGGGAGATTGGTCAAAGTGCCTGTTTCCATGCTGTCTAACTCTAAGATTCAAGAGTCAGGACTGTGAGTTCTCCTGAAGTTGATAAGCATCTCACTTGTCTTGTTTCAGGATCAGAATCATCATCAGGTATCATCGGTAAGCTGTCTGTCATGAAATTTGCTGACTTTGCAGCAGCAGAACAATATATATATATATATATATATATATATATATATATATATATATATATATATACACATATTCAGAACAATATATATATATTACCATTACTTCAGTTTTCTTTTTGTTTAAGGTTAGGCCAAGTCTTTCGCTCTCTGTGTTGATGGTAGATACTAGTTCCTGTAAATTTACTTCACTGTTTGCTATCAGTACTGTATCATCTGCATAGCGGAAGTTGTTGATATTGTATCCTCCGATACTTATTCCAGGTAGGTTTTGTATGATTCTCATGATGTTTTCACTGTACAGGGAGAACAGGTCTGGTGATAGAACACAACCCTGTCTGACTCCTCACTTTATTGGCTGATATTCACCAGCCTTGTTGTCTATCCGTATGGCTGCATTTTGTTGCCAGTAGAGATTCCTGATTATTGTTAGATCTTTTCCGTCCATATTAATATCTTTAAGTACTTTCATGATGACTTGGTGTTTCACTGTGTCCAAGACTTTTGTGTAGTCAATGAAACAGATGTATAGGTCTTGTTGTACTTCTGTTGACCTTTCGATAATATTCCTGAGAATATAAGTGGCGTTTGATGTTCCCTTGCCTTCAACAAAGCCACACTATTCTTCACTGATCGCTGGTTTAATTTTGTTTCTTATTCTGAGCATGATGATTCTAAGTTGAATTTTTGTGAGGTGGCTCATTAAACTAATTGTTCTGTGTTGTCCGCACACCGTTGCACCTGGTTTCTTTGGCAGTGCAATGAAAACTCTCTCTAAAAGATCTTCTGGTACATTGTCACTGTTGCATATTCTATTCAATAAGTATCTACCGTCAACAGAGAGAGCGAAAGACTTGGCCTAACCTTAAACAAAAAGAAAATTGAAGTAATGGTAATATTAAAGAAACGTGATATCCCAAACTGTAGGATCGTATTGGGAAATGAAATCCTGAAACAAGTTCACAACTTCAAGTACCTTGGATCATGGGTAACATCTGATGGCAAATGCAAAACAGACATAATAGCAAGCATTTACAGAAATGAGAAACATCCTAACGAACAAGAAAATAACAATTGACATCCGCCTTAGAACTCTCAGCTGCTACATTCTTCCTATATTGATGTACGGCTGCGAGTCATGGACCATCACAAATGCAATGGGAAAAAGAATCAATGCAGCAGAGATGTTGTTCCTCAGAAGAATGCTATGCATAACATATACGGACAGGATAATCAATGAAGAAGTTTTACAGAGAACGAAAACAAAACGTACATTACTTTAAGAAAAATCAGAAAACAGCAATCAAAATTCTTTGGACACATCATGCGAAAAGAGACATTAGAACATTTAGTTACAACTGGAAAGCTGGAAGGAAAAAGAAGCATAGGCAGACAGAGAATGAAAATAATAGATGGAATAACATCATGGTTAGAAACAGGGGAGACAACAACTACAATTCGGAGGGTCAGGGACCGTGATGGATGGAGAGACATGATCGCCCACGCCGAACGGCAAGGCACCTGAATGAATGAATGAATGAATATATTATATATATATATTAGTTAAATTAAATAAGTAGTGCAAAAAAAAAAAGAAAGTAGTGAGGTAGTGTTCATGGGTTCAATATCCATTCAAAAATTGGATGGGAGAAGGGAAGAAACTGTTCCGGAATCAGTGACACCAAGGAAGAGGTTGCTTGCCCAGCACCAGGCCTTGGGCTCTTCCACTTCCAATCAGTAGGTTGTTGGTGATGAGCCCCACCACTGTCACGTCATTGGCGAACTTGACGATGCGACTGCTCAGATGTTTGGCTGTGAAATCATGTGTGAACAGAGTGTAGAGCAATCGGCTCAGCACACAGCCCAGGAGTGGTGGGGTGGTTGGGGAGAAGGGCACCAGTGTTGAGGATGAAGGGAACTAAAAGCTGTAATATTTCAAACAACTTCTTGTATCATCTCATTGATTCTTTAAATCTGGTACTATCAGAATAATGCTGAAACCTCTTGCAAATCTTTTTGACATTCTATTTAAATAAATAAATAACATTTTTAGATGACAATCTGTGTACCTTTACTTCTGGCCTGGAGGGATAATTGAAAGTCACATTGTGGAATTCAATATCACCTTTCACTTTACACAGTTTGTATCCTTCTTCTGACATGCAGTCAATCTCGGGTTCCTAAAGTGAAGAGGCATAACATCCATTACACTTGCCTGTTGAGTCCTGTGCCTTGGCTTGTGCCTTCACTGTTTTCTTTAACTCACCCGGTCTATAGCTTCAAATATTTTCACAGCCGCACCACGGCCAGATGCAAAAGCTTCCAAACAAGGTGAAGCTTGGCCAAGATTCATAGCAGCCACCAGAACCCCCAGGAACACCTGAGACAAAGAAAAAACATTCTCAGTTCACTTTAAATCCAGTTGTGGCATACAATCTTTTAAAATACAGGGAAATCAATCTCAACAATGACCTCAAAAATCTTTTGAATTCTAAACATCACATTAACAAATTCGTTCAGAGGGGAATTAGTATAGTGTCATAACCTGGCCAAAAAGTAGGCTCAGTTAGTATAGTGTCATAACCTGGCCAAAAAGTAGGCTCAGTTGTTAATTGTATTTTTTTATTTAAGTTTATCAATACAGCACGGAGTAGGCCGTTCCGGCCCTTCAAGCCATGCCTCCTCTCCTCCACCCCCCCAACCTAATCACGGGACAATTTACAATGACCAATACACCTACCCGATACGTCTTTGGACTGTGGGAGGAAGCTGGAGGACCCAGAGAAACCCCACACATTCCACAGGGAGGAATTCCAAATACCCTGCAAAGAGTGATGCACTGTTCATCTCTGGAATCTACAGACGTTGATTGGGTCTCGAACGAGGACACTAGAATATTTGGACGGCTCTATTGTCCATCTGGTCCATTGCTAATTCCCGTGGGGAAGTTAACCTGGGTCGGTAGCAGTTTGCAATATTTTCACCAGGCCACCAAGGCACACAGTCTTCATGGCAGAATAAAGAGGTTACATATCATTTTTCTAATAACTTTTATTTATCTGTTTCTGGAAGGATTGCTGGTTAACCCATGGCAAACTACAAAATCTGATCAGAATATGCGTAGTGTGTATTTTTTTCTGGCTGATGTTAGGTTTCGAACAGGATCCAATATAACAGGTGCCTGGTTTAGACTTTGGTTTGCATTCTCAAGTTAACCAATGCCTGTCGCATCCAGTGCTTCCTGATCACCTGCACATGAAACGCTGTCACAGGAAAGCAGCATTCATCATCAGGACATGCCCTACCACCCACAACATACTCTCCTCTCGCTGCTGCCATCAGGAAGAAGGTACAGGACCCTCTGGCCTCACTCCAGCAGGTTCAGGAACAGTTACTACACCTCAAATATCAGGCTCTTGAACCAAAGGCGATATCTTCGCTTAACTTCACTTGCCCCATCAACCTATTCACCTGGTGGAGAATCTCACCTGGTCCCTCAGCACTACCTCCATAGCAAAGAAAGCCCAGCAGCGTCTCTACTTTCTGCGAAGGCTGAGAAAAGTCCATCTCCCACCCCCCATCCTCACCACATTCTACAGAGGTTGTATTGAGAGCAACCCGAGCAGCTACTTCACTGCCTGGTTTGGGAATTGCACCATCTCGGATCACAAGACCCTGCAGCGGATAGTGAGGTCAGCTGAGAAGATCATTGGGGTCTCTCCTCCCGCCATTACAGACATTTACACCACACAATGCATCCGTAAAGCAAACAGCATTATGAAGGACCCCACACACCCCTCTTATAAACTCTTCTCCCTCCTGCCATCTGGCAAAAGGTACCGAAGCATTCCGGCTCTCATGACCAGACTATGTAACAGTTTCTTCCCCCAAGCCATCAGACTCCTCAATACCCAGAGCCCGCCATCAGACTCCTCAATACCCAGAGCCCGGACTGACACCAACCTACTATACCCTCTACTGTGCCTACTGTCTTGTTTATTATTTATTGTAATGCCTGCACTGTTTTGTGCACTTTATGCAGTCCTGGATAGGTCTGTAGTCTAGTGTAGTTTTTGTGTTTTTTTTCTTACATAGTTCAGTGTAGTTTTGTATTCTTTTATGTAGCACCATGGTCCTGGAAAACGTTGTCTCATTTTTACTATGTTCTCTACCAGCAGTTATGGTTGAAAGGACAATAAAAAGTGACTTGACTTGACTTGACTATGGACTCACTTTCAGGGACTCTTCATCTCACGTTCTTGATGTTTATTTACTATCATTACTACTTCTTCTTTTTGTATTTGCACAGTTTGTTGTCTTCTGTACTCTGGTTGAACACTCTAAGTTGGGTGGCCTTTCATTGATTCTGGCAAGGCTATGATCCTATAGATCTTATTTATTTATTTATTGAGAAACAGCACCAAGTAGGTCTTTCTGGCCCTTCATGCCACACTGCCCAGCAATTCCCCAATTCAATCGTAGCCTAATCCCGGGACGATTTACAATGACCAATTAACCGACCAACCGGTATGTCTTTGGACTATGGAAGGAAAACAGAGCACCCGGAGGAAACCTACGTGGTTTCTCAAGGGAGAACATACTTACAGACAGCTGCGGGAATGGAACTCGGGCTGCCTGTGCTGTGAAGCGTTGTGCTAACCACCACGCTACTGTGCCAACTCCACCGTATTCCCACAAGAAGATGAGCCTCAGGATTGTTTCTGGTGACATATATGTACTTTGATAATAAAATTCACTTTGAGTTTTAGCTCTGAGAGACTGGATGTGACAGGTTGCAGCCTGAATTCAAAGTAACCCACAAATGAATTCATGATTTTGAAATCAGAAACACCTATGGAGTCAATTAAATAGTGTAACATCATGGTCCACCTCAAAACTAACAAGAAAGTAACTAATTTTAAAGTGATTAAAATAATATAAAAGTACGTAGACACTTGCATAAAACCAAAATCAGGGTGATTTATACACAATGCCTCTTTATTGGTCTTGTACAAGTTTCATTAACTAATTTTTGGACTTGAAATACAATATACACTATACTAGTTAACTGCACTCCTAGTCATTTGATTCAGGCAGAAGTATAGTCAATATTACATTTCAAGTCCAAAAATGTTTCTTTCAATTTCCTGCATTTAATTAAATATACATTTATGATCAAAGGTTTGCTATAATCATACCTGTAAAAGACCACCAGGAGTATATTCATTCAGTTCTATAACCAACTGAGATCCGTACCAGAATGCTAGAGCATAGCAACAAAAGATTATCATCCATACGTAGCCTGTGAAAACTCCCATGATGATCCCTTTCCTAATGCCCCAGCGTTGAGCAAACACCAAGTTTTTGTCGTATCTGTATATAAATTTAGTAATAATAGGTATTACACAAAGTATAACTAGGTAATGGTTTACCTTTCTCAGTACATTATATTTCTATGCTGTTAAATATATGAGTCATTGTGTCATCAGTCACGTAGGTGAGTGGTGATGATCTTTAATTAGCACATTTCTGAGGGACTCAGAATGACTGAATCATAATTTTATTGACACATATTTTATTTTATAGAATTTATTTCTATTTCCTAACATACTGTTGGCTCTCTGTTTATTTTCTGATCCTTAATGTTCTTCTGGGAGTCATGAATGATGAGCAGTCTAAATTTGTAACGATTGTTTATTTCAAAGTACAAGCGAACATACAAATATTAAGCAAACTAAATAAAGAGCTGAGAAATGAAGCCAAGAGGTGGCTGAGCAGTAAATAATGTGAAGATAAAAGAAAAGATGGCGCCTCTGAAAAATTCACCTTTATATTTGAGATAAGGGAAATTCCTTAGATTAAATAAACTAATCAATAATTATATAATTACATTACGTGGGTAATGTGCTAATACTTAGTCAATGAAAAATGAGAAAGGGGACAAGCCAACACACACAAAACACTGGAGAAATTCACCAGGTCAGGCAGCATCAATGAAAAGAATAAACAGTTGAGGTCTTGGGCCAAGACCCTTCTTCAGAGCTTTTATTAGTCCTGAAGAGGGTCTCGACCCGAAACATTGACAATTTACTCTTTTCCAGAGATGCAGCCTGGCCTGCTGAGTTCCTCCAGCATTTTGTGTGTGTTGCTTTGGATCTCCAGCATCTGTGGACCCTTGTGAAAGTGATAACCATTATTTTAACTGCTATACCACTTTCTGCCAGTGAGTGGGGATGAACCACCATACACTTGTGAAAAATACATGATTTTGTTAAAAAGTCCAAATGATTAAACTACAACTTTAGTAAAAAGTACAAATCTTATAAAAATTATTATTAAAAAAACAGTGGTTTCCCACAATGCAGTACAGAAACTCAGAAACAAGTGGTAGACCTTTTGTCAGTCATTAATTTTTTTATGACTTAGTATCTGAACCTATACCTTAAGGTCTGTAGCCAATTAAAACACATTTCCAAATGTTAGATCTCACATGAATCATCACCTTGTATCTTTGTTAAAAATTAATAGCTCAATTAATAGGCAATAGATAGCCTTATCATAGCAACTGACCTTTCCACCTCTTTTTTCTCGCCACTGAATGCAGCCACTGTTCTTATGGATGAAAGCACTTCATCTGCTACAGAACCAGCTTTAGCATAAGCTTTCAATCCAAGACCAGTCAGTTTTGAGATAGACTGTAATTAAAATGAAATTTTTCATGAAATTCTTAAACTTTTTTTACTCCATAATTAAATACATTAGGCATCAAGTTTCATACAGTTGTAGGAGCCATGCATCTGTTTTCTATCTGCTTTGTATTCTGTGTTGGGTGTTTATTATGTTCATTATGGTAACTAGTCACGTGGGTGGGGGGGCGTGGTAAAAATGAAGGGAATAAGTCACGTATTCATGCTCTGTTCTGGGGACTGCCGGGTGTCATATGAATATCTTTTGTTGTCCGTTCTATCATGCTTAGTTTTGTCGCCTCATTTTTTTTTTGCCAGTTGCTAAAATAAGGATCGAATACATTTCATCGACTTTGTGGAACATTATGACTGGATTGATTGGAGGGCACATCATACAGGGATAACATCCCACGTGGTTGCCAGCAGCAACATTGGTTTGTTCGAGTAGCCACTACACAGAGTACTTTTAGTTCTACCAGAACAACACTGACAAAAAAAAAATCAACTGTTGTTTCAGTGAAAGCAATTATGCAAATCTGGCATTCTTAGCAATGGCACAGAATGTCAAGAAATTTAGCAAATTGCACAGGAATCTTGAGGAAAAACATTAATTTTTTTCAGTAATTTTCAACAATTCCATTCGTGACAACATTTGCAATTATTCGTTATGTGTGGAAGGAGCTAGGAAAATGTAGACCTGTCAACTTAATGTCAGAATGAAACTGGGGAAGAGATAGGGGTTTCCAAGGACCAAACCAGTAAGTGTTGATGGCCATGGGAGGACTGCAGTGAGGAGGAGTCTGTGACCCACCTCTTTGCACACTGTCAGTTTGCAAAGAGGGTATGAAGGAGGATGGATGGACTAGTGTCACGCTTCATCCCCAGCAGCTGTGTAACAGAGGACTCTCTGATCTACGGGCTGTTCCCAGTGACGCACACGGAGACCAACATCCGGTGCTGCTGGCAGATCATCAACTCGGTGAAAGACACTCTTTGGTCAGCCCGAAACTTGATGATCTACCAGCACATGGAGATGTCCGTGGGAGAATGCTGCCGACTGGCACATTCTCGGCTTCAGGAGTACATGCTGAGGGACTCACTGAAACTCGGTGCAGCCACCGCAAGGGCCCGGTGGGGAAGGACCACAGTATAGGTTTCTCCACCCGTGGGAGTGGGAGGGGTTGGGGGGCGGGGAGTATACCCCTCAACAATGATATGGTAAGCAGAACGACTGGAGTGCCACGTGGGTGGCTATAAATACGGATATGTACTGACTATAATGGAAACGTATGTAAAGGATGGAAAGTTATTGAATGGTTTATTGTATATACTTATTTTTGAATGAAGTATATTTTGAAGTAAAAAAAAGTGTTGATGGCCAGGTGAAAGAAGCGATTAAATTAAACAGAAGCATTCATATTTAATGACAGGCTATACCTATATTTCATTTTATTTATTGAAATACATGGAGCATGGAGAAGGCTCTTCCTGCACTTCAAGCCACGTCACCCAGCAACCCCCGATTTAACCCTATCCCAATCACATGACAATTTACAATGACTGATAACCTACTAACTTTGGACTGTGAGAGGAAACTGGAGTCTGGGAGGAAACCCACCTGGTCACAGGGAGAACGTACAACGTCCTTACAGACAACAGCAGGAACTAACGCCAGGTCGCTGGTACTGTAGAGCATTGTGCTAACCAGTGCTCTACCGTACCATATCTGATCTGAATATAAGCTTGGTATTTTTATTTCAAGAACATGGGTCTTCATTTTGAGGATGCTAAAACATAAAGGGAAAGAAATTATGCTTTTGCAAGACCTTTGTCAGATCTTTCAGTTAGGGCACAGCTAGGGGCTGTATGAGGTATATTTATGCAAGTTAAAGAGAACCCACCTGATCTAGGTCCCCAGCACCAGCTTCAATGGTATGGGATTTGCTTTAGGTCTGGCACCTTTAACTGATCCTAAAACATACCTCCTTTGTGTTATGAAATACCGTTCTACCAAAATGGCGTCCATGTAAGCAAATGACCATCTTACAGGGTTGGATGCCACCAAAAGATCTACATACCTAGATGTACTAGCCCATCAAATTCTCAGGAAGCTGGGGAAAAAAATAGTGGACGTTTTCACCTTGGAGTAAGTCCCTGATTTCTCTTCAGTCATATACAGTGGATTCCGGTTAATTGGGACACATTGGGACCAGTACATTTTGGCCCAGTTAAACGACTGCTCCAATTAGCTGAAGTTTCATGGAAATAGTTAAAAAGGTGTAAGAAAGACAAACTACTCTTTAAATGAGTAACAAATTATGTACTTAAATTAAAAAAACTGAACAAATTGGAACACCATGAATACTACTATAAAACTGTGTATTAGTTCCTAATAGTTATCAATGGAGGAATTAATCCAGTGTATGTAGCCAAGTTCTTCTGATTGACTAAATGAACGAAATCAACACAGACACCAAGTGTGGGTAAGGGACTTTCTTCAAACAATCCTTTCGATGATTGAATCCCCCAGATCTTTATTTTCAAGATGATTGTTGATATCTTCAAATTGTTTGTGTTTCCTAATTTGTTGAAGTAGAGAAATCGTTTCATTTTCACTCCTGTTTGTTTCTGGTATCTTCAAGCCCGAGTGTTTGAAACTACACTGAGCAAAACAGTCTTTCTCACCAACTATCAATAGCAAAAATCACGGCTTTTTGAACACAAACACATGTAACTGACGCCGTATAAAAACTGTCCCCCCTAAGCACAGTGGAGTGTCTAATGGCCACACAAGTGCACGTGACTGGTGCTTATCAGAAGTTGTTTGGCAACAGTCTCCTGCCTCAATTAAGCTGCATAATGGCAAAAATAAACAAAGAAAATCCTGGCTATTTTCTCAAACAGTTTTTGTTCTTTAAGAGTTGTCCCAAATAAGCAGCTGCCCTGATTAGCGGATGGCCCAATTAGCTGGAATCCACTGTATTTTAGTCAGATTGTAATGTGCCACACAGTAAAGCATTGTGGGGAAGGTAAATTTTCTCAGCTAAGGTTCCTCTGATTCACATGAATTGCATCACATTTCTTTTCAATTTGCTGGGTCATTCTCATTGAAGCTTGTCTACTCAGGCTAAAAATTGGTGAGCTGGGTACTGATGTGTGATTGTAATCTGACTTCACAGGTATGGCGTTAATCCTTGCACACACAGTTGTTTCCTCACCAATGCCATGACAGCAGCTCCAACTCCAATCAGGGGACTGACAGCAATGATAACCAGCGTAAGCTTCCAACCACTGACAAACCCTAGGAGAAATCCACTAACAAAAGTTGCAAAACGTTGAATGAAAATCCCAACTTGATCAGCGATAGCATCATTAATTTTATTAATGTCACTGTAAGAGAGGAAGAATACCTGTGTCAAAAATTCACATAATTCTATGATTAGAGAACAATGAATATAAAATGCTGCCACAATGGTTTTTTTTCCCCCCCCCAAGGCTAATTTCACAGTGAACGCAGAGTTTAATTAAAGCTCAAAAACTACTGATACTTTGCAGTATTTAATGATAGAACCTTGATGTAAAGAGAATTCAACTGAAATCATATCGTAGAGATGAAATGATATACAATGTATTTAAGTTCTTTCAAATGTGTATTATAATCAATCAGACAATTTAGAGCTCCTTTCTGAAAACATTAGAGATAGTTGTGTGTTATGGACCATGAGGCGATAAGATATAGGAGCAGAATTAGACCATTTGGCCCATCGAGCTGGCTCCACCATTTCATCATGGCTGATCCATTTTTCCTCTCATCCCCAATCTCCTGCCTTCTCCCCGTATCCCTTCGTTCTCTGACTAATCAAGAATCTATCAGCCTCTGCCTTAAATATGTCCAATGACTTGGCCTCCACAGCCACCTATGGCAATGAATTCAACAGATTCACCAACTGCTTTATTGTAAAGACAGAAGGAAAATAGGGTGTAACAAAACACCCAGAATGGTTGCAAAATTTGACTACATTACAACCATCATTTAAGTATTACTTACATGTACCAAAAAGTTCCAAAATAGCAGTTGATACACACATGTACATATGTGACACGTGTCACACTGTCTGGCATCACATAAACTGATTCTGAAACCAATAAACTGGAGATCACCCTCTCCTCACCTTGCATAGATTAATGTATTTAGCGACACCTAGGAACCCTTAATGACCATGAGACCCGATGATATAGGAGCAGATATAGCAATACACACAAAACTGCTGTGGGCCCAAAGACCCCAGATCCTTGTGATCTTTTGGCACAGAGCTCGAAAAAAGCACCGTAACGGACTTCTAACATTGTAAACCAGCGAGTTGTTGTTATGTCTCCCCGCTCGCTGGGAAAATGGAGATTCCTCCCTCTCCCTTATTATGGAGAGGGAGAACCTGTGGTATGTCGAATGCTGAATGAAACGTGAAGTCTTTGGGGTAACTGCAAGTCGGTGTCTGCTAATGCCTTGCTTACACTTGAGTGCTCGGTACTAATGCTTGCTTTATTTGCCGGTGGGGGGAGGGGGGATTGTTGCTTGCTGCCGCTTACGCACGGGAGGGGGGAGTTAGGGGGGACTTTGGGGTTCTCATGTTTAACTGTCGTTCATTCTTTGGGGCACTTCTCTGTTTTTGTGGAAGTTTGCAAAGAAAAAAGCATTTCAGGATGTATATTGTATACATTTCTCTGACATTACATTGGACCTTTGAAAATGCCGGAGGAACTCAGCAGGCCAGGCAGCATCTATGAAAAAGAGTACAGTCAACGTTTCCGGCCAATACCCTTCAGCAAGGCCTCGACCAGAAATGTCAACTGAACTCTTTTTCCATAGATGTTGCCTGGCCTGCCGAGTTCCTGCAGCATTTTGTGTGTGTTGCTTGGATTTCGAGCATCTGCAGGCTTTCTCTGCCTTTAATATACAAAAAGACTTGGCCTCCCCAGCTACTTGTGGCCAAGAATTCCACAGATTCACCACTGTCTGGCTAAAGAACTTCCTCCTCATCTCCATTCTAAAAAGATGTGCCTCTTTTTTGAGGCTGTGTCCTCTGGTCTTAGACTCTCCCACCATAGGAAAGATCCTCTCCACATCCACTTTAACAAGGCCTTTCACCATTAATAGGCCTCAATTAGGTCACTCCTCATTCTTCTGAATTCTGGTGAATACAGGCCCAGAGCCTGTAATGAAAGCATTCTGTCTGGATGCATAATGGCTTGGTATGGCAACTGCTCCACACGTGACCGCAGAAGACTACAGACAGTTGTGGGCACAGCTCAGCGTATCATAAGAACCAGCCTCCTCTCCATGGACTCTGCCTAAGCAAAGCAACAGGCAAAATCAGAGACCTCACTCACCCCAGATATCTTCTCTTCCCCCTTCTTCCATCAGTCAGAAGATACAGAAACCTGGAAGTACATACCACCGGGCTCGAGATACAGCTCCTATCCCACTCTTGAATGGACTTCTTGTATGGTAAGATAGACTCTCACCTTCACAGTCTACCTCCTGCTGATCTTGCACATTATTGTTTAATTGCATTTGCACTCTTTCAGTAGCTGTTAGACTTTACTCTGCATTGTTATTGTTTTACCTTAATCTAGCTCAATGCCCTGTGTAATGACTTGATCTGTATAAACAGTACGTAAGGCAAACTCAAGAAAATCTGCAGATGCTGGAAATACAAAGCAACACACACGAAATGCTGGAGGAACTCAGCAGGTCAGGCAGCATTCTTGGAAATGAATAAACTGCCGATGCTTTGGGCTGAGATCCTCCTTCAGGACGGGAAAGGAAGAGGAGAAGTCACTCAGTTACTCTGACCTCTCCCCTTCCATTCCAGTCTTGATGAAGGGTCTCGGCCTGAAACGTTGACTGTGTACTCTTTTCCATAGATGCTGCCTGGCCTGCTGAGTTCCTCCAGCATTTTGTGTGTGTTGCTGTAAGACAAATTTTTTTCCACAGTATCTTGGTACATGTGATAATCATAAACCAAACCAATACCAACACCATTACTTAACAGGATCATCTCCTGCTTGCAAGTTAGTTGCTGGGAAGTACAATGGTTCTACCATCTGATGTTTCTTAGAATTCCTAAATTTGCTAACTTCCAGGGGGAATGGATGCCAGGTGCTGTAGGGTATCATCTTGGCTTCTGCAAAGATCAGTTCTTTCCACACAAATGGAAAGCTTTCCATTCCCCTTGTGGTAGGGCAAACCAGGGAGAAGGGCCAGACAAGTTGTTAGGAAGAAGGAAAGGGGAACGACAGAGGATAAACAAAACAGGATTTATTTATCTATTGAAATACAGCATGGAGCAGGCCCTTCTGGCTTTTTGAGCTGCACCACAGCAATCCCCAGTTTAACCCTTGCCTAACCACAGAATAATATACAATGTCAAATCAACCTAGCAAACGGTAGGTCTTTGGACTGTGGGAGGAAACAAGAGCACCCGGAAGAAAGCCACTCGAGAGCAGACAAACTCCTTACAGGCAACGGCAGGAACTGAACCCAGGTCGCCTGCACTGTAAAGCGTTGTGCTAACCACTACGCCAGCCTGCCGCCCTCCCCCGGTAGCAAGACTCCTAACTGAACCTAGGCGAGGAATTGCTTTTATACCCAGAAAGATGCAACTTCACAGAGATAACATGCTTACTCTGACATCCTTGTGTTCAATTCTCCAATCGAATTACAGTCAAACCAACCCATCTCCATCCTCATTATCTGTCGAAAGTAAGCTTTTCTGATCTTTTGAATCTGACGTGCAGCCGCTGTGACCCAGAAACATATCTAGCAAAAGTAGAAGAAACAAAATTATACAAACACTTTCATAATTATCAGTGTTCTCTTCTAGCTTTGCAAGGTCAGCAAAGGGAATTTATGGATATAGTGGATAAGTTGGCACACTGTTACCTAACACTCGATTCTTGTTTCAATTTTTCCCAGAATAATTATAACAAGGCCTTCTCACTCTGCTTCAGGTGTAAGTTTTTCAATGTGTATTGAATGCAAACACATAAACCTAGTGCCTAAAGTTGCATTTGTGAAGGTAATTTATGGTAGTGGGAAAAGAGATGGAAATTTACTAGATGTCCAACTCAACCTAATCATGATTTATGAGTACAAGATGTAGACATTATGTCTAAAAAAACTAACAAATATAAGCAATCTAACAGTCCTTCAACAATCCTTTTGTTATATTTAGGTCTCAGTAATTAGAAGGTTGTTGTTCACAAGGTAAATTGTATTTGAATTACTATTAGTATTTGTAACATCAGTGTAGTGCTCGTCTTATCTCATGTGACTGGTTGCCACATTTTTTATGAGAAAATCAAATTACATAATCCTGCACTAAGTGCTAGTACTACACTATGCTGTCAGAAGTTCTAAGTATTGGAAGGAGGTAGTGAATAGAAAACACACACTTCTGGAGGCAAGTTTGTTTATAAATTTTAGCAATATGTACAAAATATTTACATGGGTAAGCACAATTCAAAATTGCAATATTCTGTTTTAGGTTCCAAATCTTGGATATCAAATGAAAACCAAATTCCTTTTTAGCTAGAATCAGTGAAATTCATCAGAGTAACCTTTATTATTCCAATTTCTCTAACTAATTGGATCCAGTCTTATTCCATATTTAAAGGTCAACAGACTAACATTTGCCCTTCTGTTTATCCCTAGTTAGATAGGAAACTAATTAATTGAATTATTATGGTTAACCTCAGTTTCAGTTTCGGGTCAGTATGTCTACAAATTCAAATTCAATGCCAGAAAAATACTAATTATATACATATACACACACATAACAAGTTCCTTGCATAACAAGTTCTCCAACTTTTAAACAAAGTAAATCTCATTCTGTCACTTATCAAAGTCTTTGCAAAAATAATCAGTTCTTCCAGAAAATCAAATTCAGATCCTTCGAATAATAAATCTATACATCTAACTGTAGTGGTGTGCTACACACAGCGCTGGAATAACCAGACGGAGTCGGTGAGTTGGAGTTGCGATAAAGAGATTTATTCAAACTTCGCAGCCTGCTTTAAAGCCTTCCCGTTCCCACCCTCCCTGGGGCGGGACTGCTGTGGGGAATGCATATTCCCAGACCCTTTCCACGCACGGGATTTTCCCCCTGCTGGTGAAGATGGCCTGGCGCCCCTTCTAGGGCCGGCCCTCTGCCTGCGCGCGCTGTTTCGTGGGCCGGTTCGTGGGTGCTAGAAAGTGGGTCACCACATAACCGCCCCCAGAACCGGCGATACCTCCCCCAATGTCCACAGTCTGGATCAGCCTCTGGTTGGGAGGTCTGCCCCTGCGCCGCGGTGCCTGAGCCTGGACCGGCTGCGCCAAGTCCACATGGGCCGGTTTGAGTCGGTCCACCGTGAAAGCCTCCTCTCTCCCCCCAATGTCCAGCATGAACGTGGACCCGTTGTTCATGATCACCTTAAATGGCCCCTTGTAGGGCCGCTGTAGCGGTGCCCGGTGTCCCCCCCGTCGTACAAAAAGAAACTTACAGTTCTGCAGGTCTTTGGGTACGCAGGTCGGGCTCTGTCCGTGCTGTGAAGTGGGTATGGGGGCCAGGTTACCGAGCCTCTCCCGTAGTCTGTCCAGGACAGCTGTGGGTTCTTCCTCTTGCCCCCTTGGGGCTGGTATGAACTCTCCTGGGACGACCAGGGGTGTGCGTACACCAACTCGGCCAACGAGGTGTGCAGATCCTCTTTGGGTGCCGAGCGGATTCCGAGCAGGACCCAGGGAAGTTCGTCCACCCAGTTAGGCCCCTCCAGGCGGGCTATGAGAGCCGACTTCAGGTGACAGTGGAAACGCTCCACTAGTCCGTTCGACTGTGGGTGGTAGGCAGTTGTGTGGTCTAGCTGCGATCCTAAAAGGTTGGCCATAGCCGACCAGAGGCTGGAGGTGAACTGGGTGCCCCTGTCGGAGGTAATGTGGGCCGGTACCCCGAAGCGGGCTACCCAGGTTGCGATCAGTGCTCGGGCGCAGGATTCGGCGGTGGTGTCGGTGAGCGGGACTGCCTCTGGCCATCTGGTGAACCGGTCTATCATAGTTAGGAGGTACCGCGCTCCTCGCGACACTGGCAGGGGCCCCATGATATCCACGTGGATGTGGTCGAACCTCTGGCGGGTGGGTTCGAACCGCTGCGGCGGAGCCTTGGTGTGCCGCTGCACCTTGGCCGTTTGGCACTGCATGCACGTTTTGGCCCATTCACTGACCTGCTTACGCAGCCCATGCCACACGAACCTGTTGGAGACCAGCCGGACAGTTGTCCTGATGGAGGGGTGCACTAAATTGTGAATGGATTCGAAAACCCGCCGGCGCCAGGTGCTGGGACGACGGGCCGGGGTTGGCCGGTAGCTACGTCACATAGTAGAGTTCTTTCATCTGGGCCTACAGGGAGGTCTTGGAGCTGCAAACCGGAGACTGCAGTCCTGTAACTGGGGATCTCAGCATCTGCCTGCTGTGCCTCTGCCAGCGCTGCATAGTCCACCCCCTGGGACAGGGCCTGTATGGTAAGTCTGGATAGTGCGTCCGCCACGACGTTGTCCTTTCCCGAGACATGCCGGATGTCCGTCGTGTACTCGGAGATGTAGGACAGATGTCGCTGCTGGCGGGACGACCAGGGGTCGGACACCTTCATGAATGCAAAGGTAAGCGGTTTGTCGTCTGTAAATGCGGTAAAGGGCCTACCTTCTAAGAAGTACCTGAAATGCCGGATTGCCAGGTATAGTGCCAATAGCTCCCAGTCGAAAGCACTGTATTTGAGTTCGGGTGGTCGTAGGTGTTTGCTGAAGAACGCCAGGGGTTGCCAACGACCCTCGATGAGTTGTTCCAGCGCTCCACCGACTGCTGTGTTGGATGCGTCCACCGTGAGGGCAGTAGGAACGTCCGTTCTGGGGTGCACTAGCATCACGGCATTTGCCAAGGCTTCTTTGGTTTTAACGAAAGCGGCTGCGGCCTCTTCGTCCCAGGTAATGTCCTTGCCCTTACCCGACATTAGAGTGAACCAAATGGCGCATGGTTCGGGCTGCTGAGGGGGGGGGGGGGGAAACGGTGGTAGAAATTCACCATACCCACGAATTCCTGCAAGTCTTTGATTGTGTTGGGTCGGGGGAAGTTGCTGACCGCGTCTACCTTGGCGGGCAGCAGGGTTGCCCCATCTTTAGTAATCCTGTGGCCCAGGAAGTCGATGGTATCGAGTCCGAACTGGCATTTGGTTGGGTTGATTGTAAGGCTGAATTCGCTCAGGCGGGAGTAGAGCTGGCGGAGGTGGGACAGATGCTCCTGCCGACTACTGCTGGCTATGAGGATGTCGTCCAAATAGATGAATGCAAAGTCCAGGTCGCGTCCCACCGCGTCCATTAGCCGCTGGAAAGTCTGTGCAGCATTCTTTAGACCAAACAGCATTCGGAGGAATTCGAAAAGTCCGAACTGGGTGATGAGTGCTGTTTTGGGGATGTCGTCCGGATGTACCGGGATTTGATTGGATCCCTGGACGAGGTCTACCTTGGAAAAGATCCTTGCGTCATGTAGGTTTGCTGCGAAGTCTTGAATGTGCGGCACAGGGTAGCGGTCTGGTGTTTTAGCCTCGTTCAGTCTGCGGTAGTCACCGCATGGTCTCCAACCCCCCATTGCCTTGGGCACCATGTGCAGGGGGGAGGCCCATGGGCTGTCGGACCGTCGTATGATCCCCAATTCCTCCATCTTCTTTATCTCCTCCTTCACCAGTCGGAGCTTGTCCGGGAGAAGCCTTCGAGCACGGGTGTGGAGGGGTGGTCCCTGGGTCGAGATGTGGTGCTGGACTCCGTGTCTGGGTATGGCTGCTGTGAACTGCGGTGTCAGTACTGATGGGAAATCCGCCAGGACCCTGGTGAATTCATCGTTGCACAGCGTGATGGATTCCAGGTGTGGGGCTGGCAACTTTGCTTCACCCAGTGAGAACGTTTGAAAAGTCTTGGCGTGGACTTAATTGCTTCCCTTGCAGGTCGACCAGCAGGCTGTGGGCTCGCAGAAAATCCGCCCCCGGGAGTGGTTGGGCTATGGCAGCCAATGTGAAGTCCCATGTGAACCGGCTGGAGCTGAACTGTAGCCGCACCGTGCGGGTGCCGTAGGTTCGTATTGTGCTGCCATTTGCGGCCCTCAGGGTGGGTCCCGGTTCTCTGTTGCGGGTGTCGTAACTCGGGGGTAAAACGCTGATCTCTGCTCCAGTGTCGACCAAAAATCGGCGTCCCGACTGCTTGTCCCAGATGTACAGGAGGCTGTCCTGATGGCCAGCCGCCGTAGCGATCGGCGGCGGCTGGGCCTTGGCGTTTCCCGGGACTTTGCAGGGTGATCTACAGCGGCGGGCCTCTGTGCCCCACCGCTGGTGGTAGAAGCACCATTGTTCGTTGGACTCTGCTGCCGGGCCTGGTCTGGTCTGTCGTTGGGCACGCGGCTTGGTGATCTGTGCGATGGATGCCCCTCTCTCCTTCTTGGCATTCCACAGCACATCTGCTCGGGCCGCCACCTCCTGGGGGTCGCTGAAATCTGTGTCGGACAGTAGCAGGCGTAAGTCCTCGGGCAGTTGCTCTAGGAACGCCTGCTCAAACATAAGGCAGGGTTTGTGTCCTTCAGCCAGGGCCAGCATTTCGTTCATTAATGCTGACGGCGGCCTGTCTCCCAAACCATCCAGGTGCATTAAGCGGCGTGCTCGTTCGCACCGTTAGAGTCCAAAAGTCCTTATGAGCAGGGCTTTAAATGCTGTGTATTTGCCGTCCTCCGGGGGCGACTGTATAAACTCCTCAACTTGTGCAGCAGTCTCCTGGTCGAGAGAGCTCAGCACGTAGTAGTAGCGAGTGGACTCTGAGGTTATCTGCCGAATGTGGAATTGTGCTTCTGCCTGTTTCAACCACAGACGGGGTCACAGCGTCCAGAAGCTTGACAGTTGTAACGAAACTGCGTGAACAGATGCAGCATCGGTCATCGCTGGCCCAAATATCGTTTGGGCCGTCGGGGTCACCAAATGTAGCGGTGAGCTACACACAGTGCTAGAATAACCACACGGTGTCGGTGAGTTGGAGTTGTGATAAAGAGATTTATTCAAACTTCGCGGCCCGCTTTAAAGCCTTCCCGTTCCCGCCCTCCCTGGGGCGGGACTGCTGTGGGGAATGCATATTCCCAGACCCTTTCTGCGCGCGGGATTTTCCCCCTGCTGGTGAAGATGGCCTGGCGCCCTTTTTGGGGCCTGTGCACACTATTTTGTGAGCCGGTTCGTGTGTGCCAGAAAGTGGGTCTCCACATAACCATATTAAATCCTCCATGTCTTAAAACATTTCATTCCTGTGCTGGTTCTGCGATCTTGAGAGGCTCACCATCTTGTTCCTTGGTTCATTGGATGAAACGGTGGGTCATCCACAGAAAGTTGATTCACAATACTTATACAAAAAAAAACTGACCAAATCCTTTGCTATGATTTAACAGAACTAACTCCCGATGATATGGTAAAGATCTTACACACTACTCACTGCCGATATCTTCTCACTATAGCTGATGCTCGTTATAGCCGTAGCTTCAATAAATCTTTTATCAATATCGTCTCTCCTCCAGGGGTTTCACTGAGGGTTTCCAGTAAGTAGAGAGAGATACTAAAGGAGATACTAACTACTAATTCCACATTTAATACTTATGCTTAGTTAGTTTCTGTAGTTAGCTGCATTCTGTTGCTTGTTCACACCTGCATCAGCCACACCTCATTCTTGCATAGCTTCCCCACCCCACCCACCCCTACCCCTGAGTTCTCCTTTGAAAAAAAAAATTCGGTAAACCTTCTTTCCATCCCTCCAGTGGTAGAGCTTTCTAACATCACGTCTTTTGGCTTAATTAACCTAGGTTACATGTTCCTGATTAGACAGAAGACATTTTACATATTGTTGATAATTGACTAGCGTGGTGGGTTGGAAAAACATCTCTACCAGAGGAGGTGTAAGGTGTTGCTTCTCTCTGCTAGCCTGCAGGTCACCCTTGAGCAAGGTGTAGCACCTGCTTAGTCACCCCACCCCTCCAATCAGAATGACGTGAAACCATGGGAGTAGGTGGTGAGCAGCTGGTGCATATCACAAGTCCTAGTTATGCGGCCACTGACACCAGGCGGACAATCTCTGAAGAGTATTGATAATGGCTGGAACCACCCATCTTGTAAAGACACTGCCCAGAAGAAAACAATGGCAAATCACTTCTGTAGAAAGTTATGACAAGAACAATCATGGCCATGGAAAGAGCACGATCACTACGTCATATGATGTAACACATAACGATAACTGACTATTATTCCACAGCAGCAAGTACTTTCAGTTTAAACGCAGTGTGAAAACATGTCTTAAGTTTCAATAAATGAATATGAGTTGAAAATCACAAACAAAAGACAGGTCTGCAGATGCTGGAAATCCAAACAACACCCACAAAATGCTGGAGGAACTCAGCAGGTCAGGCAGCATTTTGTGTGTGTTGCTATGAGTTGAAAATGTAACTTGACCTTATAACTTACTTGAAAGTAACCCAAAATTAGCACAGAGAATCCGATTCCAATGTAATAAAAAGCAAACGTGGTCATTTCTCTTTCAATGTCTAAGACCCTGAAAATATAAGAACAAAAAGTTATAGAATTCATATTTCGTTAATTGATAAGACATCCATCACAATGTTGGCATTGTTAATTTTCCAATGTTTTGTTAAATTATGATCTATTAAAGGTCATATTTCTCAAATATACAGTACTGTGCAAAAGTCTGAGGCAAATATATAGTCGGGGTGCCGAAGACTTCTGCACAGTACTGTAGTAATTTTATGTACTGCACTGAGCTGCAGCCGATGCAAAGCAAACACTAATTTCACAAAACTAATTTTGGATATTATAGAGAGAGGGCAGAGAAGATTTACAAGGATGTTGCTTGGATTGGAGGGCATACCTTATGAGAATAGGTTGAGTGTACTTGACTTTTCTCCTCGGAGCGACGGAGGATGAGAGGTGATCTGACAGAGGTGTATAAGATGATGAGGGGCATTGATCGTGTGGATAGTCAGAGGCTTTTTCCCAGGGCTGAAATGGCTAACACGAGGGGGCACAGTTTTAGGTTGCTTGGAAATAGGTACCGAGGAGATGTCGGGGTAAGTTTCTCACACAGAAAGTGGTGGGTGTGTGGAATGCACTGCTGGCGGTGGTGGTGGAAGTGGATACAGTACAATAGGGTCTTTTAAGAGCCTCTTAGATAGGTACATTGTAAATTGTCCTGTGATTAGGTTAGGACTAAATTTGAGGATTGTTGTGAGGCACGGCTCAAAGTGCCGGAAGGGTCTACCATATATAACATAACAAGGCCTTAGGAAGGCACACCACAGTAACATTATAAAACAAAATCAATTGATGTTGAACCATATAAGGAAATATTAGGGCGATAGTCAATCGATTTCCTCCAAGGGGACTACAACTTTTTCATGGTTTGGAGACTTGAGTGTCTCAATGACCTGGAGAGCAACGTTGGCTAAAATTGGAACCTTATGCTTTGGCTCTTGGTAGGGTCACACATGCAAATCAGGTCAAAGGGTGGAGGCCAGACTAAGAGTGGTCCACCAGTCCTCCAAGTCCAGGGTTTCAGCTCAGGGCTAACAACTCTGACTGGTAAAACAAACTTGTTATGGTAAAAGCAATAAAGAATCCTTTTACATCTGTGTGTGACAGTATTCTTGAGCTTCCTGCTGGGAGTTACATGACTAACAGTAGTGAAAACCAAGAGGAAGCTATTGACATGATGAAGGAATCCCTGAACACCACCAGAGATGGAGGACCTTCACTGCTGCCCGAAACACCAGCAGCATAATGGACAGAAGAGAAGAGAGTCGATAGATTTATATAAAAGTAGTTTTAAAGGAGTGTGCTAAAGGGGAGGGAAAAAGATAGAAAATTAGGGGGTTAAGGGAGATCATTCCAGATTTCAGTGGCAGGGGAGGTGAAGGCGTGTCTTCCATTGGTGGCATAGTGGTACACCTGGTAAAACTGTCTCCCAGTGCCAGAGACCCAGGCTTAATCCGGACTTTGGGTGCTTTATCCCTATGACAGTGTAGGTTTAGTCTGGGTGCTCCAGATCTCTAGATGCTTTCCCTCATCACAAAGACACGCAGGTTGATTGGCTGCTGTGAGTTGCCCCTTCTGTATAGTATTGGCTGCTGTGAGTTGTCCCTTCTGCAAAATGTGGGGGAGTTGATGAGATTCATTCGTTATAATACCAAAAAACATAGGAGCAGAATAGACCACTTGGCCCATCAAGTCTGCTCTGCCATTCAATCATGGCTGATCCTTTTTTCCCCTCCTCAGCCCAACTCCCTGGTATCCTCCCCGTAACCTTTGATGTTGTGCCCAACGAAGAATCTATCAAGCTCTGCCTTAAATACATCCAATGGCCTGGTGTCCACAGCTGCCTGTGGTAATAAATTCCACAAATTCACCACCCTCTGGCTCAAGAAATTTCTCCGCATCTCTGTTTTAAATGGACGCTCCTCTATCCTGAGGCTGTGCCCTCTTGTCCTAGACTCCACCACCATGGGAAACATCCTTTCCACAACTACTCTATCTAGGCCTTTCAACATTTGAAAGATTTCAATGAGATCACCCCCCCATCCTTGTAAATTCCTCTGAATGCTGACACAGGAATCAAATATTCCTCATATGACAACCCTTTCATTCCTGGAATCATCCTCAGGAACCTCCTCTGAACCCTCTCCCATAACCAGCACATCTTTTCTTAGATGAAGCGCCCCAAACTGTTCACAATACTCAGGATGAGGCCTCACCAGTGCCTTATAAACCCTTAGCATTACATCCTTGCTCTTGTATTCTAGACCTCTTGAAATGAATCCTAACATTGCATTTGCCTTCCTCGCGATCAAATCTACCTGCGTTAATCTTTAGGGTGTTCTGTACAAGGACTCCCAAGTCCTTTTGCATCTCAGTTTTTTGTATTTTCTCCCCACTGAGAAAATAGTCCACACATTTATTTCTACCACCAAAGTGGATGACCATGCATTTTCCAACATTGCAGTTTATTTGCCACTCGCTTGCCCATTCTCCTAATCTGTCTAAGTCCTTCTGCAGCCTACCTGTTTCCGCAACACTACCTGCCCTGCCACCACTCTCCATATCATCTGCAAACCTGGCAAAAAAAACTATCTATTCCATCATCTAAATAATTGATATACAGCATACAAAAAGCAGTCCCAGTCGCAATACCGACCCTTGTGGAACACCACTAGTCACTGGCAGCCAACTGAGAAAGAATCCTTATATTCACACTTGCTGCCTCCTACGAATCAGCCAATACTCTAACCATGCCAGTAATTTCCTATGATACCATGGGCTCTTAACTTGCTAAGCAGCCTCATGTGTGGTACCTTATCAAAGGCCTCCTGAAAGTCCAAATATACGATATCCGCTGCATCCCCTTTACCTATTGCTGACTGGAGTACTGCGCAGACGCAACAGGAGCATTCCCTCACAGGTCCAACAAAGAGCTTGAAAAAGCAGCGAGCTTTTCGATGGAAGTCGTTGATTGGAGTACTGCGCAGATGCATCAGGTGTGTTCCCGCACAGGCCTGACAAAGAGCTTTTAAAAACCCAGTCTCCATAAAGGAGATGTACCGCCTAGCGGACCCATCATCGTCAGAGTAGTAAGGCTTTGGCTCAAACAGGGCTTCAGCAAGTACAGGCAGAGGCTAGGTAAGTTCTTTCCTTATTTCTTATTCAACTCCAGAGAGAATAGGGAGTATGTCTACAGAGCCAGTGTTCTGTTCTGGGTGTCAGCTTGTGGGTATTCCAGGAAACTGCCAGCCTTCCCGATGGCCACACCTGCACCAGGTGCATTGAGATGCACCTCCTTAGAGGCCATGTTAAGGAACCGGAGCTGCAGCTCGATGACTTTCGGCTTGTTAGGGAAAGTGAAGCAGTGATAGACAGAAGCTACAGGGAGGTAGTCACCCCAAGGCTACAGGAGACAGATAAATGGGTGACCGTCAGGAGAGGGAAGGGAGAACATCAGATAGTGGAGAGCCATCCCCTCAACAATAAGTACTCCATTTTGAGTACTGTTTGGGGGGGGGGAGCTCCCTACATGGGGGAGGCAATAGTGGCCATGCCTCTAGTACTGAGTCTGGCCCTGTAGATGAGAAGGGTAGGGAACTGAAGAGTTTGGCAGCAGTAAAATGGGTCTCTTGCCAGGGGGATAGATAGGTGATTCTGTGGACGCACAAAGGAAACACGGATGGTAGTTTGCCTCCCAGGTGCCAGGGTACACTGAAAAGGGAGGGTGAGCAGCCAGGTGTCATGGTACATATTGGTACCAATGACATAGGAAGAAAAAGGGATGAGGTCCTGAAAAAAGAATACATGGAGTCAGGAAGGAAGCCGAGAAGATTGCTGCCTGTGCCGCACGACTGTGAGGAGAGGAATAGAATGAGGTGGCAGATAAATGTGTGGCTGAAGAATTGGAGGAGGGATTCAGATTTCTGGATAATTGGGAACTCATCTGGGGTAGGTGGGACCTGTACAAAAGGGGCAGGTTGCACTTGAATCTGAGGGGGACCAATATTCTTATGGGCAGATTTACTAGAGCCTTTGGGAGTGGTTTAATCTAATAAGGCAGGGGGATGGGAAGCAGTATGATAGAGCTGAGGAGCAGGTTTACAAGTACATGATGGGTGTAACATGAATGTAAGGAAGGACAAGCCAATGATTGGGTACAAATGCAAATAGAGTAAAAAATTAAATTGTACCACAGAGGCGAAATTCAAAAATGCAAAGAATGCAGGACTGAAGGCTCAGTATGTAAATGTGCGTTGCATTCAGAATAAGGTGGACAAACTCGTGGTGCAATTAGAGATTGGTGGGTATGACATTGTGGACATCATTGGGTCGTGGCTGAAAGAAGGCCATAGTTGGGAGCTTAACATCTGAGGATGTACTCTGTAACTCTGTATCGAAAGGACATGCAGGAAGGCGTAGCCGGTGGCTCTCTTGGTAAGAGATGGAATTACAGTACATCCACAGAAAGAGCTGACATGGGGTTAGAGAATGCTATATCTTTGTGGGTAGAGTTAAGAAATTGCAAGGGTAAAAAAAACTATAATGGGAATCATATATAGGCCTCCAAATAGTAGCCAAGATGAGGGGTTGAGATTGCAAAGAGAGCTGGAAAAGGTAATGACACAATTGTAATGGGGGATTTCAATTTGTAAGAGGATTGGTTGGTGTTGGATTGCAAGAGAGGGAATTTGTTGAATGGTTCTGAGATGGCTTTTTAGAGCAATTTGTGCTTGAGCCTACCTGGGGAAAGGCTATCTTAGATTGGTATTGTGTAATAACCCAGTTCTTATTAGGAAGTTTAACAGAAAGGAACCCTTAGGAGCCAGTGACCATAATATGATTGAATTCATACCGTAATTTGAGAGGGAGAAGCATAACTCACATGTATCAGTATCGCAATGGAATAAAAGGAAATACAGAGGCATAAGAGAGGAGTTTGCCTAGGTGGATTGGAGCAAGGCTCTCAGATCTTTAATTTACCAGTAGAGTCTGTGGTAAAGCATGCAAATGCAATGTTGCCATTTATTTCAAAGGGAAATGAATATAATAGAAGATAATGCTGAGCCTTTATAAGACACTTGTCAGGCTGCACATGGAGTATTGTCAACAGTTTTGGGCCCCATATCTCAGAAAGGATGTTTTGTCATTGGAGAAAGTCCAGAAGGGGTTCACGAAGATGATTCTGGGAATGAAGATGTTAACATAAGAGGAGCATTTGGCAGCTTTGGGCCAGTACTCACTGGAATTTTGAAGAATGCAGGGGGATCTCATTGAAACCTATTGGATGTTGGAAGGATTAGACACGGTGGATGTGGAGAGGGTTTCCTATGGTGTGGGTATCTAGAAACAGAAGGCACAGCCTCAAAATTTGGGGTGACCTTTTAGAGCAGAGGTAAGGAGAATTATTTTTTTAGCCACAGTGTGGTTTATCTGTGGAATGCTTGGCCTCCACCACAGTCTGTGGCAAAGCCTGTGGGTACATTTAAAATAGAAGTTGATAGTTTCTTGATGGGTCAGGGCATCAAAGGATATGGTGAGAAGGCCTGTGTATGGGGTTGTGTGGGATCCGGGATGATGGAATGGCGGAGCAGGCCCAAAGGGCTGAATGGCCCAATTCTGCTCCTATATCTTATGGTCTTATTCAACTTGTAATCTCCTCAAAGAATTCCAACAAGTTTGTCAAGCAAGATTTTCCCTTAATGAAACCATGCTGACTTTGTCCTATCTTGTCCTGTGTCACCAAGTACTCCATAACCTCATCCTTAACAATTGACTCCAACATCTTCCCAACCACTGAGGTCAGGTTAACTGGTCTGTAATTTCCTTTCTTAAAGAGTGGAGTAACAGTTGCAATTTCCCAGTCCTCTGGGACCATGCCAGACTCCAATGATTCTTGAAAGATCATTACTAATGCCTCCATGGTCTCTACCACTACCTCTTTCAGAACCCAAGGGTGCAGTTCCTCTGGTCCAGGTGACTTATGTACCCCTAGGTAACTGCACTCAACTCCCTTCCTTCACACACTATAACATCAGGCATACTGCTAGTGTCTTCCACAGTGAAGACTGATGTAAAATACTTATTTAGTTCATCTGCCATCTCCTTATTATTTCTCTGGCTTTATTTTCTAGTGGTCCTATATCCACTCTCGTCTCTCTTTTATTTACTATTTTTTACACACACTTGAAAATGCTTTTGATATTGTTTGCTAGCTTGCTTTCTTATTTCATCTTTTCTCTCCTAATTATACTTTTAGTTGCTCTCTGTGAAACTTCCCAATCCTCCATCTTCCCACTATTTTTTTGTTTTGTTGCATGCCCTCTCTTTTACTTTTACATTACCCTTGTCAGCCGCAATTGTACTATTTTGTCATTACTGCTACGTCAGACTTTACTTCTTCCCTATCAAATTTCAAGTTGAACTCAGTCATATTGTGATCACTATCTCCTATGGGTTATTTTACCTTAAGCTCCCTAATCACCTCCGGCTCATTATATAACACCCAATCCAGCATACCCGATCCTCTAGCAAACTCAATGACAAATTGCACTAAAAAGCCATCTCCTAGGCTTTCAGCAAACTCACTGTCTTGAGATCCATTACCAACTTGATTTTCCCAATTGACTTGCATGTTGAAATCTCCCATGACGATCATAACATTCCCCTTTCGACGTGCCTTTTCTATTTCCTGTTGTAATCTGTGGTCCACATCCCAGCTACTGTGGGGAGACATGTATATAACTGCCGCCAGAGTCATTTTACCCTTGCAGTTTCTTAACTGATCTTCTGATCCTATGACACATCTTTCTACTGATCTGATGCCATTCTTTACCAGCAGAGCCACACCACCCCCTCTGCCTACCTTCCTGTCCCTCTGATACAATCTGTAACCTTGGACATTTAGCCCCAACTACAACCATCTTTCAGCCACAATTCAGTGATGGCCACAACTTCATACCTGGCAATCTGTAATATCGCAACAAGAGCATCCACCTTATTTCTTACACTCCATGGATTGAAATATAACACTTCCAGTTCTGTATTTGCTACCCTTTTGTTTTTTTGTCCCTAATGCACTGATACTCACCCTGCTGGCTGCAATTTTGTCCTATCATTTGCCTGCCCTTCCTGACATTCTGACTGCGCAGTATTTTTGCTTTTTTACCATCCGTCCTAACCTGAGTCCCTTCACTCTGGTTCCCACTACCCTGCCAAATTAACTTAAACTCTCCCCAACAACTCTACAAACTTGCCCATGAGAATTTTGGTTCCCCTTGGGTTCAGGCGCAACCCATCACCTTTGTACAGTTCATACTGTTACATACCTCAAGGAGATCTTGTGATTTTTTTGTGAGAATGATGTAATGGTCTTTTGGAGGTCACCTGATGTAATTTTCCCGCCAATGTGAGGTCACGTGATGACATGTTCACCACGGGTATATAAAGGAAGACCTCAGGTGACGCAGTTAGTTTTTAGATTTTAGTTTTCCAGCTAGAACGTTGATGTGTCTCCATTTCTGTTGCGTATTGTTTTTATGACGCAGTTTCATTTTTAAAACGGAATGTTACGTTCTATTGCAAGGTACAATAGTGCTGGACTGCAATTTTTGCTAGACGTGTTGATGTACCTTTTTCCAGCAGTATTGGAGAGTGAAGACTTAATCAAAGTACAGGACCCGAAGGATTAAGAGAAGTTGGTATCGTTCGGCAGTTTAACAAAGGATCGACCTTATTGTGTCTTCGTTGAAGAAGTAGCGACCTGCATCGAAGATAACTCTTGCCAAAGGAGTCAGGAAGTTCATGCAAGGTTTGTTCTGTAGAAATTAAGGTGAGTTGTTTTAAGCCGTTTATTTCCTGCATCGTGAATCCGTTGGACAGAACCAACACGAAAGACGCGTTTATGAAGAAATCCTTCTCCAGAGAAGTCTCTCCCAATTGAATGTATAAAGCTGTTGGACTTTCGAATTTACCATTTTAAGAACTGTATCTTACTTTACCGCTTTAAGAACTGTTTTCGCATTTAATGCTTTAAGAACCAGTAACAAGTGACGACTTGTTGAACGGCCACGTAGCGGTTACCTTCCGGTTAAGGTTTTCGTTTGTTTTTATTATTTATCGGTGTTTAATAAATGCTCGGTTGTTTTTATATAACCTGTCTCAATTGATATTCACTGTTGCTGGTTATGTAACAATACCTCCCCTAGAAAAGATCCCAGTGATCCAAGAACCTGAAACCCTCAATGCACCAGCTTCTCAGCCGCACATTTATCTGCCAAATCATCCTGTTTCTACCCTCACTGGCGTGTGAAACAGGCAGCAATCCAGAAACTTCAATGCTGGAGGTCCTGCTTCTCAGTTTTCTACTTAGCTCTCGAAATTGTCTTTTTAGGACCTCTTTGCTTTTTCTTACTATGTCATTGGTACCAATATGTACCAAGACATCTGGCTGCTCTCCCTCCCTCTCCAAAATGCTGTGGACGTGATCTGAGATGTCCCTGACCCTGGCACCTGGGTGGCAACATACCATTCGGGTGTCCTGTTCACATCCACAGAATCTCCTGTCTGTACCCCTGATTATGGAGTCCCCTGTCACTACTGCTCCCCTCTTCTCCCTCTTTCTCTTCTGCACCATGGACCCACGCTCAGTGCCAGTAACCCTGTCTCCATGGAACTCCCGGGAAGTCATCCCCCACAACGGTATCCAAAACGGTATACTTGTTATTGTATGTGCCATATCATATGATGTGAGCGATCTTGATCTTTCCATGACCATGGTTGTTCTTGGCAAACTTTTCTACTGAAGTGGTTTGCTATTGCCTTCTTCTGGGCGGTGTCTTCCCAAGACGGGTGACCACAGCCATTATCAATATCCTTCAGAGATTGTCTGCCTGGTGTAACCAGAACTTGTGATATGCACCAGCATATGACTTGTGATATTTAACTCTGAACAGAGGACTATGTAGGTGCTACATTTTGCTTAAGGGTGAACTGCAGACTAGCGGAGAGGAGGAACACTTTACACCTCTGTTGGTAGAGGCGTATCTCCACCCCACCATCCTAGATGATTTGAATAAAATATAATTGGATTAGGACCAAGCATAAACAGGTTTGATGGCTGGCATGAATTTGATGGATCAAAGTGCTTGTGGCCATGCTGTATCTCTACATTAGTCATTAGTAGGGTGACTAAAGCTAGGTTTAAGTAAAGGGACAGAAGGAGGCCAGTTTTAAGGAGAGTAGCAAGTTAATATGAACTAGATCTATTGTCTAATCAATAATTCAGTCAAAATAGTCCACCAGAAAATGAAACCTCTCTCACGTATTCCCTGAGATAAGAATTCCATGAAATTCTCCCAAAAACATGAGTAACTCATTAAAAGATCTTGGAATGTATAGATAAGCTGTTTACAACAGTTCTCGGGGGTTTCCTCATTATATTGTTGAAATTGTAACAAATATTGAGGAAATCATGTATCATGAAATTGCAGAAATTCGGCGGGAGGAGAGAGAGCAGTGCGCTGCGCGTGCGCAGCCCTCTGGTGAAAAATGATATCGTATCTGTTAAATAGGGGCCATGGACAATTCTGATTTGATGGAGACGGACGTGAAAGTACAGAGGAACATCTGGAGAAATTTCTGAAACGCTCTTTCACTGCTGTTGTTACTGCGTGGTCGGGAATCTTCCGGAGGGTAGGCCTCAAAATCCCCGACTTTGCCTACTGTTGGTGACCGAGATTGAGGTCGAATCATTCAGACAGAGATGGCGCTCAGTACTCGGTGTCGGAGAGCTGATCAGAGCTCGAAGTTTTCCGATGACTCAGAGACGGATTGTGGTCGGGCATGGCAGGGAGAGTTTTTCTTCCTTCTCTCGTCTGTGTGAGATGTGGGACATTTGAGAGACTTTTTACTGTGCTCATGGACTGTTCTTCATCAAGTTATGGTATTGTTGCACTGTTGTAACTATATGTTATAATTATGTGGTTTTGTCAGTTTTATCAGTCTTCGTCTGTCCTGTGTTTTGTCATATCACACCGGAGGAAATATTGCATCATATCTTAATGCATGCATTACTAAGTGACAATAAAAGAGGACTACATGTCTTCATAATCTAATCTAATCTAACATATATTGCCAGTTTGGGCCAGACCTTCACAGATCCTTCATGTGCTTGTCGAGCATATCACACCCTAATAGGGCACATGTGTATTCTACAGGACAGAGTTAAGCGTGAAAGGTGAAATGTTTCAGAGGAGCATGAGTGGAAACTTTGTCAATCAGAGGGTGGCAAGAGTGTGGAACAAGCTGCCTGTGCAAGTGACGGATGTGATTTCAAATTCAATGTTTAAAAGAAGTTTGGTTGGATACATGGATTGGAGGGGTACGTAGGGCTATGGTCCAGCTGCAGGTCAATGGGAGTAGGCAGTTTAATTGGTTCAGCATTGACTAGATGGGCCAAAGGGCCTGTTTCTGTGCTGTGGTTGTCTCTGACTCTATGACCTTCAAAGACCCTGACAGTTAAAATTATTATAGAACATAGAACATTACAGAAGGTACAGCACATTACAGGCCCTTCGGCCCACAATGTTATGCCGACCCTCAAACCCTGCCTTCCATATAACTCCCCCCCCACCTTAAACTCCTCCATATACCTGTCTAGTAGTCTCTTAAACTTCACTAGTGTATCTGCCTCCACCACTGACTCAGGCAGTGCATTCCACGCACCAACCACTCCCTGAGTAAAAAACCTTCCTCTAATATCCCCCTTGAACTTCCCACCCCTTACCTTAAAGCCATGTATTGAGCAGTGGTGCCCTGGGGAAGAGGCACTGGCTGTCCACTGTATCTATTCCTCTTATTATCTTGTACACCTCTATCATGTCTCCTCTCATCCTCCTTCTCTCCAAAGAGTAAAGCCCTAGCTCCCTTAATCTCTGATCAAAAGCAGATTTTTTTTTCCCTGTTTGCTATAAGGCCCCTTATACTATACAGGACAGGCTGCATGCCGTGAGTCAATGGAAATCAATTAGATTAGCTTTTTAATTTGTCACGTACATCAAAACACTGAAAAGTACAGTGAAATGCATCATTTGTGTTCACCAACGTAGTCCAAGAATTGTGCTGGGGCAGCCCACAAGTTTTGCCATGCTTCCAATGCCAACAAAGCATGCCCACAAATCAGTAACACTAACCGTACATCTTTGGAATGTGGGAAGAATCTGGAGCACCCAGAAGAAACCCATACAGTCATGGGTAAAACGTACAAATTCATTACAGATAGTGGCAGGAAGTGTACCCCGATCAGTGAGCCCTGGCAATGTTGCATTAAGCCAGGGGTTCCCAACCTGTGGTCCACAGACTCATCGGTTAACGTTAGGGGTCCATGCTATAAAAATGGTTGGGAACCTCTGCACTAAGTGCTACATTGTCATCATGCACCATGAATCAGGGTACAATGCACAGGAAAGTTAAAGCATTGACTGGTGATTCATTTCTAGACAAGAGAGAGGACAATCAAACAGACTTGATTTGGAAGACAGTTCGCTGAATATTTGGTACAGTGTAACTTGGAGAAAAAAAAAACAAGGTTTCTGGAGGAAAGGAAAGGATTGAGAGAATATAAGGAAAGAAGCCCTAATCCTGTTATGTTACGTGGGTTGTGACCAAAGAAAAGACGGCTGGAGTCACTTAGCACTATAGTGCAAGGGTGTTTATTAAGTGTGACAAAAATTCAAACTTACAAAAATTAGTGTAATGTCCTGGTTAGGATTTTGCTTCTAATTCTGTAGAATATTTCATTTAATAGTTTTCTGTAGAAGCAATGGGTTCTGCTGATTATTTGGGTTTCACTTAGAGATAAGGGGGTTTGATGTTCTATTTAAGAATGTTGCATCAGCCAATCAGAATGGCGGAATTGGGAGAAGGTTCTAGAGAAAGCTGGGCGGAGAGGTTTTTGGTGATGGACACTGGTGTGGGTCGAGGTCTTCTTGATGGGAGCTGGGAGAAGACAGGAAGGAAGATGGCTGAAGATGCCATCCCGGTTGCACGGGGTGCCTTGTGCAGATGAACGGCTTCACGAAAGAATGACCTATACTCCCGTGGGGGAGTCCATTTGTTCAAGATGGATTTCAAGTGATGTTCGCAAGATGGTGTGTGCTTTCACGTAGACCGTGGGTCCGGCGTGTGAGTTAAAGAGAACTACAACATGAGCTTCAACTTTGTGTGAGCATTTGGACTGGGTTAAATTTAATGGGCTCTTTTCTTTTCATTTTTCCAAAGAACTGTTTATATACTTTATAAACGGTTAATTATACTTCCTTTATAATTATACGCAGTGTACAATCTGTTATTTCATGCCGATGGCTAGTTGGATGGGGGCAGTATCTACACAGTATTCACTCAGATAGGGGTTCAGGTGGTCGAGACATCCCAACTTCCCAGTTTTGGTGGGACCCATTTTTGGTTGAATGAACTTGGCCTTTTCTCCTTGGAGCGATGGAAGTGACCTGATAGAGGTGTATAAGATGATGAGAGGTATTGATCGTGTGGTTAGTCAGAGGCTTTTTTCCCAGGGCTGAAATGGTTAACACATGAGGGCACAGTTTTAAGGTGCTTGGAAGTAGGTACAGAGGAGATTTCAGGAGTAAGAATTTTTTTAAGCAGAGCGGTAAGTGCGTGGAATGGGCTGCTGGAAACTGTCGTGGAGGCGGATATAATAGAGGCGGATATAATAGAGTCTTTTCAGAGACTCCTAGATAGGTACGCGGAGGTTAGAAAAATAGAGGGCTATGGGTAACCCTAGCTAATTTCTAAAGTAAGTACATGTTTGGCACAGCAGTGTGGGCCAAAGGACCAGTATTGTGCTGTAGCTTTCCTATGTTTGTATGACCCAGGTCATACTGACCCTAGACAGATGGAGTTTAAGAAAGGTGATTTTCTCATTGCTGAGTCCAGTGGTTGTTAGTGAGGGGACCATGAGCCATGTTTCTACAGACGCCCAGTAAAAAGGGGTTTCACTGGTGTAAATAATGAAAAGAAAACCACCCATATTTACAAAAAAGCCATTTATCAGAACACACAATACTAGCTCTGTACTTTGTCAAGTGTGAACACTTGATCTCTCTCTCACACTGAGAGTGAAGAGCCCTGTTTATTAGGCACCAGGACATACCATCTTTAATTACTCACAAAGTTCACTTTAGATGACGCATGAATTAGAATATGATGCACCGCATAATGTAATTACAATCATATTACAAAATAAGCATGAGTGTCTACCTTAATTACAGTATACTAACAATATATACTCATTTACACATCCCCATTACTAAAGTCGTGGATATTCCGCTGTGTATGGCAGGAAAGCAGCATAAAGCCAGCATGAGCGAATCAGCTTGGCTTAGGACGCTTATAAGAATATTTGGAGATACAGAGTGGAATGGGCCCTTCTGGCCATTTGAGCCATGGCACCCAGCAATGCTCTGATTTAATCCAAGCCTAATCACGGGACAATGTACAATGGCCAATTAACCTGCCAACCTGTACATCTCTGGACTGTGGGAGGAAACCAGAGCACCCGGAGGAATCCCATGTGAGAACATACAAACTCCTTTCAGGCAGTGGCGAGAAGGCATTGAAGTGGGCACACTTAGCGCGACGAGAGCAGAGTGACGGGGCTGAGTGTGTGGGCATGCGCGCGCACACGTATAAATGCACATGTGTACGCAGTGCATTAATGAGCACGCTCTGTCACAGCCTTCTTCAATGTCAGCCTCAGTACCTTCTAAGATCAGGGGTTCCTAACCCTTTTTTTTAATGCCACAGATGCCTACAGTTAACTAAGGGTCTGTGAACCCCAGGTTGGGAAGCCCTGATCTAGATTGATGTGAGATGGTAAAGAGGGATACAAATATGGCACTTGACATGGAAAGGAAAGGGTTTGATGGATATGGGTCAAACAGAGCAAAAGGGACGAAAGCAATGATGACATGAATGGGGATCTGTGTTGCCACGCTCTCTGCTTCTTTCACTCGGCTTCTCTTTGAGAAGTCTACAAACCGGATAAATATGAAATATAATCCAACAACCACTTACCCACAGGGCACTTCCTCGTTATTTTGATTTTGGTAGTCTGAGCCATTGGCCCAACTGATGGTATTATTTATGCAGATTTTGTTCGGGTCATTTAATTCTTGCAATTCTATGTCATATGCGATGAACGTGTCTGTCAGCAAGCCAAAGACCAGTAACACAGCAGGCTGGGCTGTGCCGTGAACTAGTGCACAGAGGCCACCAAACACCATCAGAGCAATTTCATAGCAGGAAGCAAACCGAAACTACCAGAAAAAGAAACAGGAAATATTACATGTAAGAAAAATAATCACTTTTTATATTCCATTGGTGGAAAATCCATGCAGTTGCTGAACAAGACAATGTTCTAACTGTGAGGATGCTGCGACATAATGAATTGGTAAGTGTTGTGTATTTAATATTTCAGTGGATTTGTAAATGCATTGTTTGAGTTAGCATTCTTGTTCTTAATCATCATGCAACCTGGTGATGAACTAGACTACAATATTAGCAGAGTCATGAAGTTAGTGGATTCAGCCCAGTATATCACGGGTAAAGCCTCCCCAGCCATTGAGGACATCTACATGAGATGCTATTATAGGAAAGCAGCATCCTCACCACTTAAGCCGTGCGCTTTTCTCACTGCTGCCATCAGGGAGAAGGTGCAAGAGCTTCAGGAACAAGAACAGTTGCTACCCCTTAACCTTCAGGCTCTTGAACAAAAGAGGACAACTACACTCACTTGTCCATCCATTGAGATGTTCCCACAACCAATGATCTCACTTTAAGGGATCTTTATGTCATTATCTCATGTTCTTGTTATTTATTTACTAATTATTTATATTTGCATTTGCAGTTTGTTGTCTTCTGCACTCTGGTTGATCTTTCATTGATCCTGTGGGCATGTGGCCAAGAGGTTAAGGCATTGGACTAGCGACCTGAAGGTCGTGAGTTCGAGCCCCAGCCGAGGCAACGTGTTGTGTCCTTGAGCAAGGCACTTAATCACACATTGCTCTGCGACGACACTGGTGCCAAGCTGTATACGTCCTAATGCCCTTCCCTCGGACAACATTGGTCTCATGGAGAAGGGAGACTTACAGCATGGCCAATTGCTTGCCCAGGCCTGCGCCCTGGAGGGTGAAGACTTTCCAGGCGCAGATCCATGGTCTCGCAAGACTTTAATTTACTATACTATAGATTTGCAATTTGCCCACAGGAAAATGAATCTCAGGGTTGTATATGGTGACATATATTGTACTTTGATAATGAAATTTACTTTGAGCTTTGAAGCAATTCCATACAGAACAAATGCTGAGAGATAAATTGGCCAATGCTGAAAACTCCTGCTTTGGAATGGTTCAGCTTTAATTAAAGAGTGGAATGAATTTTTACTGTTGAAAAGCCACGTTGCTCTGTTATGATTTCATACCAAAAATCTAGCTTTTCAGTTATACATCACATCCAAATCAGTGATAGAAGTAGTAGATAAGGCCCAGCCCATCATGGGTAAAGCCCTCTCCACCACTGAGCACATCTACACAGAGCATTGTCACAGGAAAGCAGCATCCATCATCAGAGAGCCCTACCATCCAAGGTCACGCTCTCTTCTCGAGGATGCCATCAGGAAGAAGGCACAGGAGTCTCAGGAATCACACCACCAGGGTCAGGAGCATTTATTACCACTCAACCATCAGCCTCTTGAACCAAAGGGGATAAATTCACTTGCTCCATCACTGAACTGTTCCCACAAACAATGTACTCACTTTCAAGGACTTGTCATCACATGTTCTCAATATTTTTTTTAAATTTGCATAATTTGTTGTCTTTGCATTTGATGGGTTGTCTACTCTGTTGGGCGCGGTCTTTCACTGATTCTATAATGATTCTCGGACTTGCTGAGTACGCCCGCAAGAAAACAAACCTGAGGGTTGTATATGGTGACACAGAGTATGTATTTTGATAATACATTTATTTGAACTTAAGAACTTTGAAACTGAACTGCTAAATATTTCCAACATTTTCCAATCATATTTCAGGTTTCTAGCAACTGCTTCCTTTCAGTATTAGGACTCTGTATGTTGGATGATCGCACCTGCATTTGCACATGCATGAAGGCCAAGCTCCAACTTTATTTTCAAATGCAGAAATGCATATATCCATAGGTCATTCTCATATCAGACTGTGAAATTCTAGAGCCACAGAAAACAAACTGTGCAAACAGAAAAATAAGAATAATGATAAATAAATAATCAATAGATATCTAGAACATGTCACGAAGAGACCTTGACAGTGAGTCTTGAGGCATTTTAATGCAAGGGATTTGCAGTAACTTGCACATCTTGTGGAGATCCATGCCAACTTTGGGAATAGTGGGCAGGTTTGTGACATCTATTGCAACGCTGTTTTCTCTTCAGCAGTACTAAAGTCTCCTTGAAATTGACATCTATGATGTGCTCTCTTCAAAGTAAATATATGTCAGCATATATCAGAATCATAACGAGAATCAGGTTTATTATCACTGGCATGTGACGTGAAATTTGTTAACTTAGCAGCAGCAGTTCAATGCAATACATAATATATAGAGCAAATATATACAAATCTATAGAATAGTAACTATAACATGATCAATGAAAGATAAACCAGAGTGCAGAAGATGACAAACTGTGCAAATGTAAATATAAACAAATAGCAATGAATACCGAGAACATGAGATAATGAGATAAAGAGTCCTTAAAGTGAGATCATTGGTTGTGGGCTCATCTCAACGGATGGGCAAGAGAGTGTAGCTCTCCTCTTTTGTTTCTAGAGCCTGATGGTTGTGAGGTAGTGATACGAGTCCAGAGCCTCTTGTACCTTCCACCTGGTGGCAGCAGTGAGAAAAGATCATGGACTGAATGGTGAGGATCTCTGATGATGGATGCTGCTTTCCTGTAACAGTGTTTCATGTAGATGCACTCAATGTTTGGGAGGGCTTTGCCCGTGATGTACTGAGCCAAATCCATTTTTTTTTGTAGGATTTTCCATTCAAAGGCATTGGTTTTTCCATACTAGGCCGTGCTGTAGCCGGTCAATCTACTCCCCACCACACATCTATAGAAATTTATGAAGGAATAGTAACTTTTCTTGAACCTGACAGTTTAGAGAATCAAGAACATTGTGCACAGCATGGCACAGGCAAACAGATAAATGACTACTGACTCACTACTGAATCATCCTCTGTTTCACAGCAGGAGTTGAGGAAAACTGCCACAACATGACTCAACAAGACAAAGACAATCTGTCAGCTGGCCATGAATCATATCTACTTCTTCTGTAATCATGACAAAGAAATTCGTCCTTTGTTTTGGTTACCAAATTACAGGAAGGATATAAATAAGGTTGAAAGAGTGCAGAGAAGGTTTACAAGGATGTTGCCAGGACTTGAGAAACTCAGTTACAGAGAAAGGTTGAATAGGTTAGGACTTTATTCCCTGGAGCGTAGAAGAATGAGGGGAGATTTGATAGAGGTATATAAAATTATGATGGGTATAGATAGAGTGAATGCAAGCAGGCTTTTTCCACTGAGGCAAGGGGAGAAAAAAACCAGAGGACATGGGTTAAGGGTGAGTGGGGAAAAGTTTAAAGAGAACATTAGGGGGGGCTTCTTCACACAGAGAGTGGTGGGAGTATGGAATGAGCTGCCAGGCGAGGTGGTAAATGCGGGTTCTTCTTTAACATTTAAGAATAAATTGGACAGATACATGGATGAGAGGTGTATGGAGGGATATGGTCCGTGTGCAGGTCAGTGGGACTAGGCAGAAAATGGTTCGGCACAGCTAAGAAGGGCCAAAGTGTCTGTTTCTGTGCTGTAGTTTCTATGGTTCTATGGTTCTATGGTTTCTTCATCACCAAAATCCACCCAACCTGATAAACCAGGAACAGTACCTTCCTGAGCTTCCTTTAGGTTATGTATGGTATGCAGAGAGCGCAGGAGAAGCACAATGATAAAAATGAAACACTAGGAGATTTGTGATCAGTAGCACTACTTTGTGTGGAGCAAAAATAACACGTTGTTGTTCAAAGAGATATTTTTTAAAGATCAGTTTTTCTTGATAAATTGACATAGAAAGACCAAACAGTGAAAATCAGCCACAAGCAAAAGGGCAAGACAAGGGAACGCACCAGCCCGTGTCGAGGTTTCAGAAGCGGAAAGGGTGAGCAGTCCCAAGTCCTGGGTGTCAGCTTCTCTGAGGATCTATCTTCAGCCCAACATATTGATGCAGCTACAAAGAGGGCACAGCAGCAGCTAAATTTTACTTGGAATTTGAGAAGATTTGGCATGTCACCAAAGACACTAGCAAATTTCTACAGATGTACCATGGAGAGCACTCTAACGCTGTCTAATATGAGGGGGAGCACTGAACAGGGTTGATATAAGCTGCAGAATGTTGTAAATTCAATCAGCTCCATCATGGGCCCTAGTGTCCTCAGCATCCAGGATTCTGTTCGCATTGCTGCCATCAGCGGGGAGGTACAGAAGCCCGTAGGCTTCATTAGTTGCAACTTTCTGGGAGACTGGCAAAGGGAAAGCCACTGCTGAAAAAAAAACTCACATGAATTCTCAGATAGTTTACCAGAAGACATGTGGGAGCCTCTAAAGTCAGGTAGAAGAAGGTTCTATGTCTGATGAAGCTAAAATTGAGCTTTGCAGCCATCAGACTAAACGTTATGTTTGGTGTAAGCCACACAATTCACATCACCAAAAACACACCATCCCTACCGTGAAGCATGGTGGTGGCTGCATCACTTTGTGGGAATGCTTCACTGCAGCAGGTCTTGGAAGGCTGGTGAAAGTAAAGGATAAAATAAATGCAGTAAATGCAGGGAAATCCTGGAGGGAAATCTGATGCAGTCTGCAAGAGAACTGTGACTTGGGAGAAGACTTGTTTTCCCGCAAGACAATGATCCCAAGCATAAAGCCAAAACTATACAGGAGTGGCTTAAAAACAACAAAGTTAATGTCCTAGAATGGCGAAATCAGAGTCCAGACCTCAATCTAATTGAGAATTTGTGGCTAGACTTGAAAAGGGCTGTTCACTCATGATCCCCATGCAATCTGACAGAGCTTGAGCAGTTTTGTAAAGAAAAATGGAGAAAAATTGTAGTGTCCTGGTGTGCAAAGCTGATAGAGACCTATCCACAGAGATTCAAGGCTGTAATTGCTGTTAAAGGTGCATCTACTAAATACTGACTTGAAGGGGGTGAGTAATTATGCAATCAATTATTTTGTGTGTTTTTTTTCATTTATAATTAATTTAGATCTCTTTGTAAAGATCTGTTTTCATTTTGACACGAGTCTTTTTCTGATGATCAATGTCAAATAAACCAAATTAAACCCACTGTGATTCAATGTTGTAACACAATAAAACATGAGAACGTCCCGGGGGGGGGTGGGGTTAATACTTTTTATAGGCACTAGGTATACTTCTTACGGCAATTTACTGTATTTATGTATTGCAGTGTGTACTGCTCTCACAAAATAACACATTTTATGACACATGCCGATGATATTAAATCTGTTTCTGATTCAGATTCTGCAAAATGCATTCTTAGCAGCACAGTTAAAAGGTGATATTGCTAATTCCTTGTATAAGACTCTAAGTTATATTTGAGGAAGAAATAATCATAATGGGCCAGCATGCTAGGGTAGTGGTCAGTCCAAATGCTTCACATCACCAGTAATCATTGACCAGGATTCAATTCTTGCTGCTGTATTATAAATTTTATATATACATCATTATAAGAGGATTATAAGTTCTCCCTGTGACCACATGGGTTTCTTCCTGGTGTCCTGGTTTCCTCCCACATTCTAAAGATGTATGAGTTAGGGTTAGTGAGTAACTGGCTTGCAATTTTGGTAGTAATCTATGCATTTAGCCGAAAGAGATGGGGGAGATTGTACTTGGAATTTTATGTCCGTATTTACTCAGGATTTGGACACAGCGTCTATGAAGTGAGACAAAGGAGCAATAAGGTCATGGACCCTAAACAGATTACAGAGGAGGAGGTGTTTGCTGTCTCTAGGGTCTGACAAGGTGTTTCCTCAGATCCTGTGTGGGGCTGCAGGGGTCCTAGAAAAGATATTTGAAAAATCATTAGCCACGAGTATGGTGTTGGAGGTTTGGAGGACAGCTAATTTTGTTCCATTGTTTAAGAAAGGCTCTAAGAATAAGTCAGGAAGTTATAGGGCGGTGAGCCTGACATTAGTAGTGGGTAAGTTATTGGAAGGCATTCTAAGAGACTAGAAATATAAGTATTTCGATAGACGGGCTGATTTGGGATAGTCAACATGGCTTTGTGCATGGTGGGTCATATCTAAACAATCCTGTAGAGAATTTCGAGGGAGTTAGCAAGAAAGGTAATGAAGGAAAGGCAGTGGATGTTGTCTACAAGGACGTTAGCAAGGTCTTTAACAAGGTCTTGCATGGGAGGTTGGTCAAGGAAGTTCAGGCACTTGGCATTGAACATGAGGTTATAAATTTGATGAGACTTTGCCTTTGTGGGAGAAGCCAGAGAGTGGTAGTAGATGGTTGCCTCTCTGACTGGAGGCCTGTGACTTGTGGTGTGCCACAGGGATTGGTGCTGGGTTCATTGTTATTTGTCCTCTATATCAATGATCTGGATGATAATGTGGTAAACTGGATCAGCAAATTTTCTGATGACACCAAGATTGGAGGTGAAGAGGACAGTGAGGAAGACTATCAAAGCTTACAACAGAACTTGGATCTGCTAGAAAAATGGGCTGAAAAATGGCAAATGGAATTTAATGCAGACATCTGTGAGGTTTTGCACTTTGGGAGGACCAACCAGGAAACGTTTTATACAGTGAGTGGTCAGGCACTGAGAAGTGTGGTAGAACAGAGGGATCTGGGAATACAGATCCATAATTACTTGAAAGTGGTGCCACAGGTAGATTGGGGTGTAAAGAAAGCTTTTGGCACATTGGCCTTCATAAATTTGAGTACAGGAGTAGGGATATTATGTTGAAGTTCAACAAGATGTTGGTGAGGCCTAATTTGAAGTACAGTGTGCAGTTTTGATCACCTACCTCCAGGAAAGATGTCAATAAGATTGAAAGATTACAGAGAAAATTTACAAAGGATGTTGCTAGGATTTGAGGATCTGAGTTATAAGGAAAGGTTGAATTAGTGGAACTTTATTCCCTAGAACGAAGGAGAATTAGGGGAGATTTGACAGAGGTATACAAAATTATGATCAGTATAGATAGAATAAATGCACTGAGGTTGGATGATACTAGAAATAAAGGTCATGGGTTAAGGGTGAAAGGTGAGAAGCTTAAGGGGAACTTCTTCACTCCGAGATCAGTAAGAGTATGTAATGAGCTGCCAGTGCAAGTGGTGTAGGTGGAATCAATTTCAACATTTAAGAGAAACTTGGATAGCTATGTGGATGGGAGAAGAATGGAGGGCTATGGCTCAGGAGTTGGTTGTTGGGACTAGGCAGATTAATAGTTCATCATGTACTAGATGGGCTGAAGGTCCTGCTTCTGTACTGTAGAGTTCTATAACTATAACTGTAATGGAATGCAGTTACACATTTTTCCTTCAGAAAGTATAATGAACATATCTAGTGAGCTTCTCTCAAAGTTCAAAGTAAATTCTATTATTAAAGTACATGTATGTGACCACATACAATCCTGAGATTCATTTTCTCACGGGCATACTCAGTAAATCCAAGAATCAATGAAAGACCAAAACCAACAGGACAAACAATTGATATGCAAAATGCAACAAACTGAGCAAGTGCAAATGCAAAAGAAAAAAAGGAAATAATAATCATAAATAAATAACCAATAAATATGAAGAATATGAGATGAAGAGTCCTTGAAAGTGAATCCATAGGTTGTGGGAACAGCTCAGTGATGGAGCAAATGAAGTTATCCCATCTGGTTCTGTTGGGGGGGGGGGGGAATCTGTGTCTGTGTGTGTCTTTGTGTGTCTGTTTTTGATTCTGTCTTATTTTTAATAATTTATTTATGAGTTTCTACAATACAACAAAAAAACCATCAGCAAAAAAGAGATTTATGCAGTGCAAAACAAACATGACTAATGCACAATTCATAACAATAAATAAAAAGCACCCAAAATAAAATCGTATATAGTTGGTTCTGGACTTGTTTATTTGCATAAATCCATCGGGTAAAGGTTTAATATCTACTATTCACGATAATTCAACGACCTTGAGGCGTGCCCCCTTTGATAAAATTAGAACTGCCTGTGTCATGATTTAAATATTTCTCTGTCCGATGAGATTTGGGATTCAATTCTTAATTCAGTTAACTCAACCTCTTTATGCACTCGCCATTGTCTTTTGCAGTTCAAGGCTCATATGTCTAAAACTAAATTATTGCGGTTCTATCCTGATATTAGTCCCTTTTGTGACAAGTGTAAAGGGGGGAGCGAGGCTTCTCTTATCCATATGTATTGGGCTTGTCCTAGTTGGAGAAATTTTGGAGAGAAGTGTTTTTAACTTTATCCCATATTCTTAATTGCCACTTAGAACCTAACCCTTTGATTGCTCTTCCTGGCACCTCGGGTGAAGTTGACATGCATTTGAGTCCGACTAAACGTCGAACATTATCTTTTGCCTCTCTTTTGGGCTAGATATTTAGTTCTTCTTAGGTAGAGAGATGTTACCCCAACCACTCATGCTCAGTGGCTCGGAGACATTATGTCCTGTTTAGACCTTGAAAAGATTCATTACTCACTTCTTAATTCGGACATTAACTTCCATAAGGTGTGGGGACCTTTTCTTGAATATTTTCATAATTCCTCTTTAGATTAAAAGTTTATCTTCCTTTTTTTTGTATTTTATTCCCTTACTTTCAGCTTTTTTTTCTGGTTAAGTTTTATGGTCTTTTTCATGTGAAATATGTTATAGTTTAGGTAGTAGACAATATACGTTTTTATATTTGCAGCTCTGTGGTGACAAAAGCTCTGTTTAACTTTTCTTTACATTGAAATGGTTGACTTGGAGTTGCGTAGTGGGAGGGTGGGGAGGATTCTGTCTTTATGTGTGTGTTGGTTTATTTCTTATGTTCTTAAGAACCAGTTAATAACTCTTAACACATTATTGTACCCTGGCATCACGGAGAGTTTACCTGAGAGTTAAGAATAGTCTATTTCTAACTCTACTTGTTTGTTCTAATATAAAGGAACCAGCAGACCCCCATTTTGAAGCTTACACAAAAATTTAAAATACAGAAATACTGTCAATAAAAAGAATTCAGAATTACCAGCTCAAAAAATCCGATTTTAATGCTGTCTTCCTTTTTCAATGCTGACCTTAAATACAATAAACTTAAAAGTCAATAAAGCCCAAGGGTAGCCCAACATGAACAAATTGCGGTTAGTGTATAACTAACATCAAAATGTTAATACTTTGTTTGGGCTTACATCTTTTCATTGTTATTGTCAGTTTTTGAAGAATTTCCATTTACCGTGTAGACGTTTCTGTAAAACAGGAACCAGACAAGGAGTGAAAGAGAAGAAATAATTTCAATGTCAACAACATTCATTATTTTATTGCCATGCCATGAAGCACGTAATTTTATAAACGTATATCATTTTACATTATCAGTATACTCAGTATACTCACTTTTCACTTGAATCATGAATATCTGTAATAGGAAAAGCATCTGTCAAATGATATAATAAAAACAGCAATGACACACTCTGAGTGGCAGGGTGGAAATATGTCCATACCTTCCCGCCACTAGCCTGCAAGTCCCCCTTGGGCAAGGTGATGCACCTGTTTAACGCCTTCCCCCACCCCGATCAGGGTCATGTGAAGCCACAGGAGCAGGTGATGGATGAGCAACTGGCACAATGTCACAAGTCCTAGCGATGCCCAGCAGACAATCTCTGAAGAGCATTGATAATGACTGGGGTCAGCCATCTTGTAAAGACACCTGCCCAGAAGAAGGAAATAGCAAACCACTTCTGTAGAAATATTTGCCAAGAACAATCATGGTCAAGTCCATAATCACCCACGTCATAAGACAGCACATAATGATGATGATGAATGATATACTTACCTTTAATTGGAGAATATGCCCAAGGCCCTTTTCAGAGTTTATTGAAAAACATGGAAACTAAGGCAACAGTGTGTAATTTCCCTATTGCTATGTACAGTAAGTATATAAGAGAGGAAAACAAGGCTCTGTTACAAACAAGGCAGAGGTTCATTTAATCTGATGCCCATTCAACCCAAGATTGATTAATTTTATTAAGAAGTGGTCCAGATAGTTATTTCTAGCGACATGGATAGCGATTAATATGCCAGATAATGGGCACCTGTGGTAATTCAAAAGGGAAGAAGGTAACTTTACAAACAACTTTTTCAGCACCCCAAAGTTTTCCTAAAAAATTGAGCTTTTTTACCTAGATATTCTGACTCAAATGCCCTATTGTCTTCACCAAGCGATCGAAAACGACGAAGAATAACAGAATTTGACATTTTCAAAGTAGCTTGCTTTCATGGAGCTGTTCAATTCTGTTGATTAACTGAAGAAAATGAGGAAAAATTTAAAGTTAAAATATAATATTAAAGAACATAGAACAATTTAGGAATAGGCCCTTCTGCCCACAAAATCTATGCCAAACACAATGTCAAATAAAACCAAGTCATTAATTAAACCAAACCATTCCCTGCATATTCATGCATCTATTTCACAGTCTCTTAAACACTAATATTTATTTATTGAGATACAAGGCCCCTCTGACCCTTTGAGCTGTGTCATCCAGTGGTGGTTGTCTCTCGGGGTCCGAGGAAGACTAAACATTGTGCGGTCATCTGTGGATACGCATATGGCTTCGGAGGCTGAAGTCTGAAGCACACAAGCGGTTGCAGGTTGGACATGGAATGGCGGTTGTTAGAACAGGTGCACACAGCTTTGTGGCGTCGGTCTCGTGCTGCTGCAAGGTGCTGATTTCGGTCATCCTCAAAGTCAGACGCAGCTTTTCTGGTCAGGGCGCGCCACGCAGCCCTGTCGGCTGCGGACTCTTCAAGTCGTCGAGGCTGGAGGTCTGCCCATTTGATGTACGATTTCAGATTGTCTTTGAATCTTTTTCTGGGGCAGCCCTGATTGCGACTGCCATGATTAAGCTCACCGTAGAGCAGCTGCCTGGGGATTCTTGTTTCACCCAGCCCCAGAAGAGGTCCCAATGATCCTGAAACCTGAAACCCTGCCCCCCACACCAGTTCCTCCAGTTCCTTCCTGTAAAGAGGCAACCACAACTGCACTCAATACGCCAAGTGCAACCTAACCAGAATTTTAAACAGCTGAAAAGAAATTTTAAAAAGTTAATAATTAGTGAGTTCAATGGATGTTCCAAGGACTGTTCTCTGTGTAAAAATGTAAGGGAGATATCCATATTTCTGTAATTTTAAACCTGCTAGCCTCATAACAGGGTGGTGGGGTGGTGATGTGTCTTTACCAAAGGAGGTGTAAGGTGCTTCTTCCCTCCGCTAGCCTACAGGTCACCCTTGAGCAAGGTGTGGCACCTGTTTAGCCCCTCCCTCCCCCCCGCCCAATCTGGGTCACGTGAAGCCATGGGAGAAGGTGGTCAGAATCTGAATCAGGTTTATTATCATGGGCATGTGACGTGAAATTTGTTAACTTAGCAGCAGCAGTTCAATGCAATACATAATATAGGAGAGAAGAAAAAAATAAATTAAAAAATAAAAACTTAATAATAAATAAACAAGTAAATCAATTACGTATATTGAGTAGACTTTAAAAATATGCAAAAAACAGAAATAATGTATATCAAAAAAAATGAGGTAGTGTCCAAAGCTTCAACGTCCATTTATGAATCGAATGGCAGAGGGGAAGAAGCTGTTCCTGAATCGCTGAGTGTGCACCTTCAGACTTCTGTACCTCCTTCCTGATGGTAACAGTGAGAAAAGGGCATGTCCTGGGTGCTGGAGGTCCTTAATAATGGACGCTGCCTTTCTGAGACACCGCTCCCTGAAGATGTCCTGACTACTTTGTAGGCTAGTACCCAAGATGCACAATTAACATTAACATTCATTTTTGTTGGAAGGATTATCTATACAGATTCCAGGAAAAAGAATTATTTGTTGGATTGAAAGGCTCACTTGAGATTAAGTTATTAGCTGCTACGATCGTGGTGGGTATTTAACAATCTGTTTACATCTACCACTAGTAGTTCCAAAATCTGATGACCCAATATTCTCTAATGACTACTTCTGTAGATTTTTATTATCATCCATCACAATATGCATAGCTATATGGACAGAAAAGGAATGGATGGTTATGGGCTAAGAGCAGGTCGGTGGTTCTAGGTGAGAGTAAGCGTTTGGCAGGGACTAGAAGGGCCGAGATGGCCTGTTTCCGTGCTGTAATTGTTATATGGTTATATGGAGCTGACTAGACATACAACCTTCTGCAGCTTCTTTCGGTCCTGTGCAGTAGCCCCTCCATACCAGACAGTGATGCAGCCTGTCAGAATGCTCTCCACAGTACATCTATAGAAGTTTTTGAGAGTATTTGTTGACATGCCAAATGTCTTCAAACTCCTAATGAAGTATAGCCGCTGCCTTACCTTCTTTATGACAACATTGATATGTTGGGACCAGACTAGATCGCTGGTCATATGAGCAGCTGGTGCATATCACAAGTCCTGGTTATGTGACCACAGACGCCAGGCAATCTCCAGGATGGAGATGTCTTTCTTTTTTAAAGAAAGAGGCTTCCATTCCTCCACCATCAACTCTGCTCTCAAACGCATCTCTCCCATTTAGAACATAGAACATAGAATAGTACAGCACATTACAGGCCCTTTGGCCCACAATGTTGTGCCGACCCTCAAACCCTGCCTCCCATATAACTCCCACCTTAAGTTCCTCCATATACCCGTCTAGTAGTCTCTTAAACTTCACTAGATTATCTACCTCCACCACTGACTCAGGCGGTGCATTCCACGCACCAACCACTCACTGAGTAAAAAACCTTCCCCTAATATCCCCCTTGAACTTCCCACCCCTTACCTTAAGACCATGTCCTCTTGTATTGAGCAGTGGTGCCCTGGGGAAGAGGCGCTAGCTATCCACTCTATCTATTCCTCTTATTATCTTGTATACCTCTATCATGTCTCCTCTCATCCTCCTTCTCTCCAAAGAGTAAAGCCCCAGCTCCATTAATCTCTGATCATAATGCATACTCTCTAAACCAGGCAGCATCCTGGTAAATCTGCTCTGTACCCTTTCCAATGCTTCCGCATCCTTCCTATAGTGAGGTGACCAGAACTGGACACAATACTCCAAGTGTGGCCTAACCAGAGTTTTATAGAGCTGCGTCATTACCCCACGACTCTTAAAATCTATCCCTGGACTTATGAAAGCTAACACCCCATTAGCTTTCTTAACTACCCTATCTACCTGTAAGGCAACTTTCAGGGATCTGTGGACATGTACCCCGAGATCCCTCTGCTCCTCCACACTACCAAGTATCCTGCCATTTACTTTGTACTCTGCCTTGGAGTTTGTCCTTCCAAAGTGTACCACCTCACACTTCTCTGGGTCAAATTCCATCTGCCACTTCTCAGCCCACTTCTGCATCCTATCCATGTCTCTCTGCAATCTTCGACAATCCTCTACACTATCTACAACACCACCAACCTTTGTGTCGTCTGCAAACTTGCCAACCCTCCCCCTACCCCCACATCCAGGTTGTTAATAAAAATCACGAAAAGTAGGGGTTCAAGAACAGATCCTTGTGGGACACCACTAGTCACAATCCTCCAGCCTGAATGTACTCCCTCCACCACTACCCTCTGCCTTCTGCAGGCAAACCAATTCTGAATCCACCTGGCCAAACTTCCCTGGATCCCATGCCTTCTGACTTTCTGAATAAGCCTACCATGTGGAACCTTGTCAAATACCTTACTAAAATCAAAGTAGATCACATTCACTGCACTTCCCTCATCTATATGCCTGGTCACCTCCTCAAAGAATTCTATCAGGCTTGTTAGACACGATCTGCCCTTCACAAAGCCATGCTGACTGTCCCTGATCAGACCATGATTCTCTAAATGCCCATAGATCCTATCTCCAAGAATCTTTTCCAACAGTTTTCGCACCACAGACATAAGGCTCACTGGTCTGTAATTACCTGGACTATCCCTACTACCTTTTTTGAACAAGGGGACAACATTCGCCTCCCTCCAATCCTCTGGTACCATTCCCGTGGACAACGAGGACATAAAGATCTTAGCCAGAGTCTCAGCAGTCTCTTCCCTCGCCTCGTGGAGCAGCCTGGGAAATATTCCGTCAGACCCTGGGGACTTTTCCATCCTAATGTATTTTAACAACTCCAACACCTCCTCTCCCGTAATATCAACATGCTCCAGAACGTCAACTTCACTCATATTGTCCTCACTGTCTTCAAGTTCCCTCTCATTGGTGAATACTGAAGAGAAGTATTCATTGAGGACCTCGCTCACTTCCACAGCCTCCAGGCACTTCTTCCCACCTTTATCTCTAGTCGGTCCTACCTTCACTCCTGTCATCCTTTTGTTCTTCACATAATTGAAGAATGCCTTGGGGTTTTCCTTTACCCTACTCGCCAAGGCCTTCTCATGCCTCCTTCTTGCTCTTCTCAGCCCTTTCTTAAGCTCCTTTCTTGCTTCCCTATATTCCTCAATAGACCCATCTGATCCTTACTTCCTAAACCTCACGTATACTGCCTTCTTCCACCTGACTAGATTTTCCACCTCACTTGTCACCCATAGTTCCTTCACCCTACCATTCTTTATCTTCCTCACCGGGGCAAATTTATCCCTAACATCCTGCAAGAGATATCTAAACATCGCCCACATGTCCATAGTACATTTCCCTGTAAAAACATCATCCCAATTCACACCCGCAAGTTCTAGCCTTATAGCCTCATAATTTGCCCTTCCCCAATTAAAAATTTTCCTGTCCTCTCTGATTCTATCTTTTTCCATGATAATGCTAAAGGCCAGGGAGCAGTGGTCACTGTCCCCCAGATGCTCACCCACTGAGAGATCCGTGACCTGACCCAGTTCATTACCTAGTACTAGATCTAGTATGGCATTCCCCCTGGTCGGCCTGTCCACATACTATGACAGGAATCCGTCCTGGACACACTTAACAAACTCTGCCCCATCTAAACCCTTGGAACTAATCAGGTGCCAATCAATATTAGGGAAGTTAAAGTCACCCATGATAACAACCCTGTTATTTTTGCACCTTTCCAAAACCTGCCTCCCAATCTGCTACTCTGTATCTCTGTTGCTACCAGGGGGCCTATAGAATACCCCCAATAGAGTAACTGCTCCCTTCCTGTTCCTGACTTCCTCCCATACTGACTCAAAAGAGGATCCTGCTACATTACCCACCCTTTCTGTAGCTGTAATAGTATCCCTGACCAGTAATGCCTCCCCTCCTCCCCTTTCCCCACCTCTCTATCCCTTTTAAAGTGCTGAAATCCAGGAATATTGAGAATCCATTCCTGCCCTGGTGCCAGCCAAGCCTCTGTAATGACCACCACATCATAATTCCATGTATGTATCCAAGCTCTCAGTTCATCACCTTTGTTCCTGATGCTTCTTGCATTGAGGTACACACACTTTAGCCCTTCTACCCTACTGTCTTTACACTGTTTATTCTGCTTCTCTTTCCTCAAAGCCTCTCTGTATGTTAGATCTGGCTTTACTCCATGCACTTCTTTCACTGCTCTATCGCACCGGGCCCCATGCCCCTTGCAAATTAGTTTAAACCCTCCCGAACCATTTCATGCACATCTGCTCTCACCCCATCCTCCCGCCACCCCACTAGGAATAGGGTTCTCCTTGTCCTAACCTACCACCCCACCAGACTCCAGGTCCAATATATAATTCTCCGTAACTTCCGTCACCTCCAACGGGATCCCACCAGTAAGCACATCTCTCCCTCCCCTCACTTTCTGCTTTTCGCAGGGATTGCTCCCTACGCGACTCCCTTATCCATTCGTTCCCCCCCCCCATCCCTTCCCACCGATCTCCCTCTTGGCACTTATCTTTGTAAGCGGAACAAGTGTTACACATGCCCTTACACTTCCTCCCTTACCACCATTCAGGGTCCCAGACAGTCCTCCCAGGTGAGGCGACACTTTACCTGTGAGTTGGCTGGGGTGATATACTGCGTCCGGTGCTCCCGGTGTGGCCTTCTATATATTGGCGAGACCTGACGCTGGCTGGGAGACCATTTTGCTGAACACCTACGCTTTGTCCGCCAGAGAAAGCAGGATCTCCCAATGGCCACACACTTTAATTCCACATCCCACTCCCATTCTGATATGTCTATCCACGGCCTCCTCTACTATTAAGATGAAGCTATACTCAGGTTGGAGGAACAACACCTTATATTCCGTCTGGGTAGCCTCTAACCTGATGGCATGAATATTGACTTCTCTAACTTCCGCTAATGTCTCTCCTCCCCTTCATACCCCATCCCTTATTTATTTATTGAATATATTTTTAATATATTTTTTTATTTTTTCCCCCTTTTTTCTTCTCTCTCTTTTTTCTCCCTCTGTCCCTCTCACTATAACCCCTTGCCTGCTCTCCACCCTCCGGGCTCCCCTCCCCCCTTCTCTTTCTCCCCAGGCTTCCCATCCCATGATCCTCTCCCTTCTCCAGCTCTTGGCTCCAGCCCTCCCACTCCTGTTTTTTCCTATCATTTTGGATCTCCCCCTCCCCCTCCTACTTTCAAATCTCTTAATAGCTCTTCCTTCAGTTAGTCCTGACAAAGGGTCTCGGCCCAAAACGTCGACTGTACCTCTTCCTATAGATGCTGCCTGGCCTGCTGCGTTCACCAGCATTTTTTGTGTGTGTTGCTTGAATTTCCAGCATCTGCAGATTTCCTCGCGTCTGTGAGTCTCTGAAGAGTATTGATAATGGCTGGGGTCACCCGTCTTGTAAAGACACTGCCCAGAAGGCAATGGCAAACCATCTATATAGAAAAAATTGCCAAGAACAACTATGGGCATAGAAAGACCATGATCACCCAGATCATCTGACATGGCACAAAATGAATGAATGAGCCTAATAACAGGAATGTACAATGTATCACAAACACAAGAACATCTGCAGATGCTGGAAATCTAAAATAACACACTCAAAACGCTGGAGGAGCTCATCAGGCCAGGCAGCATCTATGGAAAAGAGTAAAAAGTTGACAGTTTGTGGCAAGACCCTTCATTCATGTGTTGATGTACATTATATGAATGTCATTTTATTGTTAAATGAAGAAATCATGACCAATCATGCCGAATTATTCCAGTTGACTCTGCCTCTAAATTTTTAAGGTTGTCTCTTTAATGTTTCAATTGTGATGAAAGGTTTTTGACCTGAAACACTAACTCTTGCTCCATAGATGCTGCCTGGCTTTTGGAATAATCTCAATTATTCTTTTTCTTTGTCTTTATTTATTTTCAGACAGACAGAGACTGCAACTTGGCCAAGTAGTCCAAGAATGAGAAGTGAACAAAGATAAAGGTGTACTGTCACTTGATTTAACAATCTCACAGCCATGCAGGTACAGGTATATAAATTAGAACTCAGCGCAGCCAGAACAGAGGGAAAAGTCGCTGCAGGTTCCTCTCTGCTTGACGGTTGGATGGTTTTTCTGTTCTGTTGTCCAATGAGAAATCCAATGAGAAATTCGATTGGTCACTCAACAGGAGAAAGTAGTTGGGTATAGACGGTTACATTCTCAGCTCTCAGTAACACAAAGGAGTCAGGCCACAACAGGAAGTACAAACAAAAGATATTTATTAAACTAAAGGTAAAGGGAAAAAGGGTGATGTTTGTTGTGGTAGTTCTGGCTACAGAATGTGAGGGAGGGAGTGGCCTTGTTTTTAAGCAGTCCCCAGCAGGTGAAAGCAATGAAAAGGTGTTCCAGAGAACTGAAACTCAGGTTAAAGAGGAAACACAGGCCAGAAATGTACAGGACATAATGCCCCCACCCTTAAAAAGGTTGCTGTGAGATCTGCAGTGAGATGGAGGAACAGGGGGAAATACATGTTAATAGGGAAGTGGTAGGTAAATTGAAGGGATTAAATGCAGATAAATCCCCAGGGCCAGAAGGTCTGCATCCCAGAGTGCTTAAGGAAGTAGCCCAAGAAATAGTGGATGCATTAGTGATAATTTTTCAAAACTCTTTAGATCCTGGATTAGATCCTGAGGATTGGAGTGTGGCTAATATAACCCCGCTTTTTAAAAAAGGAGTGAGAGAGAAACCGGGGAATTATAGACCAGTTAGCCTGACATTGGTGGTGGGGAAAATACTAGAGTCAGTTATCAAAGATGTGATAACAGCACATTTGGAAAGCGGTGAAATCATCGAACAAAGTCAGCATGGACTTGTGAAAGGAAAATCATGTCTGACAAATCTTATAGAATATTTTGAGGATGTAACTAGTAGAGTGGATAGGGGAGAACCAGTGGATGTGGTATATTTGGATTTTCAAAAGGCTTTTGACAAGGTCCCAAACTTAAAGCACACGGTATTGGGGGTATGGTATTGATGTGGATAAAGAATTGGTTGGCAGACAGGACGCAAAGAATGGGAATAAACGGGACCTTTTCAGAATGGCAGGCAGTGACTACTGGGGTACCGCAAGGCTCAGTGCTGGGACCCCAGTTGTTTACAATATATACTAATAACCTAGACGAGGGAATTAAATGCAGCATCTCCAAGTTTGCAGATGACACAAAGCTGGGCTGCAGTGTTAGCTGTGAGGAGGATGCTAAGAGGATGCAGGGTGGCTTGGATAGGTTGGGTGAATGGGCAAGTTCATGGCAGATGCAATTTAAAGTGGATAAATGTGAGGTTATCCACTTTGGTGGCAAGAACAGGAAAACAGATTATTATCTGAATGGTGGCCGATTAGGAAAAGGGGAGGTGCAACGAGACCTGGGTGTCATTGTACATCAGTCATTGAAAGTGGGCATGCAGGTACAGCAGGCGGTGAAAAAGGCGAATGGTATGCTGGCATTCATAGCAAGAGGATTCGAGTACAGGAGCAGAGAGGTACTACTGCAGTTGTACAAGACCTTGGTGAGACCACACCTGGAGTATTGTGTGCAGTTTTGGTCCCCTAATCTGATGAAAGACATTCTTGCCATAGAGGGAGTACAAAGAAGGTTCACCAGATTGATTCCTGGGATGGCAGGACTTTCATATGATGAAAGACTGGATTGACTAGGCTTATACTCGCTGGAATTTAGAAGATTGAGGGGGGATCTTATTGAAACGTATAAAATTCTAAAGGAATTGGACAGGCTAGATGCAGGAAGATTGTTCCCGATGTTGGGGAAGTCCAGAACGAGGGGTCATAGTTTAAGGATAAAAGGGAAGCCTTTTAGGACCGAGAAGAGGAAAAACTTCTTCACACAGAGAGTGGTGAATCTGTGGAATTCTCTGCCACAGGAAACAGTTGAGGCCAGTTCATTGGCTATATTTAAGAGGGAGTTAGATATGGCCCTTGTGGCTAAAGGGATCAGGGGGTATGGAGAGAAGGCAGGTACAGGGTTCTGAGTTGGATGAACAGCCATGATCATACTGAATGGTGGTGCAGGCTCGAAGGGCCGAATGGCCTGTTTCTGCACCTATTTTCTATGTTTCTATATAAAGCTACCCCAATAATGCACTCAGTATTTTCAATAGAGGATATAGGGCGTATGCAGATGTCAGAAACACCTATGACCTTGAAAGGGCATCTGCTAGCACTCTGTCTCTTCAACAGATATGGCAAAGCTTCAGGTCATGCCCCTGCAGGAATAAAATCCACTGCATTAAATGTTGGTTAGAATTCCTCATTCTGTGGAGTAAGACCAGAGGGTTATAGTCTGTATATAAAGTAAGTGGAAAATTGGGAAAAAAACATTGACATCAGAATGATTCAGGACAAGAATAAGGGCGAAAGCCTCCTTCTCCGTTGTGGAGTACTGCTTGTGATGGACCTCAAATTTCTTAGAGATACAGGATGATTCACGCCCAGAGAATCATTGAGGAGGAGCACAGCCCCGACACGAACATCACGAGCATGAACAGCTAGCTTAAAGGGCCTACTGAAATCAGGAGCTGCTGGGATAGGAACACTACTTAGCAATGCCTTCAAATTGTCAAAGGCATGCTGACATGTGTCCGTCCAAACATAAGGAAGCCTTGGGACTAAGCAGGTAGTTCAGGGTGCAGCACCGGTGGAAATATTTTTGCAAAAAACTTCTGTCGTAACCTGCCATCCTGAGGAACTGTTTCAGACCTCTCTCCGGGATGCTGGCACAGCAAAGCTCACAAAGGCCTCTACTTCTCAATAGAGCAGACTTGATCATGGCTTACAACGTTACCCAGGTACGTAACTGTAGCTTGGAGAGGACTGGGGTCAAATTTGCTGCCACTGATTGCTTGAACACTGCCTGTAGCTGGACCTTATGTGGAGACCAGGTAGAGCTGTAAGTTACCGAATCATCAAGGTAAGCCTCACAACCTGCAACTCCCTCCAGCACCTTATTGACCAGATGCTGAAAAGTTGCTGGGGCACTCCTCGTTCCAAAAACCATGACCTTGTACTGGAAAAAAGCATCAGGAGTCACAAAAGCAAACATCTCACGGGCTTGCTGGGTTAATGGCACTTGCCAATAGCCCTTTAAGAGATCTAGCTTCATGACGAGGGATGCAGTCAACCTGGTCACTACAATCCTCTAGACGAGGAGGAGGTTAGGATTCAGGCCTAGTTATAGGGTTTACATTGCCAGCGTCTGTGCAAAAACATACTGAACTGTCTGATTTATCAACCAAAAGACAAGGGGAACTCCAGGGGCTTGAGTTGGCGCTTAACAGGGTTTAACCCTGTATGGATGCTGGTGAAGTACATTATTACTGATGGAATACCAGAGAAGAGGGCCAAATAGATTACCTGAATGATGTCAGCACACCCAGGAAGGTTTAGGTAAGACAGCCAAGTGTCCAAATCAGCCAGGACTTTGGAATTTGGCAACCTATCCTGAAGGATCTCTTTCGAAATGGCACCAACATTTCCCTCATCACCTGCAGATGGAGACTTCAGCACCGCCATGGGCTTAACCTGTGCGGACACAGTGTGTTTCCAGTCATTGTAAGGTTTCAAAAGTTAACGTGGCACAGACGCGTCTTATGCCTACGCTCTGGAGTTTTTACCGGGTAGTCACACTGACGCCACTCTGTGATCGATCATTGTACTGAGCTTCAAGGCGGAGCCAGGCAGTGGCAGCAGGACAAGCACTTGGTCTCCTGGAGGAAACACTCTGTGTTTAGCCTTCCTATCACACCAAGTTTTCATCTTTTTCTGAGCTGATTTCAAGCTTTCCCTGGCCAGCTCACATGCCCTACTAAGCCTAAAGCGAAAGTTAGACACATAGTCTAACAGGTTAGCAGGAGAAGGTTCATCAGCCAGCCACATCTTTCAATAGTTTCAAAGGCCCTCTCGCTATATGGCCAAACACGAGCTCAGCTAGACTGAAACTGAGGGATTCCTGAGTTACGTCCTTCACTGCAAAGAGAAGAACGGAAATGTCATTATCCCAGTCCCTCTCAAACTCTTTGCAGTAGGCTCGTAGCATTGACCTGAGGGTTTGATGAAATCTTTCAGGTGCCCCCTGAGATTCTGGATGGTAAGCAGATGAGATACAATGCTGGATGGATAGCTGCTTTAGAAATTGGGAGAAGAGGTAAGATGTAAAATTTGACCCTTTGTCATACTGGACAACCTTCTGTAAGGCAAATACTATGAAAAATATAGTTGGAAATGGCGGAAGTTGGAATTTTACTCAACGAGGCACCTTCAGGAAATCAAGTAGATGCGCATACGATGGTCAGAAAATTCTGATTACCAGACTTGGCACAGGGAAGAGGACCAACACAATCAACTAAGATTCGCTCGAAAGGCGTCCCTTTGGCAGGGATAGGATATAGATGAGCAACGGCGATCTTTTGATTAAGCTTACCAGCAGCCTGACACACCTGGCATGACCTACAGTACTGAGCTACATCAGGCCTCACACCAGGCCAGAGAAAACGCCTAAGCACACGGTCAAGAGTTTCCTAGTGCCCGAATGACCAGCAGGGCAATGATCATGAGCCAAACACAACAAGTCAGGCCAGTAAACATCAGGAACAACAATTTGATAAACACTACTCCAATCATCCTGAATGGACATTTTTGGAGTCCACTTCCTCACTAATATTCCATTGCTAATAAAACAGCCACAGAAGGCCTCTACAATTGCTTCCTTTGAGACCACTTCTTCACACAGAGGAGACAGAGAGGGTCTCCTTTCTGTTCAAGCACTAGCTGTTCACAAGAGGGTAACATTTGGCTGAACCCTGTTAGATCTACATCACCTTTGGCCATAAGGGTGTGACAAGGGCAATATCAGGGAGATTGTCAGAGCCCTTGCCTTTGCTTTGATCTTTCTGAGACATTGTACGAGTAGTAACACAAACAGGAAAGGTGTCTGGGAAAGTCATTTCAGGCTCATCTGGGCACCGCCCATGCACCATAGGATTAGAGGTAACTTCCAGAGAAGGTAGCTGGCAGTCTACCGCCTGCCAAACCACTCTCTTGAATGAAAGGCACACCTTCAATTGGAATTTGGGAACAGAGAGCAACAACAACTTCACCAGAAACCAAAAATGATTGGAGACAAACATAATGCAAAGGCATGGACAAAAAACCTACACCAAACCCTTTTACAAGTGTCTCAGAACCCAATGCAGACACATCAGAGAATGGCAAAACATCCTGGAGAATCACGGACTGAAAAGCTCCTGTGTCCCTCCAGATCTCAATGGGCTGCTTTGACTCAGGCTCAGAGGAAAGAGAAATGAAACCATCCATCAGGAAGGAAGAAGAGCCAGCCAACTTGTGTTTCTTGCTTGAGACATCACTATCTGGAGATAGAGAGGAATTTGCCACAGTTTTCGCAAAAGGTACAGGCTTCACAGAGTTCTGCTTTAAATTAAGCATTGAGCATTCAGCAGTTAGATGACCCTTCTTCTTGCGGTAGAAACACACTTGGTGAGCTGTGGCGTTCTCAGATACAAAATTCTTAGCCAAGGGCGAGGCAAGGCGTACTGGTTTTAAAAGTCGTGCCTGATGGGATAGGGCTTTACCCCTGTATTCGGCTTGCTGTTTGCTGCCAAAACTGATTTTGACAAAACTGGGTTAAGACATACTCAGCAGCCAATATGGCAGCTTGCTCAAGGGTTGATGCCTTTTGCTCATTTCAATAAACAGATACAACATCAGGCAGACGGCTCTTAAATTCCTCAAGCACGATGAGTTGACTAAGTTGTCCCTTCATTTCTATTTGTTGAGCTAAACACAACCAGTCAAAAGAGTTTCTTAAACACAAAATAATCTGCAGATGCTGGGGTCAAAGCAACACTCACAACGCGCTGGAGGAACTCAGCAGGTTGGACAGCATCCGTGGAAAAGATTGGTCGATGTTTCAGGAAGGAACCTTGCGTCAGGTCCTGACGAAGGGTTCCGGCCCAAAACGTCGACCGATCTTTTCCAAAAGAGATTCTTTTTCTCTCTGGAAAACTCAACATATGTTTGCTGGTCAAGCTTAATATAGCACCTAGCACACTGGCAATAAGCCTTAGGAACTAACTCATAAGATTTCAAGATAAAAGCTTTGACCTCATCATAAGCTGAACTCTCTTCAATGCTTAGAGCAGAGTAGGCTTCCTGAGCAAAAGCAGAGTCCAGATGTGTTTATGCCAACCTGAAGTGGTAGCCACCCATTCAAAATGAGAGAAGTAATTCTTAACATCCCTCTCTGCAAATGGTGGAACTAACTAAATATGGCTACCTACATCAAATACAGAAGGATCAGCTTGATGATCTTTCTTAAACTCTAATTCCTTAAGGAAACACTCATATTTTAAATGCAGTTGAATTTCTCTTAACAATTGTTCCTTATGTCTTGTCCTCTAACTGCTTCTCTTGCAGCACCATCTCCTTTAACCTCAACTCAATGGCAGCCTCTGACAAAGGAACACACATAAAAATTGCTGGTGAACGCAGCAGGCCAGGCAGCATCTATAAGAAGAGGTACAGTCGATGTTTTGGGCTGAGACCCTTTGTCAGGATGTTCTGACGAAAGGTCTCAGCCCGAAACGTCAAACTGTACCTCTTCCTGGCCTGCTGCGTTCACCAGTAATTTTTATGTGTGTTGCTTGAAATTCCAGCATCTGCAGATTTCCTCGTGTTTGCTCTGACACTGGAGTAGGTTTGAGCACCGGGGGACTGAACTAACCTCTAGAATCCCAGTATTTATCAACACTTCCCCGATGACCATTTTTACGCTCCCTTTTAACCAGTTTTCAGTGCTGGTAAACTCAATTTTGTAACAAGAAGCCAGCTGCAAAAGTTGATCTTTTGTGAACGGCTCAAGAAGCTCCTCAGAATGTTCTATAATGAACTGTTCAAGAGATGCCATGTTTAAAAAGATTTCCTACCCCACACTAAAGTACTGACGAAGTTCAAAGTTCAGCACAAACATATGAATGGGGCGTTTAATACAAAGCAACGCTAGCTGAGTGCAAAGTGAGTATGGTCATCAAGTGCTAATCTAAATAATACACGATAAGTGAAATTCCAGACAAACGCAAATGGAACCTGCCACTGCCCCCCCCCCACCCCGATACCGGCTTAGCCTTTGCTCTATCCTACTTATCTTTAAGGTGTACTGGGCAAGTTTAAAGCAAAACTCCATGAAGCATAGACCAACAGGCTAATGGTCTTGTAGTACTGAAATTCTTACCTCCACCTGAAAACAAGTTTCTACCCAAGGCAACCTCGAAAACAACAAAGGAGTGAACCACAGGAAGAACTGATTACTCAGTCCAGCCGGAAAACTCCCCTAACTAACCAGGGTACTTGTGCACTAGTTAACCTAGCACACAAACAACCGTACTCATCTAGCAGCAAACAACAGGAATTCTGCAGATGCTGGAAATTCAAGCAACACACATCAAAGTTGCTGGTGAACGCAGCAGGCCAGGCAGCATCTGTAGGAAGAGGTGCAGTCGACGTTTCAGGCTGAGACCCTTCGTCAGGGTCTTGGCCTGAAACGTCGACTGCACCTCTTCCTACAGATGCTGCCTGGCCTGCTGCGTTCACCAGCAACTTTGATGTGTGTTGTCACCTAGCAGCAGTTGTACCAGAAGTGTGGCAAATGGCAAAGTGACAGCACGCCACAAAACAAAGTAACAAACAATCGAAAGGCCTGTGCACCACAAAAAATCTCAAACACAAACACAAATTACGCCCATCCTTTCAAAAGAACAAAAATTGGACGAGCCCCAATTACGTTACAACCTCGGCTCTCCGGAAGTGACACAACGGGAATTACAAACAAAAGATATTCATTAAGTTAAAGGTAAGGTAAAGGGTAAAGGGGAAAAGGGAGAAGCATGGTGTGATAGTGCTGGCGACAGAATGAGAGAGTGCGACTGGGAGCGGGAATGATCCTATCTTTAAGCAGTCCCCAGCAGGTGCCGGCATTGGAAGAGTAATTGCAGATGTCCCAGCGAACTGCAACACAGGTTAAAGAGGAAACACGGACCAGGAAATGTACAGGACATAACACAGACAATTAAATATTTAATGCATTTGCGGGTATTCCAAAAAGCATTGGTACAACATCAAAACACATGTAGTACCGAGCTCTTGCACACTACAGTATTAATTATATGTACTGCACTGTACTGCCGCTGCAAAATGGATTTCATGGCGGATGTGAGTGATAATAAATCTGATTCTGATATGGGTCCCTATTGTGGACTGAGAGTGGCAAAGGGGGCAGGGAGAGGGGAATCGTGAGTGTCTCTGCACCCACGTCACCCCTCTCACCCCTGGCACTCCTTCTCTACCACCTGTCCCACACCACTCCCATGGCACTCCACCCTCACCATTCCCAGCATTGTTTGCTCCTGCCAGATTTACAAACTTGCTCTCCCCTCCATATTGCCAAATACTCTTTTTTAGGATGATTGCATTCACAATCCCACCATTACCAGAATCTTTGCTGTTGCACATTAGGCAGCTAGCACATGTTGTCAAGCCCACCTAGGCTGTGGAGACTTCATTTGAGAAAAGTTCCGAGATGCATATACTATGTGAACTCAGTCAGCTCCATCCCCAGCATTCAGGACATCTTCGATACCTCATAAAGGCGGCATCCATCACTAAGGACCTCCATCACCCAGGACCTGCCCTCTTTACATTGCTACCATCAGGGAGGAGGTATAGAAGCCTGAAGGAACACACTCAACGATTCAGAAACAACTTCTTCCCCTCTGCCATCTGATTTCTGAATGGACAGTGAATCCATAAGCACATATCTCATTAGTTTTTTTTCACTAATTAAGTAAAAACAAAAGTAGTGAGGTAGTGTTTATGGGTTCCTGGATCATTGAGTGTGTGCCTTCAGGATCCTGTACCTCCTCCCTGATGGTAGCAATGAGAAGAGGGCATGTCCTGGGTGCTGGAGGTCCTTAATGATGGATGCTGCCTTTCTGAGGCATCGCTCTTTGAAGATGTCCTGGATGCTGGGGATGGAGCTGACTGAGTTTATATATATACTGTGTATATACCGGTGATAGTAATCCTGATTCAGATTCTGAAAGCATGGCTTTTGTTGCATCCATATACATGTGTACTGCAACAGACTCAGGAGTTAGATGTTAACCAATATCCCACATATGTTTGACTTTGGAGATTTAAGTATTGATGACATAGTATACTGATGCAAGATGGATGTGTATTTGCTAACATTATGTCTGGTAACACAATAGCTGGACATTAATGATGTGAAATCCCTCCTGGTTGCAGAAGATCTCCAAGCTTTAAGAAGGGCAAGACAAGGGAACACACCAGCCTGTGTCGAGGTTTCAGAAGTGGAAAGAGTGAGCAGTTCCAAGTCGTGGTTGTCAGCTTCTCTGAGGATCTATCTTCAGCCCAATATATTGATGCAGCTACAAAGAGGGCACAGCAGCGGCTAAATTTTACTTGGAATTTGAGAAGATTTGGCATGTCACCAAAGACACTAGCAAATTTCTACAGATGTACCATGGAGAGCACTCTAATGCTGTCTAATATGTGGGGGAGCACTGAACAGGGTTGATATAAGCTGCAGAATGTTATAAATTCAATCAGCTCCATCATGGGCCCTAGTGTCCTCAGCATCCAGGATTCTGTTCGCATTGCTGCCATCAGCGGGGAGGTACAGAAGCCCGCAGGCACACACTCAACGATTCAGGGACAGCTTCTTCCCCTCTGCCATCTGGTTTCTTAATGGACATTGAACCCATGAACACCACCTCACAATGTTTTTTTTGCACTAATTTAATTTAACTATTAACTACAGGCATACTCAATAAATACGATAACCATAGTAGGATCAATGAAAGACCGCACCGACAGGGCAGACAATCAGTGTGCAAAAGACAACAAAGAGTGCAAATACATAAAGAAAGGAAAAAAAGAAATAATAATAATAAATAAACAGTAAATATTGGAGAACATGAGATGAAGAGTCCTTGAAACTGTCCATAGGTTGTGGGAACAGTTCAGTGATGAGATGAGTGAACTTGAATAAAGTTATCTCCTCTGGTTCAAGGGCCTGATGGTTGAGGGATAATAACTGTTCCTGAACCTGGTGGTGTAGGTCCTGAGGCTCCCGTACCTTCTTCCTGATGGCAGCAGTGAGAAAAGAGCATGACCTGGGTGTAGGGGATCCCTGATAATGAAGTCGCTTTCCTGTGACAACGCTCTATGTAGATGTGCTCAATGTAGATGTACAATGTACATGTGAGAAATAAAGTTAGTTTTCTTCTTCAAATTACACTGCCAGTCCAATAAGAATAACTGGATATTGTGTAGCTTTCACATCAACACAAACTCCTTGAATTCCTGAAACACTACTCTCTATAGATTGTAGAAACTTTGTAAGCACAAAATATTACTTAATTTGATCCAGAAATGCATAGAAGTCATCCAAGATCTAAATTTGGCAGTAAAGCGATGGACTGTCATTCCTGTGACCAAGTGCTTGATTCTCTGTGGGAACTTGGCAGTGTTACTGTTAGTCAACTCATCCTCAAATGCAATTGATCCTCCAACATACATTTGTACAAAACTCACTAAATTTGGACCCAAATTGGCATCTGTAGTCCACAAATAATTGGTGCTAGCCCAGCCACTCTTTTGGCTTTCCACATATCAAATAATTTATGAAATTGGTGCAAAGTACTCCATATGATAAGATATAGGGGCAGAATTAGGCAATCTGGCCCATTGAGTCTGCTCCGACATTTCGTCATGGCTGATCTTTTTCCCTCTCAGCCCCAATCTCCTGCCTTCTCCTTGAATCCCCTCATGTCCTGACCAATCAAGATCAATTGAAACACTTGACATAAGAGTGGAGTAAATCATAGCTATTGCTAAAATTATACTGAACTTCAAAATCAACACTAAGGTCTAACATGCAAACTTGTTTACTTACAGCTTATTCAATGTAAAAATCAGTCAACAGATCCTTTCCCGTGGCTACTCTCATCTGTACTGAAGCTCTTACGGGTCCACCTCACCTCTTTGGAAAATAGTAACCAATAGTGTCAAAGTTTAATCAGCTACCATTAGCCTGCATAAAAGGTACATGACCCGAGGTTTATTGCATCTGCTGGTATTTTGCAAGTCCTGCTCGAAGCAAATAATTAAAAACACGTCAAATCGATTATTAGTTTTTCTAAAATCCCATATATTTCCTCAGATTAATCTGTGCATGTTCATTCCTGATATTTTATTAATTACAAACAAATAGAAATACTTGTTCAAGTTCTTTCCAATTTGTCAATCTGAGTTAGATTTCAGTGTACAAACACTGATTTTAAATAAAAGTAACATTTCATTCAATTTTTTTCAATGTAGGGAATTGTGTGAGAGAAAGCAGAAGGAACAATTTAAAATTAAAATATTTAAATATGGCATTTTTCTAATATTCAGGGTTCAGTTGAGTAATAACCCAACTGAAATGTGGAAATGTTAATTATTAATGATGGCAGTGAGGGAAATAGCCAGATGTTCAGGGTTTTCTGATTTAGCAATCTGATAGCCAGAGATTACTTTCTTTTTGTAGCAAATGGGTTCAAAAAACTTCATTGGCAACTTCTTAAAAATATGAAATCCCACGCAAATAACAACAGAAACAAGAGCTCCCTAATAGGTGATACATTTTTGAAAGTCAAACTAGTGTAGGGGTTATTCTATGAACGGTAGGGCACTAGGAAATGTAAGGGATCAGAGGGACTTAGAAGTACGATATACATGCAGACCTCACTGAACACAGTATCACAGACAGACAAGGTGAAGAAAAAGGCATTTAACATTTGTCAGTTTGGACACTGAGTAAAGGAAGTAGGGCATTAAGTTATTGGTGACGCTGCACTTGAAATACTGTGTACAGTTTCGGTCAGCCTGCTGTAGGAAAGAAGTGGTTAAACTGGGAAGAATGCATTAAAGACTTACGAGGATGTTGTCAGGACTAGAAGTCCTGAGTTATAGAGAGAGCTTGGCCTGGCTAGGTCTGTATTCCTTGGAACATAGGAGAATAAGGAGTGAGCTTGTAGAAATGTTAAAAATTACGAGAGGCATAATTAACATAGCTTTTATGTATTTATTTATTGAGATATAGTGCAAAATACGCTCTTTCAGCCCTTTGAGCAGCGCCGCCGAGCAACCCCTGACTTAATCCCAGCCTCATCATGAAACTGTTTGCAATGACCAATTAACCTACCAACCAGTACGTCTTTGGACTGTGGAAGGAAACCAGGGCAGCCAGAGGAATCCCACGTGGTCAAAGTTCAAAGGTTCATTTATTATCAAAGTATACGACTCTGAAATTCTTCTTCTCCAGATAGCCATGAAACCAAGAGAGAAAAGAACAGCAGCTTGATCATCAATAACCCCTCCCCGCACAAAAAAAACAAAGAAAAATGGAAAAGGCACATCAACCCCCAAATACCACTTCCCCACATACAAAAAATGAGGACGATCTGGCGAAAAATACAGAATATAAAAAACTATAAGACTGAGAAAAAGTCCACAGTCCAAGTCCATATCCAAAACGCAGAAAACCTGGTGAACATTCTATGAACACAGCGGTGGCCTCTCCCCTTACTGGCAGCAGTGCAATCGCACCAGCAAGCAAAAGGCAGTTTCCCTCTCCAGTAGCAGAGCAATCCCACCAGCAAGCAAAAGACAGTCTCCCCTCTCTGGTAGCAGAGCGATCCTACCAGCAAGCAAAAGGAAGTCTCCCCTCTCCAGTAACAGATCAATCCACCAGTGAGCAAAAGGCAATCTTCCCTGTCCAGCAACAGAGCAATCCCATCAGTGATCAAAAGGCAGTCTCCCCTCTCCAGTAACACAGCGATCCCACCAGTGATCAAAAGGCAGTCATAGGACTTTATGACTGTAAAAACAGACTACCCCAAGGACTTTCAATAACTGACGTGATGGTCTCAATTAACTTAAAATTGTTTATCTGAAAATTTAAAACAATGAATTCAAAGACAGTCACACTTTTCTTCTGGCTCTGCCTTGTCATGATAATGCTTTAGGCTACCAGTGACTAGCCTAAGGTTTAGTCACTAGTAATGCAAGTAACTCCAGTGAATGAACATTCCTTGTATTGGTGCCACATGTCGTGTACTAACATGTGGAATAGACTTTCTATTTTTGCATGAGCATTCCTGTGTTAGCTAAGGGAACATTAATTTCCACATTTGCTGAGTCTGTCATCTCGAGTTATTGTCGCAATCTACATTCCTGGTCATTTAGACTTGAGTCAGGATTTACAGTTATATGCCACCCACCTTTTCTAGTTTCTTCAACAAACATACAATCTGTTGTTTCATATTAAAATTTATAAACTTATGGAGGAACAGATCATTCCCCACAGCTCTGGCAATCAGTGTTTGATCCTGACACATGGTAGTATAGTGGTTAGCACAACACTTTACAGTACCAGTGACCCGGGTTCAATTCCCCAACGCTGCCTGTAAGGGGTTTGTACGTTCTCCCCCATGAACGCGTGGGTTTCCTCTGGGTGCTCTGGTTTCCTCCCACAGTCCAAAGACATACCAGTTGGCAGATCAATTGGTCATTGTAAATTGTCCCATGATTAGGCTAGGGTTAACTCGGGGACTGCTGGGCGGTGTGGCTCAAAGGGCTGGAAGGGCTTCTTCTGTGCTGTATCTCAATAAATAAATAAAATTAAAAGATAAATACTGCATCTGTGCAGAGTTTGCATGTTTTCCACTGGATGCCCTGGTTTCCTCTCGTGTAACAAAGGGAGAGTCATGGAAAAATACAGCACAAAACAGGCCACTTGGCCCATCCTGTCCATGCTGAACCATTCAGACTGTCTAGTCCCAAAGGCCAGCAATGAGACCACAGCCCTCCTGTGTACATTATCCAAACTTCTCTTAAACATTGAAATCAAAACTGTATTCTTCACTTGCAGACAGCTCATTCCACACTTTCACGACCCTCTGAGTGAAGATGTTTCCCCTCATGTTCCCCTTAAACTTTTCACCTTTCACCCTTAACCATAACCCCTAAATGTAGTCTCATCGAACCCCTGTGGAAAAAAGCCTGCTTGCATTTACCCTATACTCCTCATAATATATATATATATATATATATATATATATACCTCAAATCTCCCCCAATCTTCTATGTTCTAGAAAATAAATTTCTAACCTATTCAATTTTCCCTTATAACCCAGTACTGGCAACATCCTTGAAAATTTTCTCTCTACTCTTTCAATCTTATTTACATCTTTCCTGTAGGTAGGTGACCAAAACTGGACATAATATTCCAAATTAGGCCTCACCAACATATTATACAATTTCAACATAACATCTGCTGATTGCTAAGTTAATTGGCTACAGACCATTAGCCTTTGTGAAGGTGGTTAGTGGGAGAACCAGCAAAATTACGATCTGCATATGTGAGAGAACAGGTTAAAGTAAAAATAATTGAGAGAACAGCATTGATGCATCCATAGGGCATTGGATATTGACTATGTGGACTTTAGTAAGGACTTTGACAAGGTCCCACTTATAGGCATCCATTAGTCTCGTGAGACCATGGATTTGCGCCTTGGAAGGTTTCCGGGGCGCAGGCCTGGGCAAGGTTGTATGGAAGACTGGCAGTTGCCCATGCAGCATGTCTCCCCTCTCCACGACACCGATGTTGTCCAAGGGAAGGGCACTAGGGCTGATACAGCTTGGCACCGGAGTCGTCACGGAGCAATGTGTGGTTAAGTGCCTTGCTCAAGGACACAACACACTGCCTCAGCTGAGGCTCGAACTAGCAACCTTCAGATCATTAGACCGATGCCTTAACCACTTGGCCATGCGCCAACAAGGTCCCATATGGCAGGCTGATCTGAAAGGTTTTGGTTCAAAGATCCAATGATCAAAGTACATTTATTACTGAAGTATGTATGCAGAATAGAACCCTGAGATTTGTCTTCCCCACAGACAGCCACAAAACAAAATAAAACAGGGAAAGCCAGTGTAGTGGATTCAGAATTGTCTCCATGGTAGGAAGCAAAGGGTAATGGTTTAAGGGCAATTCTCTGACTAGAGGCCTGTGTCTAGTGGGTTGCCCCAGTGGCCAGCGTTGGGACCTCTGTTATTTATTATTTATGTCAATAATTTGGATGTGAATGCGTATGGAATGATTAGCTAGTTTGCTGAAGATACTAAATAAGGAGAGGTGTTGTTGAGAATGAATTACAAAGAAATGTTAAATCAACTAAGGAGATGCACTGAGGAATGGCAAAATGGTCTTCAACTTGGTTCAGAATGAGGTGATGCATTTTGAACATTCAAACCAGGGTAGGACCGATACAGTGCTTGGCAGGACATGGTGTGATACAGAGGGACCTGGGAGTGTAAAGGCACAGTTCGCCAGAAGTGGCCATACAAGTAGACATGGTGGTGAAGAAGGCATTTAGCATGCTGCCCTTCATTAATTAGGGTATCAAGTTTAGTAGGGATATTATGTTGCAGTTAACAAGTTATTGGTACATTGAATATTGATCACCCTGTTGCAGGAGAGACATTGTCCATCTGCTGAGGAGATTTATGAGGATACTGCCTGGACTGGAGGGCTGAGATAAAAGGGATATGCATAAAGTAGATGGTCATCGTTCTTTTTTCCCAGGGTTGGGGAATCCAAAACTAGAGGGCACAAGATAAGAGGGAAAAGATTTAAAAGAGACACTTTTAAATCCTTTCCCTTATAACCCAGTACTGGCAACATCCTTGAAAATTCCCATCCTTTCCATGTCTCATTGGAAAGTACCTGCTCAGAACCACTTGCAAATATCCCCTGAACATTTGCCACATTTCTTCTGTACGTTTCCCTGAGAACATCTGTTTCCAATTGATGCTTCCAAGTTCCTGCCTTATAGCCTCATAGTTCACTTTACTCCAATTAAACATTTCCCTAACTTATTTGTTCATATCCCTCTCCAATGCTATGGTAAAGGAGATAGAATTGTGATCACTATCTCCTAAATACTCTCCCACTGAGAGATCTGACACCTGACCAGGTTCATTTCCCAATACCAGATCAAGTACAGCCTCTCCTCTTGTAGGCTTATCTACATATTGTGTCAAGAAACCTTCCTGAACACACTTAGCAAACTCCACCCCATCTAAACCCCTCACTCTAGGGAGATGCCAATCAATATTTGGGAAATTAAAATCTCCCACCACAACAACCCTGTTATTATTACTCCTTTGCAGAACCTGTCTCCCTATCTGCTCCTCGATGTCCCTGTTACTATTGAAAGGTCTATAAAAACATCCAGTAGAGTTATTGACCCCTTCCTATTCCTAACTTCCACCACAGAGATTCTGTAGACAACCCCTCCATGACTTCCTCCTTTTCTGCAGCCGTGACACTATCTCTGATCAACAGTGCCACGCCCCCACCTCTTTTGCCTCCCTCCCTATCCTTTCTGAAACATTTAAAGCCTGGCGCTTGAAGTAGCCATTCCTGCCCCTGCACCATCCAAGTCTCTGTAATCACAGCTGTCTCTAAGCTGCATTCATGCATATGCAGACAACTCAGGTCGATGAGATATTTCCTGATTTGCCATCAGCCGCAGTCTCCAGCTCCACGAACACCATTGTTCTGACCTGCACTTTAAACTCAATCTACGATCTACACTCAGGTCTGAAGACTGGATGCTGTTGAAGTTAATATTTGCTATATTCCATAACTCCAGAATACACTATAAAATATTCAATAGGGTGAATGGACTCCTATGTTGTAAGTATAATGCAAATACAAACATTACAGACATTCTCTGACCATACCTCTTAAAACTCATTTCATTTCTGATTTTTCTCAGTGTGGAAGAAACGTTATTAAACTGAAATGTTTTTATTTTGTCTGGCCTATTTGCTCAATGTTTTCAGAATTTTCCATTTTGTTGATTTTCAAAATTTTTTGTCAGTTTTAAACACTTGTATCTTGTAAATGGTGAGCACACTTAAGGAAGCAAGTGGACTGCTCTTGCGTTCCATTTGTATTCATTCTTTTTATTACTCTTCACTGTGTCTGTACAGTACTGTGCAAAAGTCTTAGGCAAATATATCAAAAGTTGAAAGGTTCATATTATTGTCAAAGTATGCACGTATAATGCAACTCTAATATTCGTCTGCTCCAGATAGCCATGAAATACAGAAAAAAGATAGTTGTTTTAAGAAAAGGCATCAACTCCCCCCCACATGAAAAAGGAAAAGAAAAAGAAACAAAACACGCAACCCCCAAATCCCCAAGCCCCTTCCTCACACAAAACTAACTGATCGCCCGCATATAAAACTGCAAACCCCAAACCCCTTCCTCACACAAAACTAACTGATCGCCTGCATATAAAACTGCAAACCCCAAGCCCCTTCCTCACACAAAACTAACTGATCGCCCACATATAAAACAGCAAGCCCCAAGCCCCTTCCTCACACAAAACTAACTGATCGCCCACATATAAAACAGCAAGCCCCAAGCCCCTTCCTCACACAAAACTAACTGATCGCCTGCATATAAAACTGCAAACCCCAAACCCCTTCCTCACACAAAACTAACTGATCGCCCACATATAAAACAGCAAGCCCCAAGCCCCTTCCTCACACAAAACTAACTGATCGCCCACATATAAAACAGCAAGCCCCAAGCCCCTTCCTCACACAAAACTAACTGATCGCCTGCATATAAAACAGCAACCCCCAAATCCCCAAACCCCTTCCTCACACAAAACTAACTGATCGCCTGCATATAAAACAGCAAGCCCCAAGCCCCTTCCTCACACAAAACTAACTGATCGCCTGCATATAAAACAGCAAGCCCCAAGCCCCTTCCTCACACAAAACTAACTGATCGCCCACATATAAAACAGCAAGCCCCAAACCCCTTCCTCACACAAAACTAACTGATCGCCTGCATATAAAACAGCAAGCCCCAAGCCCCTTCCTCACACAAAACTAACTGATCGCCCACATATAAAACTGCAAACCCCAAGCCCCTTCCTCACACAAAACTAACTGATCGCCCACATATAAAACAGCAAGCCCCAAGCCCCTTCCTCACACAAAACTAACTGATCGCCCACATATAAAACTGCAAACCCCAAGCCCCTTCCTCACACAAAACTAACTGATCGCCCACATATAAAACAGCAAGCCCCAAGCCCCTTCCTCACACAAAACTAACTGATCGCCCACATATAAAACTGCAAACCCCAAGCCCCTTCCTCACACAAAACTAACTGATCGCCCACATATAAAACAGCAAGCCCCAAGCCCCTTCCTCACACAAAACTAACTGATCGCCCACATATAAAACTGCAAACCCCAAGCCCCTTCCTCACACAAAACTAACTGATCGCCCACATATAAAACTGCAAATCCCAAGTCCCTTCCTCACACAAAACTAACTGATCGGCCACATATAAAACAGCAAATCCCAAGTCCCTTCCTCACACAAAACTAACTGATTGCCCACATATAAAACAGCAAACCCCAAACCCCTTCCTTCTCACAAAAACTAACAGCCAGGGTGTCTAAGGCTTTTGCACAGTACTGTATTTGTCAACGTGGAACAGAGAGTGAGTTTGTAAATCTGGTGGGAGCAAAGGATGTTGGGAATGGTGACAGTGGAGCGCCGAGGGAGGGGTGTGGGACAGGTGGCAGAGGAGGAGTGCCGGGGTGGAGGGTGGTGTGGGTGTAGACACACCGAGCCCTGAGATACCAGGCAAGGATATTTGATTCCAAAAATTGGTTTATTGATCATTACAGAATGTCTCTCTGTTGCTTCCCGCTCCCTCCCTTCTCCCTTCCCCTTTTCCCAACCGTGATTCCCCTCTCCCTGTCCCCTTCCAACTCAGCCCAGAGTAGATTTCCACATCAGAATCAGGTTGATCATCACTCTTGTACGTCATGAGAGTTGTTATCTTTCACAGCAGCAGTACAGTGCAATACATAAAATTACTACAGTACTGTGCAAGTGGTTTTAGGCTCTCCAGTTATTTTCATTCATTCGTTCATTACGTGCCATGTCATATGGCATGGGCGATCATGGCCTTTCCATGACCATGATTGTTCTTGGCACATTTTTGTACATAAGTGGTTTGCCATTGCCTTCTTCTAGGCAGTGTCTTTACAAGATCGGTGTCCCCAGCCATTACTCTTCAGAAATTGTGGTCATCTAACCTTGACTTGTGATATGCACCAGCTGCTCATACGACCATCTACCTCCAGCTCTTACGACTCACATGACCCTGATCAGGGGGCTACACCTTGCCCAGGGTGACCCACAGCCTAGTGGAGAGAAGGAACGCCTTACACCTTCATTGCTTGAGACATATTACATTCTGCCACCCACCTACTGAGATATATGTGTCTAAAACTTCTGCACAGTACTCTACTTTTTGTGTTTTCTTTTCAGGGGATATGGAATTATGCTGGAAAATGAGGCTGAGGTAAAGAGTAATGAACGGTCTTGTTGAATGGGGAGCCAATATGATGGGCTGAATAGCCTTCACCTGCTTATGTTTCTTAACCTACCTTCTCATTCCTGAATTTTGACCTTTTTGTGAAGTTCCTGAAACACTTCAGAGGTTTGCTTTTTATTTCATTGTAAATTATATTTTAATTGAATATTCCTGAGGGTGGTTTTAAACATTCCCACATTGTTCTTGTTTGTCAAATTTTCTCTTTGTTGCTGCAGAGACACTATCTTCACAAGAAAGAAGAACACCTGATGAGAAAAAGGTAACAGAGTCATTGACAGCAAATCTCTTATTTATTGATTTGGAGATACAGTGCAGAATAGGCCCTTCGGGCCCTTCAAGCCACACCAACAAGCAACCCTTGATTTTTCCCTGGTTCAATCCTAACCTAATCACGGGACAATTTACAATTAACCTACCCCCAGGCGTCTTTGGACTGTGGGAGGAAACCAGACGACCCAGAGAAAACCTAAGCATTCCATGCGGAGGACATACAGACTCCGTACAGAAGATGACTGATATGAACTCTAAACTCCGACGCCCTGAGCTGTAACATCGTGCAGAACGCCGCATTACTGTGGTGAACGATTTGTTATAACTTAACTTCTGTGAGGAACAATTCATATTTGATAGCTATGAAACTAAGTTGAGTAGACGAATTAGAGGCAGAAGTTGGAGGACTATGGTGCATCTGCTCACCTACCTCCAGGAAAAATATCAACGAACTTGAAAGAGTGCAGAGAAAATTTACAAGGATGTTGCCGAGACTTGAGGAACAGAGTTATAGGGAAAGTTAGGACATTATTTACTTGAATGTAGGAGAATGAGTGGAGCTCTTATAGAGGTATACAAAATTATGAGCAGTATAGATAGGGTAGATAAGTACAGACTTTTTCCCCTGATGTGGGGTGAGAATAGTTCTAGAGGTCATAGGTTTAGGGCAGGAGTTCCCAACCTTTTTTATGCCATGGGCCAATACTATTAAGCAAGGGGTGCATGGATCCCAGGTTGGGAACCCCTGGTTTAGAGTGAGAAGTGAGATATTTAAGGGGAATCTGAGGGGAAACATCTTCCCTCAAAGGGTGGGGAAGGTATGGCCTGAGCTTCCAGTGGAAAATGAGGCTGAGGTCAATTGCAAATTTTCAGAGCTGTTTGGATAAGTACACAGTTAAGAGGGTATGAAGGTCTATGGTCCAGATGTGGGTAGATAGGACTAGGCAGAAAAACAGGTTAGCACGGATTAGATAGGTTGAAGTGCCCCATGGGTCTATTAACAGATTGTACATCACAAACAGGAGAAAGTCTGCAGATGCTGGAAGTCCAAAGCAACACACACAAAATGCTGGAGGAACTCAGCATGTCAGGCAGCATCTATAGGAATGAACAATCAACGTTTCGGGCTGAGACCTCTCTTCAAGACTGAGAAGGAAAGGGGAAGATGCCAGAATAAAAAGATGGGGGAAGGCAAGGACCATTGCTAGAAGATGATAGGTGAAGACAGGTGGGTTGGAAAGATAAAGGGCTGGAGAAGAAGGAATCTGATAGGAGAGGAGACTGGGCCACAGGAGAAAGAAAGAAGAAGGGGACCCAGGGGGAGGTGACAGGCTGGTGAGAAGAGGTAAGAGGCCAGAGTGAAAATAGAAGAAGAGGGGAGGGGAGGGAATTTTTTTTTTACAAGGAGAAATTGATATTCATGCCATCAGGTTGGAGGCTACCCAGATGGAATACAAGGTATTACTCCTCTACCCTGAGGGTGGGCTCATCTTGGCACAAGAGGAGGCTGTGGACCGACATGTTGGAATGGGAATGGGAACGGGAATTAAAATGTTTGGCCACCAGGACGTTCCACTTTTGCTGGATGGAGCAGAGATTGTACATCATCTTCTACAGTACTTTCATTCTCAAACTAAGTCTCTTGCTAGGACAACGTCTCACTGAAGCTGTAATATTACCCGCAGTCTCTCGTTGAGTTTCAGATAATGGTTTTAAGCTGTGAGTACAAATATCAGTGATTAATCATTAGTTGGAACTAATTCCCCCTTGCTCCCTGTTCAATGAATTGAGTTCTTTAGACTGAGGTCATCAGAGACTAATAATATTTGTTATCTGCTAATTCTTGTGTAATACTTAATTTGCATTGTGTCAAAGTTTATTGTTCTTCCTTAGGTTCCAAGTAGTGTCCAATGTCTGGGACTATCTCAGCTCTTACCAACCTTTCCAGTTATTTTAACTGTGTACAAGCTATATTTCTGTAAACAATAAGGTCAAAATCTTTGCGGTCATGCCTGATCTCAACAAATTTCATCTGCGCCTTTCAGATATTTTGGTGTTATGTTAAATGGTTATGTTAAGTCATACCTTTACATATATTTTTTTGAATTTACGTGTTTCTTGAGATACGTGGAATAGGCCTTTGAATCGCACTGCCCAGCAACCCCTGATTTAACCCTAGCCTAATCACAGTACAATTTACAATGAGCAATTAACCTACTAACCGGTATGTATTTGGATTGTGGGAAGAAACCAGAGCACCCGGAGGAAACCCGTACACTCCACAAGGAGGACGCACACGTATGGCATTGGAATTGAACCCCGAACTCCAACCTGCAAGCTGTAATAGCGTTGCACCACCAACTACACTACGGTGGCATCCAGTGATGCAAAATCATGCCTTTACCATAATATATGTCAGAAAGTATTTATACCATTAGTTGAGTCACAAACCCCAATCTACTCTCTCTCTTTCCTTCATTATTACTAGTTTTGTTGCAATACTGATTCAACTATTAAAAAGAATACTTGGTGAGACTAGGCAATGGGGTGGCCAGGGCTTAGCTAGTAGAAAATATACACATTGTTAGCCCCTTTGCTAAAAATATACAGTAGATCAGGCTATAACATCTGCCTTCTTAAGGGACCTGGTTAGGAAAATTACTTTTGTGTGGTTCAATGTATAGCAAGTGTCAAAGGAGGTGGCCATGGTAGAACTGACAGTGTCTTGAGTGGACTGGTTTGAGGGGGCAATTCAGCGTAAGAAAGCCAAATACCAGGAGCACAAAATAATCTGCAGATGCTGGGGTCAAAGCAACACTCACAACATGCTGGAGGAACTCAGCAGGTCGGGCAGCATCTGTGGAAAAGATCAGACGTTTCGGGCCGGAACCTTCGTCAGGACTGTAGAGGGAAGGGCAGAGGCCCTAAAAAGAAGTTGGGGGAGGGTGGGAAGGAGAAGGCCGGTAGGTTCTACCAGAAGGAGAAGGTCTGAAGGCTGGAAGGGTTCCGGCCCGAACATTGACTGATCGTTTCACGGATGCTGCCCGACCTGCTGAGTTCCTCCAGCGTGTTGTGAGTGTTGCATATACAAGGAGCTGGTAGAGCAGTGCCAGTGACAGGGGTGTGAACCTATAGAGCTGGGGTGTAGAGGTTTCCTAGCGGCTTGCTGGGCAGAACCACCCTCCCTCTGGTATTGCAGGGGCTGCAAAGAAAAGAGCCATCAGCATCTTCAAAAGCTGCTGAGCAAACCTCCAGATGGCTGTGAATCAAGAGGTGTGACCCATGGACCCGGTGCTGCTGGGACACAAGCCGGGGGCCTGATCAATCCTGGCTGGGTCACCTAGGTGACGGTGTGCTGTGGATGTGTTTTGAAAGACCCAAAACATCTAATGACCCCAGGTTACATCATGGATGATATGTCCCAGCACATCCTAGGATGTTTCTCAGCACCACAAACTGCTTTATTAGAATTTTAATTGCCATTCAGGATAATGTAGTCCATTTGATTGTTCTATCACCTTAAGTAAAATACATTGCAATTGCCTACCTAGCATCTTTCAATCTTGTAATGTCTTCCATGAGGAAGGGCAGACTGTACACCATCTTAACTTACAGATGTATCAATACTTTTATTTCAAACATGAGAAAGTCTGCAGTTGCTGGAGATCCAAAGCAACACACACAAAACGCTGGAGAACTCAGCAGGTCAGGCAGCATCTACAGAAAAGAATAAACATTCACCATTTCGGCCTGAGACCCTTCTTCAGGACTGAGAAGGAAGGGGGGAAGTTGCCAGAATAAAAAGGTGAGGGGAGAGGTGAGAGGGTAGCTGGAGGGTGATCGGTGAAGCCAGGTGGTTGGAAAGGCAAAGGGCTGGAGAAGAAGGAATCTGATAGGAGAGGAGGGTGGACAATAGTCGAAAGGAAGGAGGAGTGGACCCAGGAGAATGTAATAGGCAGGTGAGAAGGGGTAAAAGGTCAGATTGGGAAGAGAGGAAGGGGGGTGATTTGTTTACTGGAAGGAGTAATCAATATTCATGCCATCAGGTTGAGGCTACTCAGATGGAATATAAGAATTTGCTTCCCTGCCTGAGGGTGGCCTCATCTTGGCACAAGAGAAGGCCATGGGTTGACAAGTTGGACTGGGAACTGAATTAAAATGTTTGGCTACGAGAAGTCCATTTTTGGTGGATGGAGCGGAGGTCCTCGACAAAGCGGTCCCCCCATTTGCAACAGGTCTCACCATTGGAGACCGTATCAGGATCAGTGGACACAATAGACGAGTCTATCTGATTCACAGGTGAAATGTTGACTCACCTGACAAGACTTTAGGGCTGTGAATGGAGGGAAGGGAGGAGGTGAATGGAGGGGAGGGAGGAGGTGAATGGAGGGAAGGGAGGAGGCGAATGGAGGGAAGGGAGGAGGTGAATGGAGGGGAGGGAGGAGGCGAATGGAGGGGAGGGAGGAGGTGAATGGAGGGAGGAGGCGAATGGAGGGGAGGGAGGAGGTGAATGGAGGGGAGGGAGGAGGCGAATGGAGGGGAGGGAGGAGGTGAATGGAGGGGAGGGAGGGGACGAATGGAGGGGAGGGAGGAGGCGAATGGAGGGGAGGGAGGAGGCGAATGGAGGGGAAGGAGGAGGCGAATGGGCAGATGTAGCATGTAGGCAACTTGCAGGGATTCCTTTATTACTCTTTTATTGGGATGCAGCGCAGAACAGGCCCTACCAGTATTTCGAGCAGCACCGCCTAGCAACCCAGAATTAATCCTAGCCTAATCAAGGGACAATTTACAATAACCAAGTAACACACCTACAGGTACATCTTTGGATTATGGGAGGGAAACCAAACACCCGCCCAGAGAAACCCAGGTTGTCACAGGGAGAACGTACAAAGAGCTTTCAGGCAGTGGCAGGGAATTGATTCTAGGTTGTTAGCACTATAAAGCGCTGTGCTAACCATTAGTTCTGCCCACTGAACACCTTCTTTAAGCTGCAAATAAATGTTAGCTTTAATAATTAAACATTGATGAAGAAAAAAATTCTCAGACATTTCAGAGTTTGAAATGCCATCATTAGTTCTGCTGACATTGGAGTGACCCCACCCTTCCTTCAGCAGTATCTCTCTTCTCTCTTTCTTCCCCTCTATCTTTCCCCTCCCTCCATCTCTCTCCCTCGCTCCTCCCTCCTTTTCTCCCCCTCCCTCCCTTCTCTCCCCTTCCCTCCCTCTCCACCTCTCCCTTTGCTCCATCCCTCCGATCATTCCTTTCTCCCCTCCCACTCTCTCCCCTTCCTCCTTCTCTCCCCTTTCTCCCTCTCCCCTCCCTCTATCTCCCCCTCCCTCCCCCTCTCTCTCCCCCTCCCTCCCTCGTTCTCCCCTCACTCCCTCTCTC